>NC_090241.1:34370015-34679390 GCF_024489055.1 Chanodichthys erythropterus
ACAGCACTATGACCGTGACTGCGAGATTTGAGCAAGCATGCAACCAACCACATAGCAACACCCTAGCAACTACCCAGAATTCCTAGCAGCCTTTCACAACACTATGACCTTGGCTGTGAGATTTGAGCAAGCAAGCAACCACATAGCAACACCCTAGCAACCACACAGCAACTCCCCAACAACTACCCACAATTCCCCAGCAACCATTCTCAACACTAGCAATGTGGTGGCAAGATTTGAGCAAGTACCCATAACACCCTAGCAACAACTCAGAATTCCATATTACTGATTATAATCATGGCAAGATTTTTGTGGGCAAACAACACTCACATTTTCTGTAAAAATCTAGTTGTGTTTTACAGATGTTAGATATTTTGAATATAATTTTTGTAGCACTATATACATATCAGTTACTCAAATTTAGCTATCAAAATGTGTAAATACAACACAACTGCTTTCTGTGGTGACAAGAGGAAATGCTATTGGTTAGAGACAAGTTCCCCAAAACCTATGTGAAAGAGTTTTATAGAGCTTTCTCAGGTTTGTTTTTGATGATTCAATGAACATTACTGTCTGAACAATCGATACCCAGGTACACATGCGCATATTGAGTGTGCCGTACATCTCTCCCTTGCAGCTGTTGTCATTTAATCAAATTAAATGCGGCGTTTAGATGTGTGGTTTCATATCCTCTGATTTTCAAACCACTGATGAGAATTGATTTGGATATTGCTTTTCAATGCAGCGCCAGAAGGTATATTGTACATTTTTCAACTTCAATAAGCAGAATGAACTCAAGCGATGTTAGAAAAAGTAATAATGTGGGAGATGAACATCATAAATCCTGCTTGTTCTGCTCACGCTGTTTGGACCAAGGCCGATATTATGTTGTACAGGGAAAGAACAAAATGGCCTGTGGAGACGTATCTTACAGAA
Organism: Chanodichthys erythropterus; assembly: GCF_024489055.1. Lineage (NCBI taxonomy): Eukaryota > Metazoa > Chordata > Actinopteri > Cypriniformes > Xenocyprididae > Chanodichthys > Chanodichthys erythropterus. Next base: position 34,370,952 of record NC_090241.1, read on the forward strand.
ATCCAGTACTCCTCTGCAAGATACGCTCCAGACGTTCCCTCAGGATCAGCATTGTTCACTCACTTCCACTTGGCCCAATGCCAGTAAATCAATTACAGAGACTAAAAAGAAGCGCCTGACAGAGGGAACGTCTAGTTTAATATACAGCAAAATTTCTGAGAACACAATGATAATCTCATCTAAACCTGCAGGTAAATAGAAAGTTACAGGATTTTTAAAGTGTTATGATGTGAAAGAAATATATCCTGCACTAAATTTGTTCCTGTGCACATTTAAGATACTTAAAATGTATTTTTATGATTTTATGTTTTCTGTCAATTTCAGAGCTCAGATTCCATTATGAAAAAGAGCACTCTACATGGACATTCCAATAAACATCATCTTTCACTGAAGAATAAAGTCATACAGGTTTGGAACGACATGAGGGTGAGTAAATGATGACAGAAATTGCATTGTTGTGTGGTTGTAACATTTATGAAGTTATGAAGGAAGGATGTGGATGCTCTGGTGAAAAACATTTGCAGGCAGTTTCTCTTCCTCTTTCATCATGGTGACATTAAATATTTGCTTCTGAATGATAGTAACCTTTGTTTTTTAAATGACCGAGGTCAATATCTGGAGAGCAGAGCTGCAGATGTTTGATGGATTTTAATGATGGCACGTGATGTGTACATAAAATAGCTCAAATCAAACATTTCCACTATATTTATTTAACACTACCATTCTACCTCCTGAAATTCTTTGCCAGCATCATCAATCAGTTTATGTATATTTACACTGCCATTCAAAAGTTTAGGGTCTGTAAAAAATTTGTGAAAGAATTTGTTTCTGAAAGAATTCTTTTTTGCTCACCAATGCTGCATTTATTTGAAAAACACTTATTTTTATTTATATTTATTATATATTTATTAATTAAAAAAATATATAGTAAAAACATTAATAATTGCTGCTCAAACAAAAACATTATTATTATTATCAGTGTTGAAAGCTGTTGTGCTGATTTAAAATTTTATGGATTTTTTTAATTCAATTTATGGATTTTTTTATCCAATTTATTCACGATTAGTTGATTAATAGAAAGTTCAAAAGAACAGCATTTATTTGAAATAGAAATCTTTTGTAACAAATGTCTGTACTGCCACTTTTAATCATTTTAATGTATCTTTGACTCATAAAGGTAGGCTATTAATTTCTCAAAAATAAAAATAGTTCTGACAGCAAACACCGGTAGTGTATTTACTCAAAACAATTTGAAGAAAACAAAAAAAGTATATTATCCATTGCCAAGACTGTCTGATATTTTGGAAATGACACAGTGTCGACATCAGCAGATATTTGCTGTGTCTGAAATCACATACTGTATAATCGGAACAACATTTGGTTGGAAACTTACTTTGCAACCATTAAAAAAAGTGTTCCATATGCTACGAATGTTTGTAGTATGAATGAAATTCTGACATACTATATCTGCCATGTTATTGTCATGTGACCTACAGCATCAGTTGCATCGCTTCACCTCTATTCTCAAGTCCTCTCCCATGGCCTCATGGGATAGTATAATGTCCATCGGATGCATACTTCAGAATATTACCAGAAATACTAGGTCATCTGGGTACTTTTCACCTAATATTTTATAAATACTACAAATTCGCCTTCTATATAGTATGTAGATTAGGGCTCAGCTATGGATTATCTCAAAACAGTCAAATATTGGCCGATAGTCTAAGAAACTGCTTTGCTGCTCCAAATATTTCCGTAGTTCTTAAAGGGGGGGTATTCTGCCAACATCATGTTAATTGTGAGTACCTATAGAGTAGTATTGCATCCTTTATATCTCCTCATATCCTTCATATCATATCATGTAGAGGAAACTGGGGAATGTAGAGGAAACTTTTTTTGAGTAAATATATTTATCAGTCTGGGTTTATTTTTAACACATTTCTGTATAAGCAACATACAATATGTTTTATTTTTTACATAATTGAGGGGAAAAGATACAGTTAATTGGAACACATGTTGACCATAGCTAGGCAAGCTGTCACACTATATAGGAACCTGCCTTTAAAAAGTTTCAAGGGTTAGTTTACCCAAAAATGAAAATAATGTCATTTATTACTCACCCTCATGTCGTTCTACACCCGTAAGACCTTCGTTCATCTTCAGAACTCAAATTAAGATATTTTTGATGAAATCCGATGGCTCAGTGAGCCCTCTATTCCCAGCAGGTTAATTTACATTTTCATTTAAAACAGTTCATGTGAGTATAGTGGTTCTACCTTAATATTATAAAGTGACGAGAATATTTTTTGTGCGCCAAAAAAAATAAATAACGACGTTGAAAACAAAATAACGTCACGTGAATTCAGCAGTTTGACACACGATCCGAACCACTGATTTGAAAATATCTTAATTTGTTTTCTGAAGATGAACGAAGGTCTCACCGGTGTGGAATGACATGAGAGTGAGTAATAAATTACATTATTTTCATTTTTGGGTGAACTAACCCTTTATATAGGCTTTCAGCAAAATTTGTACAGTAAAACACAAAACAAAAAAATGTACAAAAACATATATCCAGCAGAAATTGTTAGTAATAAATTGTATAAAATTACAACATATTCACATATATAATAGCAAATATATCATAAATCAAGCTTAAAGTCCCTGTAAAGTCAATCCTGAGAATTCTTTCTAAACACTTTATAAATGTTACAAATGTATTGCTGAAACACATTACAAAATCTGTGAATTGTGTAATGCTTAATTGTGAAGTTAGAACGTTAAACAGTTTTTCACTAAGTCTCTGTTCAGGATTTTTTGGGCGGAGCTAAAACGGGGGTCTAATGACGCACATCGTCCCCCGAGCATAGCCCCTCCCCTAACACTATATAACTGTCGATGACGCACCGAGCGTGGCGCCGCCTCTAACTCTACAGCGGTTCACTCGCTCAATCTCGAGTGTCATTACAGTTATACAGCCCTTTACATTTAGCTAGTAATGCCTTCGTCACACAAATGCATATTACATGGTTGTTAAAATATACAATATGCTCGGTCTCCTTATTTAAATTTCCTAAAACGATAATATTAAGGATTCTAAAGTGATCGTTCTACACCGGATAGTTTTACAAACTTTCATCAGACAGATAATCCATTTACAGATAATCCGCTGTTTTTGGTGAATGTGACTGAACAGACCTCGGCCTTCTTACCGTCCCGACGATAACCGATGATATATGGGGCCGGACAGAGTCTCTCCCCTCCCGGCCTTCATCCTCCCTTCTCGCGGCACCGTCATTTGTCGACTCGACAACAGTCCGGCAGTACGTGCCCAATGAGTGTAAGTTGTCGTGTTTTGCTTATGTTACAATAAGTAGGTAGTCCACCTATTTGTAGTCTGCCTATTTTTTCGAGATTTTGATAACTTATTTCATTTACTTGCAGATTTTTTTAATCATTCAAATTTGGCTGGGTGGTTAATAACACATTTTTCTGTGGTGTGACAAGCTCAAAACACATACTTTAAAATGACTTTACAGGGACTTTAAATGTTCAGACCTAAGACTGGTATCTGTATTTTGACAACATAGCGAGACCGACTCAGTTACGTCATTTGTGGTCCTTCATGGGAGTGGCCATTTCATGCAGAGTTCGTTTGGCACAATTTGCTCTCTGCGACTCTAATTGGTCTATAAAAATAAGTTGAAATAATGCAAAGGGATGGTTTCAGCAAAAGCCTATACCACTGATTAATAACCTCAGCGCTTACAACAGGTCTGTCTTTAAAAGTTATTGTTAAAAATCATGTTACCTGTAGAGAAAAGTAATTGAGTTCTTTTTTTATTTCCCAGAACCCAACAGTTGCCCGCTGTAGTTTGGACATTAAAATTCTGAATTTTTTTTTTTTTTTCTAATTTAAGAACTAGGCATTTGAAACTAACATAAAACCACTACTGGAGAAATTGCACATTTGTATAATTGAATTTTTGTCTCTAGTTCTAGCCCTGGTCTCCCCTACTTATTATGCATGAGAACAGACTCATGCTAATCATCCTGATTGTTGGCTAAAACTACCTGTGGGTTTAATTTCATGGTACACCTGGCGGTGCTGTTTGAGTTGCTGCTGGCATTATTATCCAAAGTCTGGCTGCTCTGATTCAGCTCTGTGCTTGTCAGCTTCATCAAGATGCTTTTATATGCCATCTTAATCTTAGGGATTTTAAAAGCATACACTATAGGGTTAACTGCGGAGTTGGCGTGAGAGAGGAGGATGCCAATGTGGAAGGCGACAGTGGGCACTTTTGCTATCTTGTAATACTCCAGCGTGTTCATTACGTGCAGTGGGAGCCAACAAACGGCAAACAGAGCCAGCACCAAAGCCAGAGAATTGGCCAGTCTCCGTTCCTTGAGGTAAAATGACTTGGGCTCCGCGTTGCGTCCGATTCCTTTTCTCAGCTGCTTGGATATCATATTAAAGAGTAACAAGTAGAGGGCCATCATGATGACGGTGGGTGGCAGGATACAAGCGAGGAAGTTGAAGTTGACCATGAAGGACATGGATATAACTGTGGTGAAATTACATGTAATAGTGGAGTTTTCTCTTGTGGTATCTTCGTTGTGCCATCCGAGCATGGGGATGATGCCTAGTATAGAAGCAGAGAGCCAACATACAGTGACCGCGGCCCACAAGTGGTGCTTTTTGACTGCTCCTCTGTACCTGAAAATCAATGAGAAATTATGTTTATACATCTTATATATATCTTAAATATATAATATATGTGTGTGTGTGTGTGTGTGTGTGTGTGTGTGTGTGTGTGTGTGTGTGTGTGTAACATTTTACAGTAAGGTTTCATTAGTTGACATTAACAACATTAGTTAATGTGCTGTGAACTAACATGAACAAACAATGAATGACTATTTGTATTAACTAAGATTAACAAAGATTAATAAACACTGTAACAAATGTATTGCTCATTGTTAGTTCATGTAAGTTAATACATTATCTAATGTTAACAAATGAGACAAATTTTCTAAAAAATGTTATTGTAAAGTGTTATGGAGTTTTAAAAATATTTTTGAAAATCTCTTCTGCTCACCAAGGCTGCATATATTTGATCAAATAAATACAGTATCAATACAGTAAAAACATTAATATTGGAAAATATTATTAAAATTGAATATAACCATTTTCTCTTTGAATATAATTAAAAAATATATGTTTATTCCTCTGATTTCAAGGCTGAATTTTCAGCATCATTACTCCAGTCTTAGTGTCACGTGATCCTTCAGAAATTATTCTAATATGCTGATTTGATGCTCAAGAAACATTTCTTATTATCAGTGTTGAAAATAGTTGTGCTGCTTCATATTTTTATATTTTTGCATCCTTGTTTAAAGTGCCCCTATTATGGATTTTTGAAAATTATCTTTCATGTAGTGTGTAACATAGCTCTAAGTGAAAGAACTTGTTTCGTTGTGACGTCACAACGAAACATTAGCATATTGCCTGCCCACTTATTGTATGTGCAGATGCCAGGGAAAATTCATTTTTTCAACAATACCACAGCAGTACAATCTTTACTCACTTTACTAATGACTGCTTCACAAACCCTGGGGAGTTTAACGCAGGATTCACAAAACGCTTGGTCTTAAAATATGGATCAATGCCCAGTTTATTTGGACCAGCTTGCTCCTCTGAATCTCAACCTTTAATTATGGTTAATAATTGATCTTTATATTTATATAGTTTTGTATGTTTTGTTGTGTAACATACACCCTCATCTGTATGTCTCCTTCTAACGGCTAACTTACATTTCTGTAGTTCTGCTATTCAGATGTGGGTCCAATATTGTCTAAAAATGTGTCGATTAATGCAGCTTGTCTGTCTTATTACTTGGAGTAATGATCAAGGATGGAGCACGACTTTTGTTTACAGAGTGTAATGCATTATCAGCTAATCACGTTTGTGAAAAGGCATAATAGGGGCTCTTTAATAAAAGTATGGCAGTTGATTGGATTGTGAAAAGTGGGGTATTTAAATACTTAAAAATCATATTAAAAAGTAAATCAGATCAATTATGATTTCATGTTTAACTTCATAACTTCATGAACCCTATTAAAAGTTCAATTTTGGAAGCGCTCGGGAGAGAAATGGCTGAAATGCAACCACAAGGGCTCTAATGTTTTTTTTTTATTATTATTGAGGAAGATCTTTTCCAGCTCTATATTTGGTACACTAGTGTTCTTTTGGTCAATGGCAACATGATGATGTCAGACAAAACAGAAAGTTATTTTTTATGTCACAATGCCAATGTCAGTTTTATTTATATAGCACCATTCAATACAACCCAAGTTGACCAATGTGCTTTACAACAGTTATTTTGATTGAAGATTATGAAATGCATTCTTAATGTATATTAAGGATGTAAATGGGGTCCATTTCATGTTCACCTTAAGAAGTTCTTGTTTTAGGTTGCATGTTATTCAGTATGATAAAAATGAGCGTGCATCATTTCTGAGATCTGCAAACATTTGATTTCCTCCTTATCAGCAAGCTTGATCAGTTCTCACTCAAGAAAATCTTCAAGTATAAATTGCAAAATACATGACTAATAAATGTTCAAACCTGAGAGGGTTATAAACACGCAGGTATCGGTCCACAGCGATGGCCAGTAGGGAGTGAACGGAGGCCTGAGTCAACACAATGACCACGCAGCTGATGAAGAGGCAGCAGTGGAAACTAGTCTTCAAACGTCCATCAATTACCACTGCAAAAGGCACAGCCACCAACCCCACTAGAAAATCAGCCACCGCCAGCGACACAACGAAACAGAATGTTGTCTGACTCAGGGCACGACACGACAACACGGCCCAGATCACCAGCATGTTCCCCAGGCAGCATCCTACAGCGATGAGCACCTCCAGAGAAGTATAGATCATCTTCTCACCATCAGCCATGATTAGACAAAAAGCACAGGAACTCTACAGGAACTTACTTGAAGTACTGGTGGTTAAAATAGGAAGTTGTCTCACTCACCCACACAGCCATCCATATATGCACACACAAAATATTTTTTGCGAGATCAGTACTTTGAAGTGGCTTGTATGCTTCAAGTACACAGTGCTTTTTTTTTTTTTTTTTTTTAAAGAAATGAATACTTTTATTCAGCAAGGATGCATTAAATTGGTAAAAAGTAACAGTAAAGACATTTATAATGTTACCAAAGATTTCTATTTCAAATAAATTCTGTTCTTTCAACTTTCTATTCATCAAGAGTCCTGAATAAAAATGTTCTGTGGTTTCCACAAAAATATTAAGCAGCACAACTTATTTTAACACTGATAGTAATCAGATATGTTTCTTGAGCAGCAAATCAGCATATTAGAATGATTTCTGAAGGATCATTGTGACACTGAAGACTGGAGTAATGATAAAATTTTTTTTAAGTATATTACAAGAAAAAACAGTTCTTTTTAAGTTGTAATAAATGTTTCACAATATTAGTGTTTTTACTGTATTTTTATCAAATAAATGCAGATTTAGTGAGCAGAAGAGGCTTCATAAATGATTTTGAAATCATTTAAAAATGTGTAACGTCTGACAAAAATGTACATTTATCAGTTTATGCACTCCATGTGACTCCATGTTCAAACCCATGACCTTGGCATTGACTAGCACCGTGCTCTAGCAATACGCCTTTGAGGTCGTGTGGCATAAAATTGTGGCTAAGCTTATATCTGGTGAAGCAGGAAGTTGTTGGTTTGTTCCCTGCAAGAAATGAGTCAGATATCATTGCTATTGATCCCTCAAGCAAAATGTACAGAAATCAAAATTGAGCTTATTTAAATTTTTTAAATGCATGTTTTTGGTCTTATTGTGCATGATTCATCAGTGCACATTATTGTGAAGAAAAACATTCAATCAAGTATGTCATCAAAAACCATTTTCCTTTTCAAATGATCCTAGAACATGCAGACCATTGGCAAGTAATGATTTGAAAGAAAAAAAAAAGTGTTGGCATTGGGATATCTGGTCTCTCTTATCATTTACATCATAATAAGTTTCCTTTTTTGGTTTTGTTTCATGATTTTATGGCTATCAGGCCTTGAAATGTGACATTTTGCAATTTACCCGGAAACAAAAATAGGATTAAGCAAGATTCATTTGATCTCAGACTTCTTGGTTTCTGTGAAACAGTTTCCACTTATAATGCACACTGCAAAAAGCCCACTAAACTGACCTCAAACTTGGCAGGGCCATAACCACTAATAATTATATGGCCAAATTGTATTTCATACACTTGGAATCAAACCCCCCTAACCTGCAAGACATTCTGGTTTTGTGAACAAAATTGTATGAAAACACTTCAACTAAGGCATCAGTAAACCATCATAGAAAGCTTATAATTACACATTTGAGTGATTCTGATAACATAAAGTTGAGTTACTGAGTACAAAATATCAAACTGGCTATAAACATCCATTTACAAAATTATCCAACCCCAAAAGTTAATTTTTGTAGAGAATCCTTCACTATAACCTCAAATAAATATTGTCTATAAGTGCTTACAAGCTTCTTGCACTCTACTGGAATCTAAGGCCATTCCTTGTGTGTACAAGCTTCCAGCTCACTGATATTCTGTGCTGCCACTGCTTTTTTCAAATATCGCCAAGGATTTTAAAGGAAATTTAAATCTGTAAACTGAGCAGGCTATTTAAGATTCCAGGATTGATACCTGAACAAAGCTTTGCTATTTGGATCTATACTTGGGAACATTGTCCGGGTGGAAAGTCCAATTATCAAGTAAAGCTTCAGTTTACATTCTCCAGGCATAATATAATCTTTGCCACAATGGCCTGATGATCCAATAAATTCATGACGCTGATCACATGGTCAAGATAGTGTTCTTCTGGTCATAAGTCAAGCCGACTACTTCGGATCCATGGGTCCAAAAAGTTCCCGTTTGATCTCATCAGTCCATAAAACATTCTTCCAGAATGCCACAGGACTATCCAAGTTCATTTAGCATGTTCAAGTTGGCCTTTTATGTTCTCTTGGTCAAGAGTGGCATTTATCAAGCGTCCAGACATGAAGTCAATGCTTGTTTAGCTATCAACTTGTCTACCAACTGTGACTCTAGGATCTTTTAGTTTCTTGGAAATGTTCTTGTAGCCATAGCCTTCTTCTCTTAGCTTTTGTGAGAGCTATTTTGTTAATGGAGTTGTACTGATACTCAACTTCAGTACATGCATGGGCTAAAATTATGCATGGCTTACAACTGAAGCTAATTAATTGTCGTTATAGAGTTCCCAAAGGCTTATAAGTAACCCCAAGTAATAGTATAGCACAAAGAAGATACAAAGAAGACATCTTTCCCAGTTCTGTTATACAGACAGAGAACATTGTCTGACGCTATAAGAAGTCTTCTTTGGACAATTGTTGTGTATCCTAAAGAAAGTGTGTATCATAAAGTACTTTAAACTACACTTTTGTAGATCTACACTTTACATTCTTAATGATGTAGTGTTGCATCTGATGTCTGGGTAAAGTTGGTTGTTATGTTAATAAGAGGATGAATGTCAGTCACTTTGAGTTTTGGTAAATGGGAAGTGACGTTGAAGCTTTTAACATAAAACAGCTACAGTTCCGCAGATAGAAGTTGTTGTTAAAAAACTATTCATATAGCGTGGTGAAATAAGGCTTTTTATCTTTAATATGAGTGTCTAAGAGTAGGCGTACTTCATCTTTTTATCCAAAGAGCAATGATAGTTTACGTTATTCCACCAGTGCAGCATTCTTGCTTACTGTTGTTTTACAGCGCTTGTTAATTATTGAAATATAAGTATAAATAAAAAAAAATTAATATATTGAAATATAAAGTTAGTAATGTTGTAATGATCTGACATAACAGGCCTAACAATTTACAAATACTGATATGCAAACTAGCTGCAGCTAGCAAATTTGGTGTGATTACTGAAGGTAAAATTGCTGGTGCACATGTAGCATGTGTGAGCAGTACTCTGCTAAAAAAAAAAAAAAAGACCAGACCACATTGCACATCTAAAAGTATGTAAATAGGCCACTCACCATTTCTGCGGTGTAACAATACCATGCACAACTTTTTCTTCTTCTTTACATGTTTTATGGTGGTTGGAAGACCAGCTTAGATGGTGCATTTACCACCGCCAACTGGACCGGAGTGTGAAGCATTCACAATGAGCTCACGCTTTACACATGTTGATGATCACAGTATGAGGAACAGATGAACTCACGTTGAGCTCACGCTTTACACACATGTTGAGGATCACAGTATGAGGATCAGATGAACTCATGTTGAGCTCACGCTTTACACACATGTTGAGGATCACAGTATGAGGATCAGATGAACTCATGTTGAGCTCACGCTTTACACACATGTTGAGGATCACAGTATGAGGATCAGATGAACTCATGTTGAGCTCACGCTTTACACACATGTTGAGGATCACAGTATGAGGATCAGATGAACTCATGTTGAGCTCACGCTTTACACACATGTTGAGGATCACAGTATGAGGATCAGATGAACTCACGTTGAGCTCACGCTTTACACACATGTTGAGGATCACAGTATGAGGATTGTGTGATGTCACTGTGATCATCGCATGATCTCACGTGTTGACTGGGTTGGTTCTCCATTTACTGTGGGTGTCGCGAAGGAATGCGATTCCTCGGCTGGCTGTGTAATGGCCGCCACGCCTAAGGACACTCACAAGATGGCGGCTCCCATAACAGCAACACCAGTCAACGTCAGCAACACCACCTCTCTGCTGATCGCCCAGAGTCACGTCACGTCTCCGCTGATCGGCCAGAGTCATGTCACGCCTCCGCTGATCGCCCAGAGTCACGTCACGCCTCCGCTGATCGCCCAGAGTCACGTCACGCCTCCGCTGATCGCCCAGAGTCACGTCACGCCTCCGCTGATCGCCCAGAGTCACGTCACGCCTCCGCTGATCGCCCAGAGTCACGTCACGTCTCCGCTGATCGCCCAGAGTCACGTCACGCCTCCGCTGATCGCCCAGAGTCACGTCACGCCTCCGCTGATCGCCCAGAGTCACGTCACGCCTCCGCTGATCGCCCAGAGTCACGTCACGCCTCCGCTGATCGCCCAGAGTCACGTCACGCCTCCGCTGATCGCCCAGAGTCACGTCACGCCTCCGCTGATCGCCCAGAGTCGCGTCACGTCTCCGCTGAACGGCCAGAGTCGCGTCACGCCTCCGCTGATCGCCCAGAGTCACGTCACTCCTCCGCTGATCGCCCAGAGTCACGTCACGCCTCCGCTGATCGCCCAGAGTCACGTCACGCCTCCGCTGATCGCCCAGAGTCACGTCACGCCTCCGCTGATCGCCCAGAGTCACGTCACGCCTCCGCTGATCGCCCAGAGTCACGTCACGTCGCTGGTCCTGTCCGAGAGCGGAGAGGATTGCGTTCCAACATGAATGATCCTCCACTGACTACAGCACGAGCAGCTGGCATTCCGAAACCCACGGCCGCTTCGCCCTCAAGCTCGCCGGTTGCAACGCCCTCAAGCTCGCCGGTTGCAGCGCCCTCAAGCTCGCCGGTTGCAGCGCCCTCAAGCTCGCCGGTTGTTATGGACTTAAGCGCCCTGGACGCGATGGACAAAGTGGCTGCTTTGCCAGTGCCCACGGGCAAGATGGCCGCCCCTTCGGTGTCTGTAAATTCAGAGCCTACTCCAGCCAGTGAATCTTCTCCAGAATCCATTCCAGCCAGTGAGTCCGCTCCAGAGCCTGCTCTCCCTGTCAGTCCTGTGATGGCCAAGAGGGCTGTCTTCACTTTTTATGTTTTGGCGGTCTTGCGTGCCTGGAGGAGGCATTCAGGCGTTTTTGACTCTGGACCAGTCTACCAGTCCGCTGCCGTCCCGGAGCAGCCCGAGCCCGCTGCCGTCCCGGAGCAGCCCGAGCCCGCTGCCGTCCCGGAGCTGTCTGCTCTCCTTGATACGGCCATGGAGGCCGTCACCGAACTGCCCGCTGTCCTTGATGCGGCCATGGAGGCCGTCACCGAACTGCCCGCTCTCCTTGATACGGCCATGGAGGCCGTCACCGAACTGCCCGCTCTCCTTGATGCGGCCATGGAGGCCGTCACCGAACTGCCCGCTCTCCTTGATACGGCCATGGAGGCCTTCACCGAACTGCCCGCTGTCCTTGATACGGCCACAGAGCAGCCTTGGTCGGTCCTGCCACCACCGCCCAGGGCATTTGTCCTGCCGCTGCCACTCAGGCCATCTGCCCTGCTGGCGCCACCCGAGCTCCTTGCCCATGAACCCGCCAATGCCTCTGTTGGGGGGGGCAGTATACCTAGGGGTGGGGAGCTTGTGGGTGGGGACCTTGCCCGGCCTTTGCCAATAACGGCCTCAGAACTATTATGTTCTGTGAATGATATCCACCTGCCTCGATCTACTGCCTGTGCCCTGACTATGATTCTGCCTAACCCTCTGCTGTACCTGTTTGCTCCTGATTTACCCTGCCTGTACGACCACGCTTACTTTTGTAATAAAAGCTTGCAAATGGATCTCCGCCTCAGTCCCGCTTCGTTACAATATCATTAGTTGGACCTCAGCACTACTTCTTGATAACTAAAGTGCATTAAGTACAAAATTAGTTGTTCCAATTTAGCAGACTTCAAGTATATAAATTTAGTATACCAAAAGTACAATTGCAGGATATTTATATAAAGTACATAAATATGTAAATGTTTTTGTAGTATACTTAGCATAATATAAATGTATTTCAAATACATTTTGGTATGTTTATTTTTCACTTGGGAAGACTAAAATGGATGGATTTTGTTGACTAAAAAAACTTTTAGTCAAGTAAAACTTTGAAAAGTTAAAGTTGAACAACTAAAACTAAACGAGTCTCTTCAGGAAGAGACTTGTCGGTGTGAAAGTTTTTTGCAGATAATTGCTCAATATTTCCTCTTTACTAAAACAGCTTCTCTTATTAACACTATTACAGACGTTTCCATTCCTGTTAACATGGTTTTAGGTGGAGGCTTCATTTACATCTCTCTTGAGGTGCTCATTGCTGTGGGATGCTGTCTGGGCAATGTGCTGGTGATGTGGGCCGTGTGGAGGAGTGGAGCCCTGAACCAAACCACTTTCTGCCTGATTGTGTCGCTGGCGATGGCTGATTTCCTGGTTGGAGCCGTGGCCGTTCCTCTGGCTGTGGTTGTGGATGTCCATGTGAAGATCCCTTTCCATGCCTGTCTGTTCTTCAGTTGTGTCCTGATCGTCCCGCTGCAAGCATCAGTGCTCACTCTCCTGGCCATTGCCGTGGATCGCTGTCTGCGAGTCTGTATCCCATTCAGGTGAGTCGGTCTCCAGATGATTTTAAATAGGCTTCAATATGTGTCAAGCTTGTTGAAAACACACAGGTTTTTTTTTTTTTATCTTTAAATCAATGTAATGCAATTTAGGTATCCTTAGTTATCATATTTTACATAATTGGAGAGTTTCGACACATCCAAAACTCTGAGAAATATAGGATTCTGTGCTATCTGTAGGTCAAATGATCAAATACTTAATCAAATAAAACTAATTGACTCCTTTGTGCAGTTTTCCTTGCTTCCGTTGAAGCTCAAGATGCTCTTTGGAACAAATTTATTAATTCACATTTATTCATTCATTTCATTTATTCATTCAAGTTGGACAATTTAATTATTTAAAAATGATGTTTAAATTACTATTTTCACATTCAGAAATCAAAAGACAAACTTAAAACTTGGAATTTTCTTTATTTAAATCTGGAAATTGACGAGATTGTTCTAGAATTTAGAAATATTTCAAACAAAAACAATTTTTTTTGGATGTAATATTTTTTGTGATATGTTTAGGTGAAATAATATACTACATAATCAAAGCTCACTGATTGTGAACTCCTTTGTGCAGATTTTATCACTTAAAATAGTACCCGATTGGTTATCTGTTGCTAAGCGTCTAGCTGTAACATTCTAACACCGCATCGTTTCACACTGTACAAGTTTGGCACCGCAATGCAGGATTAATATGATTTCTGAGAGATGCTGTTGAGCGTGGATAAGACCGAGCACCAAAACACACTTGCCAATCAGCAGTAAGGAGCATAAACACTCATAATGGGGGAGGAGAGAGAGTGAGCAAGTGGGAGATTTGAAGAAATACTGTTGAAAGTGAGATGGCTGAGAGGCATTACAAAAGAGAAAAGGTCTGGAAAAAGAACGGTTATGAACAGGAAAGAGCTTTAGGACCTGCCTTAATATTAGAGAAGCTTTCCAGCGCAGGAGAGACTTAAGGGGGAAGGCCTGAAAAAAGGTTGCGATGTTTCTGCTCCGTACTTGAGTAACTGGTTTTGCTGTTTTACAGAAGCAAGATATCCTGCTGTTGTAATGCTATAGTAACAGGAGAGTTTTGAGTGTCATTTTTTTTCTGGAGCTGCTGTGCTCCTGCTTGTATATACTCTTGTGTACTGTATGTTAATTTTTGTTCTTGCTTGTGATTTGTTTGTCATCTTTGCTTTATTTTCCATGCAGCATTATTTTGCTTCAGCTATGATAAAGAGACATCGCTCTTGCATTGCGCATTCTTGCATTTTGGGGATGGAGCAATGAAGGGAGGGATGTGTTTGTTTGGGTTGATTTCAAATGTCAACATTGTTTCTCAGAAATCACTTACTACACCTTTAAAAAGTTTTTCATTTTAAGAAATATTTCTCTCTGGCAGGTACAGGACTACAGTCACTAAGAAGCGCTCATGGATCATCGCCGCTTTGTGCTGGATACTGGCTTCCCTACTGGGCTTCTTACCGATGTTTGGATGGTACAACCATGACACACTGACACATTACAACTCCACCTCTATAGACTGTCAATTCATTGCTGTCATTCCTACTTCATACTTGGTCCACTTCATCTACCAGGGGTGTTTTCTTCCTCCACTGGCAGTCATGATTACTTTGTATTGCTACATCTTTTTTAAAATTAGGAGACAGTCGAGGGGGAGAGCAGGTGTGGCGGCTGAAACTGGTGCATATAATCAAAAGGAACACAAACTGGCCAGCTCTCTGGTTTTGGTTTTGGCTCTTTTTGTTGTTTGCTGGCTGCCAATACACTTGATACAAGCCATCACATACTATAACCAGAATATACATGTACCATCCATTGTTTTGTACTTTGGCATTCTCCTCTCTCATGCCAACTCAATGGTTAACCCTGTAGTGTATGCCTTCAAAATCCCTAAGATTAAGCAGGAGTACATTAAGATTTGGAGGAAAGTGATTGGTCGACAGCAGCAGGCAGATATAAACGCTACTGCTAGTAATACCACAGAGAGCTGTGATGGACGAGTTCATGTGAGAACCAGTCCACAGGTGGGAGTCAATGATATTATTTAACTCCTTTCCATGTACTGCAGAACATACCAAAAAAAGGGGGGATTTATATGATTTTTTTTTTTGAATGTAATTCCAATACAGCTGCTTCCAACCTTTCAAGCTTTTTTGACCTAAAATAATAATCTAACTGACAGATTGCGGTTACACTGCAGTTACAAACACCACTGTCAAAGTCTGAGTGTAACTGTAGGATGTGTCTTATAGCTGTATCTGGATATTAGAGGAGTGTGTAATTTAGTGTCTAATAATATGGTTGTACTATAGTACAAATAAGAGCCTGCAGTGATGTGTAAACAAGCTTTATATGTTCATGTTGCACCTTTCCTGATAAGCTACAATTGATTTTTTTTTTTCATTTTGAAGCAATTATATGAGGTGTGCAATATATAAAAATATGCACAAGCACATAATTTTATTATTTGTGTTGTTCATTATGTTTATGCAGTATTCATATTTTTCATTTTATAATAATACATTTTATTCAGAAGAGGCACTAAAAGTATCACCCATAAAAATAATTTCTATTTTATTGTGCTTTATTAGAAGACAAAAACGACATTTTATTTTCAATGTGTTTGCAGCATAGCTGTGAGAAATTATGCAATGTAAAATAAACTTAAGTAATATTAATTTATTAACAAATAAAATGAAATATTAGTCATGTAAAATAAAATGTTGCAATGTAAAATAAAATGAAATAAAATAAAAGTGCAGAATAAACTAAGCAACTGATCTTTATAAAACTACAATATGACATTTTAATACTTTATATTAGTTTTTATGTACTAGTTTTAAAGGGATAGTTCACCCAAAAATGACAATTCAGTCATCATTTACTGCTCCTTCAGTTGTTCTAACCCTGTTGTTTTTTTTCTTCTATTAAACACAAAAGAAGATATTTTGAAGAATGTTGGTAACTAAAACACCCTGGCCATATGACGAAAAGTCATCACATTTTTGTCAAGTCTTAGTCATTACTTTTAGTCAAACTACAGTTACCAAAATTCATTTTGATAGCTATTTTATATGTAGTCTTTAGATCAGGGGTACTCAACAGGCGGCCCGCGGGCCACATCCGGCCCGTCAGCATTACATTTGTGGCCCGCATCATGCTACTTATAAATGTATTTTTATTATAATTTGCGTTCAAAATTAGCGTGAATATTACTTCGTTTTTTTACAAGTACACAAGGGTAGGCGTACAGTGCGTGTGACGCTGTAATCACCACCAGAGAACGCGTATAGTGTACGCGCGCAGCACAGTTTTTCTAACCGCAAAGAACAATATAAACTGAAGGCACTTTGCACGCGCGCATTGAATAGTTTTTGCACTAATTTAGTTTGTCCACAAGGTGTCAGCACTGAAACGGGCTGTTGTTTCAGTCTGAAAAGAAACGGATAAGACGGAACAAGAGTAACAACAAACACAATAGCTAACCGTGTTGAAGAGCGCTCGTTTGAGGGGATTAAAAGATACCAGCAACTCTAATTTTAAACAAGTACAAAGAGATTTTATTGTAACTATTTGAGCGAAAAAGACTAGACAAGCATGAATCTCTCTAGTGCGCATGTGTCGAGCACTTGTGTTCGTGAACGCCACCAAAGGCTCTAGACTCTGCGCGCAAGTAAAAAACAAAGTAACCTTATTTTTCCATGATGAAATGCAGTTGACATTCCTCAAACTTTGCAGTGTGTAAGTTGCCGAGCAGCATGAAAAACACACCTTTTATTCTTAATGTCAATGTGTTATAAACAGAAAGCAAGCAGCGCTCCCATTACAGATCTGTCATCACATCATTGAGCTCACGGAGAATATCTGATTTATCATGTTAACAACGTTGGTTATAGTTAGATAATTCATAAAATTGAGATTGAACATTAAAATATATATATATTTTTGGATTCTGACCAAATTAAAAGGTAGGTAGTAATAATAATACAAATAATAAAACATTTATTCTCTGAGTATAAATAGGTGTTATAAAAAGTGTTAAAAAGGTGCAATGGAGTATAAAAAGACTATAAAAAAGTGCAATGTTTTCATCTTATGGACAAACTCTCATCAGCCAGTGAACAACAGCCAGACTTTAAAAACTGCACTTTTAGTAACTAAACAGTAAAACTACAGATATTGTCTTAAGTAGGCCTAAATAAAAGTCTTACGATCCAAGTTATAATTTGTGGCCCTTCGCGTTTCATTTGGTTAAAATGCGGCCCTCTTGGCCTCTGAACTTGAGTACCCCTGCTTTAGATAAAATAGTCATATTTTTTCTCTTTAGACCAATTCATGTAAGCTTATGAAAATTTGAATCACGGTAAGAGACTGTAATGACATTGCACTAATAGCAGCAGTAGCACTTGTGCAATTCTTCATATCCTCTTCAGTGGTTCTCAAACTTGGTTATCATTTTCATATTGTTTCACATGTCCATGTTGAGAAAAACAATAATATCCACATGCTCGGGTGAGAAAACGAGCTGCAACAGACATTGCAGAAACAAGATAACGATAAAACATAACAGTGTGCTAAGCTAAGTTTCTAACAGTAGCACTTTGTGTTTTCTGTTCGTAAATATGTCTCCCTTGATGAAATTTAAAGGAAAAATATGACTCAAAATCATTTTGCTATCAGATAAGTTCTTCTCGGCTCACTTGGGTTACAGCTGCGTTTACCTGTCGTGAATGCAGTGATGGACAGCTGTCTTTCCTCACTCGACTAGTGTTTTGATTTCATGAGGTTTCTCATTATGGTGGTGATATTATGATAACTCTGTTTCATTAATTCATTTGATCAAAAGTAATTCCATTTTGTAACATCATTTTCATCCAACTAATTTCAAACTTCAAGAGGCAGACAACAACATTGTGTGACGATCAAATAAAATAAACTTCTTAAACACGCTCCACAGCGCCATCCGGTGCATTTAGTTATAACTGTGAGTTTTAGTGCTTAGGATTTATCATGGATTCACTGCATTTACGGCCAGCAAAGCAACGTTGTAAAATTCGAATAGTATTTTTATTTTTCAAATAATAATTACAGGTTGAATATTCGACTATTTGTGCACACCCCTACTTTGAAGGATTAAGAAATCGTGGCATCCGTAATCGTAATCACGATTAGAAATTTGATTAATTGTGCAGCCCTACCTAGTAGTGTAAACACTTTGCAGTGATCGCCCTGCAAATCCTCTGCAGCCCACCTCCAAAGGCTCACAGCGAGTTTGCCAGCACTTTCTCCTGCACTCTTCCACTAGCTCTTGGTACTTGGTGCACTTTTAATTTTGACTTTTAAAAAGACTTTTAATTTTGGGGTGAACTATGCCTTTAAATTAAGTTTTCCATTCAGTCTAGACTGGATAAAAACACTGGAGTAACTCTTTCTCTTGGTGTTCAAAATGATTTGTTTTTACTCTTGCAAATTGTGTCTCACAAGGAAGGCAATAGTCTGTGGCAGATTAAAAAAATAAAATAATAATCTGTTGTGTTCCACAGAAGAAAGAAAGTCAAAGGTTTGTAGCCACATGAGGTTAGTAAATGATGGCAGAAGTTTCTTTTTTTGGGTGAACTATCACTATTCTGACCCATCAGCTGGTAGTTATTTGATTGATTTGTGTGTACAGTACCCTATGATTGTGTTGCTTCATTATAAAGGTACTAGGGCTGCCCCCTAATAGTCGACTAACCGTTAGTCAACTTGAAGAGGCTTGGTCGACCAAGATTTTATTAATCGGTTAGTCGCAGAAAAAAAAATCTCCACAGGAAGTGGCGAGGTCAAGCAGTCCTAGAGGCACAGATTATTAACTGCAGGAAATCCAAACATTCACCTATCATTTATCGACCTCAAATATGGCTTATCACTTGAAACATGTAAGTCGCAACTTTAGTCCATTCTCTTTAATGTTTGCCTATAGATAAATGTGCGCTATTATTTGGCGCATATCCAAGTGTTTGTGTGGAGGGCGTGTTTACTGCATGACATGGAGGCGCCAGTGTGATCACTGCACTTAACTTAAAATGCTCCGTCATTTTTGGTCATAGATAAGAGTAATGCAAAATGTAAAGGGTCTACTTTTATTTCTGTAAACTCACAATAACAGCAAAACGTTGTGCTTTTGTAAAACAATGAAATCAATCAGGATGCGTTTTCTGATCTCGGTCTCGGTGAACTTGAGCTCGTAACAAGCATGAACTGAAACTCATCGTATAGGCTGCTTTCCTCACAGACACAAGAAATATATCTATAGCTTGGAATGTTTACTTTTAAACGAGCCAATTCAAATGGAAAATAAATATTCTCAGATTACGTAATCCATATGAAACTTGCATATAGGCGCGTCCACTAATGCGGAGATGAGAGATGAGTCAGCATTGTTGACTTAATCTCTGCAGCCGAAAACAGAAAACATTATCAATAAATTATTATAATGTTTTCTTGCTGTTTTTTCATGACACATTCAAAATCGTTACGTTTGCCGGTGCACTGTGGCAAGCTTTATGCATGTGTTTGAGAACTGATTAGGCTCATTATTATGATTTATGGCTTATTAATATAAATGCGCGATTAGTCGACTAATGGCTTAAATGAACGACTACTGGTCGACTAGAAAAATCTTTAGTCGAGGGCAGCCCTAAAAGGTACAGATGTTTCTATAAGTTAGTCTCAAAAACTAGTTTTTTGTTTGTTTGTTTGTTTTTTTAATCTATGATGAAAAAATAGACAACCCATTTTCCATAACTAAAACAAGACTAAACTATGTATATAATAATGCAATAATGATAATGGGAAAAGACAAGACTAAAATGTAGTTAAAAAAAGAAAAACATTTTATACAAAAATCTTTATACAAAACAAAGTTATTATTTTCTTTGACAAATAAGTAGACAAGACTTTTAAAAAACTTTTTTTTTTGATGGATTTTGTTGACTGAAAAAAAAAAAATTCTCAGACTATTAGTCAACTAAAAATTGACTAACAAATAACAGGTTAAGGTTAACATCTAACCCTGCTAAAATAAGTATTTTCCGGAAGAGACTTGTGGGTGTGAATGATTTCACCAGAGAGTAAATATAGCCTCAATATTTCCTCTTTACGTAAAACAGCATCTCTCCTACAGAAGTTTCCAGTCCTGTTAACATGGTTTTAGGTGGAGGGTTCATTTACATCTCTCTTGAGGTGCTCATTGCTGTGGGATGCTGTCTGGGCAATGTGCTGGTGATGTGGGCCGTGTGGAGGAGTGGAGCCCTGAACCAAACCACTTTCTGCCTGATTGTGTCGCTGGCGATGGCTGATTTCCTGGTTGGAGCCGTGGCCGTTCCTCTGGCTGTGGTTGTGGATGTCCATGTGAAGATTCCTTTCCATGCCTGTCTGTTCATCTGTTGTGTCCTGATCGTCCCGCAGCAAGCGTCAGTGCTCACCCTCCTGGCCATTGCTGTGGATCGCTATCTGCGAGTCTGTATCCCATTCAGGTGAGTCGGCCTCCAGATGATTTTGAAATGATATGAAAAATAGGCTTTTAGTTTGTTGAAAGCACAAACAGCTTGTGTTTTATCTTTAAATTGCTGTAGTGTAATTTAGGAATGCTTAGTTGTTGTATTTAACACGTTTGCACACATCCAAAACTCTTAGACACACAGGAAATATGGGGTCTCTTTATCTAAACATGGAAAGAAGTGAAAAAAAAAATGTAAACATTGTAAACAAAGAATGTAAAATGTGATTATTTACTTATTCATTAATAATAAATAATACAATTATTTATTATTTAACTGTATTTTATAATGCATTTGATTATTTGAACTAAAGATATAAAGATATTACTTAACCTGAAAAATAATTTTCATGCTTCCTCTGAAACTCAAGATATACTTTGGAGCATTCTCAAATGTATGAATTCATATATCTTATAAAATAATTTGTGGTTACATTTTTATATTATATTATATTATATTATACAGTGCTTCCCACAGGTTTGAAATATACTTGCAGTGGTAGCCGGGTGAAAAATCCTCCTATTATCCACGGCACAAAAATGGTCTACTACATGTGACAGACAAACAATGTGTGATTTTTAACAGTATTTTTATTTATGTATTTTAATTAAATAACATATACATTTAATTACATACTAACATTATGCATTGTAAATTATGCAAAATTACAGCATTTAAATGGTTCACATTTTCCTATGTTCTCCTTGCTGTCATATAGTGTCTCTCTCAGTGAATGGGTCACAGATTTTACTAGTAAAATTTATAAAATGAATAATATATGTGTCAAATAATGTTTTTAGTCTTTTCTTCCTGTAGGGGAGACTACAATAATTTACTATGAATTAAATGGAAATCAAATTAAATACAATTTATTGTGTAACCAAAATACCAATAATGCCCAAAAGAAAAAACTTAGCGTGTGACTTTTAATTATAAACAAGCCCGAAATACACAGGTACTCTTATTTTGAAATGTCGGTACTATTGCAGGCTGATCTTACAATCGTCTAAAACATTTTATATAAAAGCCATAAAGTAGACATTGTAATAATTCATCAACTTGAGTTCATTAGCAATCGCTTGTCATAAATCTGCACTTTTCATTGATTGAGAATCACAGTCTGAAGCGCTGTTGCACAAGCTTGTAGAACCATAGACTAAAAAAATATGGACGTAGCATCCGTGACGTCACCCATAGAGTTCTGAACAGCAGTTTTGACGCGTAAATGAGGCCGCGGCCATCTTAGCTGCGCGTCACCGCACGTCACTCCCGGATATCTGAAAATGGGCAAAGAGGCGGGGAGGTGGTTTGAGCTGATGTGATTGGTTGCTGAAACCACGCCCGCCTAGCTCGACGTGACCACGTTAGCAAGCAAAGGAGCTATCTATCTAGATACTATCTAAAGTATTAATAAAGATAAGTTTTATCATCAGAAAGTTCTAACGGTTTACTGTCAATTTACAGTGGTTTTTTTAAGATATAGATGCTCCAACACCAGTATTTTGTGTTGGCTGTGCAAATAACAACATGGAACATCAAATGGGACTTCATACCTTTATAATAGAGATCGCGAGATGAATCCAATCTGTGGCACTTGGGTAAAATATAAATGTCCATTGCAAAACAAAAAAAAACATTTCACATTTCTTCTGAATGATCTGCTCTCTGTCATCGTTCTTCAAGAAAGGATGCAATCTGAGCAGCCTTTATGTTGTAAAACTGTATACGATCGTATCTAACAAACAAATGAGCCTGTGTCCAAAGTATATTTTTTTCAAAATAGTGCAGCAGTTTTAGTTATAATATCCAAGCAGTGCTGTCAGAGTTGTATATCATCCTGGTATTGTCATTGTAGTAAATCTCGCAATGAAAACTTTCAGCCAATGCCACGATCCAACAACGTGTGTTCTGTGTCTCTTCCCCATGCATGCACACAGACACACATCAGTCTCGAATATTATGCAGCAAGCCATATTTTATAATTGTATAAAATAATCGAGAAAAAAAAAGCACAAAAACGGCTGAGATGCCAAATTCAGCGGCAGCTGAGGTAACATGACAGCTCACAGACAGCAGCGCAATCTACCTGTCAATCAAGTGACCACGCCCTTAAT
This sequence comes from Chanodichthys erythropterus, assembly GCF_024489055.1. Classification (NCBI taxonomy): domain Eukaryota; kingdom Metazoa; phylum Chordata; class Actinopteri; order Cypriniformes; family Xenocyprididae; genus Chanodichthys; species Chanodichthys erythropterus. The sequence goes on from NC_090241.1 coordinate 34,393,985, forward strand.
TATGCAGAACTTTAAGGCTTAATATAATTTAAACGGATAAGTTATAAAAAAATTCACCCCCCTCAGAGTTGTCATGAAGGGCAAAATTAGCAGTATAGACCAAAACCACAATTTGAACCAACTTGTAAACATGTTTTTTTCTGCTATAAACTTTAACATGGGACTCTATGAGATTCTGCTCTCTTTTGGAGCCTGTCCCTAGCGGCCAGTCGATGAATCGCAGTTTAAGTTACTTCCGTGTTGGCTTCACGAGAGAAAGGGGGAGGTTGCCGCTTGTGTAGAACGTGCAACAGTGCCCCCCTTGTGACTTTGCAAAATGCAGTGCCTGTGGGAATGTTAGCGGGAGTAAACAGTTCTGACGCACACTTAACGAGCAGGTATGAAACGACTAGTTAATTGATCGCGGATGGTTTCATTATCTTGCGCGGATATAAAAGTATAAGACGATAAAAATAATAAAAGCAAAAATGTGTCTCCAAATATACTTGGGCGGCACGCCCAAGTAAAGTCTATGTGTGGGAAGCACTGTTATATTACATTATAAACATTAAAATTTTGAAACATTTCAAACAATGATTTGTTTTTGATGAATATCTTTAGTTGAAATAATAAAATACAATGAAGCTCATTGATTATCAACTCCTATATGTGGATTTTATTTTTATAATTTAAATATAGGGAAGGCTATTGGACATAGCATAAGCTCGTTATTTTGATTCAGGAGGAACTGAAAAAGGCGGCTGCTGTTTGTGGCGCTCAGTTACTTTCTGTCTACAACTCTGTGTTGCCTTATGGAATGCACTGATGATGTGTGATGTCTGCGTGAACAGGTGGGGGAGGGGGATGGAAAAACATATGTCAACAGGCAGGTAGGACATCATGTTATTGCACCAAATGCAATGATTGTATGAACATTTTTTGGTCCTGAGACTTCAGATATATGTCATTTATTATTATTTTTTTAAAATATTTAAACCACTTCTATTATTGTTAGTTGATGTTTAGGAAAAACAGTGCCTACCATACCTTTAATATATAAATTCAGATATTATATTTTATAAGCAGTTAACACTTTACAATAAGGTCTCGTTTGTTAACATTAGTTAATGCATTATCTAACATGAACTAATAATTAGCAATATATTTGTACAGCATTATCCTTTGTTAAACTACATGTTAATTCATAGTGCATTAAAAGTGCAATATGATTTTTGCAGTAATCCAAAAAACACTAGGCCAGTGTTATATATTTTGTTCACTTGAGTACTTACAATATCCCGAATGTTTCCAACTATTTGTAAATCGTGAGAAAATTGCAAATTTAACCAAGGCTCCGGGATGTGTGAGGAGTCGCCTGTCAATTGCGTCATACCCGCGTTACCCTCGGTTTCCGGTTTTATTTTGTAGAAACCATGGAAACACCAAAGAAGCTTTAATATATTACATGTTTTAATAGACAAGGGAACATCTGTTTGTTTACGTTTATGAACAGAAAACTAATTGTTGTTATATAGCTCAACACGTTTAGTCTAATTGTTTAAATGCTTTACCATGCCTCAGACAAAAACACTATTTTGTCAAGTAGCTAACATAGCATAATCAGATGCAGCTTTATTTTTAGTAACAGTAATACAGTATTTTGTCTATCATACAATACGTTTTAAAATTAATTGCATGCCATTTATCAACACAATATCATTTAATATGATATTCTAAAATCGATCTATCTTACTGCAGTGTGTAACAGTGTCTCACAGCAGCCGCAGAGCGAACGCTCAGAGTAACACCATAACATCATTTTGATGTATCTAATATGATAAACAGAGCTGCTTTACCTCATATTAATGACCGGAAAAACGGAAGCGGCGCCAACGACTGTGTCATAATACAGGTCATACTACAGTAATGTTAAACTAACAGCACTTTTCCACTAGTTCTTGTTACACTAGTTCTGGTCACAATTTGGCCCTTGTCAAACTCACTGAAATCCTTACACTTGTCCATTTTTCTTACTTCTGACACATCAACTTTGAGGACAAAATGTTCACTTGCTGTCCAATATATCCCACCCACTAACAGGTGCCGTGATGGTGCCTTCATAATGTTATGCCTGATCAATGTATATAGATAATTATTTGAGAAAACATTGTGTAATAGAAGCATTTTTCAGACCCTAATGCACAGAGAAACATTTCCAGTGTCCACTACAGTGCATGAATTCAATTTAAAAGGTTTTTAATTTTTAAGAAATATTTCTTTTTTTTTTCTCTCTGGCAGGTACAAGACTACAGTCACTAAGAAGCGCTCATGGATCATCGCCGCTTTGTGCTGGATACTGGCTTCCGTACTGGGCTTCTTACCGATGTTTGGATGGTACAACCATGAAACACTGACAAATAACAACTCCACCTCTATAGTCTGTGATTTCGTTGCTGTAATTCCTGATTCATACCTGGTCCACTTCATCTTTGAGGGGTGTTTTCTTCCTCTGCTGGCAGTCATGATTACTTTGTATTCCTACATCTTTTTTAAAATTAGGAGACAGTCGAGGGGGAGAGCAGGTGTGGCGGCTGAAACTGGTGCATATACCCGAAAGGAACACAAACTGGCCAGCTCTCTGGTTTTGGTTTTGGCTCTTTTTATTGTTTGCTGGCTGCCGTTACACGTGAAACATAACATCACATACTATAACCAGAATATACATGTACCATCCATTGTTTTGTACTTTGGCATTCTCCTCTCTCATGCCAACTCAATGGTTAACCCTGTAGTGTATGCCTTCAAAATCCCTAAGATTAAGCAGGAGTACATTAAGATTTGGAGGAAAGTGATTGGTCGACAGCAGCAGGCAGATATAAACGCTACTGCTAGTAATACCACAGAGAGCTGTGATGGACGAGTTCATGTGAGAATCAGTCCACAGGTGAAAGTCATTGGTATTATTTAACTCCTTTCCATGTACTGCAGAACATACCAAAAGAAGGGGGGATTTATATAATATTTTTTAAGAATGTAATTGCAAGATTTGTCAAACCTTTCAGGCTTTTCTGACCTAAACTAGTAATCGAACATACACAGGTTGCAGTTAGACTGTTGTGCCAGTAGGGCTCCTCCAAACACCATTGTCAAAGTCTGAGCGTAACTGTAGGATGTCTTATAGCTGAATCTGGATATTAGAGGAGTGTGTAATTTAGTGTCTAATAATATAGTTGTACTATAGTACAAATAAGAGCCTGCAGTGATGTGTAAACAAGCTTTATATGTTCATGTTGCACCTTTCCTGAAAAGCTACTATAGATTTTTTTTTTTTTCATTTTGAAGCAGTTATATGAGGTGTGCAATAAATAAAAATGTGCATAAGCACATAATTCAATTATTTCTTTAATTATGTTTATGCAGTATTCATATATATTTTTTAGAATTATACATTTTTACTCAGAAGAGACACTAAAAGTATCATCCATAAAAATATTTTCAATTTTAGTGTACTTTATTAGGATGACAAAAACTTTAAATTTTTATTGCCAGTGTGTTTGCAGCATAACTGCGAGAAATTGTGCAATGTAAAATAAATTAGTAGTAATATTAATCTATTAACAAGTAAAATGTAATATCAGTAGTGCAAAATAAAATGTAGTAATGTAAAATAAAATGAACTAAAAACTACAATATGATGCTTTAAGACTTTTTTATTAGTTTTTCGGTACCTGTTTTAAAGGGATAGTTCACCCCACACTCAAGTTGATCTAAACTTGAATGAATTTCTTTCTTCTGTTGAACATAAAGGAAGGTATTTTGAAAAATATGGGAAACCAAACACTCACACACACACTTTCTGGTCCCCATTGACTTTCATAGTATGAAAGGGGGAAAAAATGGAAGTCAATGGGGACCAGAAACTGTTTGGTTACCCCCATTCTTCAAACATTCTTCTTGAGTAAATGATGATTTTTGAATGGATGTGATCCTTCCCACAAACTATACAACATAATACCTCAGCTTGTAGATACACACAGATCTGGAGTTTCACTGTATGGGAGCTGCTCTGGTCAATCATCTTATTCCCCATAATGAAATTATGCTTTTACTTCCATGCCCTGAAAGGTTTGCTATGGTATCATATGTTTTAAACTTTAATATACTTTTATTATATATATAATTATATAAATATATATATATTATAGTTTATGTATGTATATTTGGCCATCTGCTAACGTCTTCTATCCACTCCACTATAGTACACAGATCTGGTAGATGGATACCATTTGATAAAATCAACTTTTTAAAATAACTTTCTCTGTCTGTGTTGCTTAATCCGCTCGCGTAGCTTGACACACTGCTGATTCTCGCCATAGTTTCGTTGCCAAAATGCGCGCGCATACGTTGCTATGTCATCATTGTGTACAAACAGTAAAAGGGTCTATATTTATCAAAAAAAGTACACACAACACACCCACAAACACACAGAGACATATAGACACATATTCACATTCACTCACTGCAAACAACAAGAGAATTCTTTTTTTATTATTGAGAATTCAGCTTATCATCTTACATTTTCTCTACATTCTTACTGCTTTGCTCTTTGTTACAGTATGTGTTTTTTTCAAAATCTTCAATGCTATAGTTCACATATTGTGTTTGAACTCTAGCTCATAAGAACTGTATGGTTAAAATATGACAATTTTTTTGTTGCTTAAGCCCTGATGTGCATTGTAGTGGACATGAAAAAAACTCTAAAAAAAAATGAGTTTGAATTAGTTGTTCCAGTTTAGCAGACTTCAAGTATATCAATTTAGTATACTAAAAGTACAATTGCAGGATATTTATATAAAGTACATAAATATGTATTTGTAGTATATTTGGCATAAAATAAATGTATTTCAAATATTTTGTTTATTTTTCACTAGGGCAAACTAAAATGTAGATTGAAAAACAAAAATATATCTTTATTTAATTGACAAATAAGTAGACAAAGACTTTTTTGATGGATTTTGTTGACTAAAGAATAAAATTCCCAGAATTTTACACTGCAGAAATTGGGCATTAGTCAAGTTAAACTTGACAAAACAAATGTCAGGTTAAGGTTGAACATCTAAAACCACTAAATGAGTCTCTTCCGGAAGAGTCTTGTGGGTGTGAAAGTTTTTAGCAGAGAGTATACATATAACTTCAATATTTCCTCTTTACATAAAACAGCATCTCTCATTAACACTCGTAGAGAAGTTTCCAGTCCTGTTAACATGGTTTTAGGTGGAGGCTTCATTTACATCTCTCTTGAGGTGCTCATTGCTGTGGGATGCTGTCTGGGCAATGTGCTGGTGATGTGGGCCGTGTGGAGGAGTGGAGCCCTGAACCAAACCACTTTCTGCCTGATTGTGTCGCTGGCGATGGCTGATTTCCTGGTTGGAGCCGTGGCCATTCCTCTGGCTGTGGTTGTGGATGTCCATGTGAAGATTCCTTTCCATGCCTGTCTGTTCATCTGTTGTGTCCTGATCGTCCCGCTGCAAGCATCAGTGCTCACTCTCCTGGCCATTGCTGTGGATCGCTGTCTGCGGGTCTGTATCCCATTCAGGTGAGTCGGCCTCCAGATGATTTTGAATAGACTTCAGTATATGTCAATATTGCTGAATACACAAACAGCTTTGTTTTTTTTATCTTTAAATGAATGTAATGCAATTTAGGTATCCTTAGTTATCATATTTTACATAATTGGAGAGTTTGGACACATAGGATTCTGTGCTATCTTTAGGTCAAATTTTTAAATACTTAAAGCTGAATGATTCCTTTGTGTGATTTTTCTTGCTTTCGTTAGCAAAAAGCTTGCTCATTAGCTTGCTTTTTCGAAGCTCAAGATGCTCTTTGGAACAAATTTATTGATTCAAATTCATTAATTTCTCAGTTGGACTTTTTAATTATTTTTCTGACATAATTTGTAAAGAAAAAATGTTTAAATTATTATATATTCACATTCAGAACAAAAAAAAAAAGCAAGTGGGAGATCTGAAGAAAGATTGTTGAGAGGCATTACAAAAGAGAAAGGTCTGGAAAAAGAAGGGTTATGAACCGGGTGTGCCTCATACGTCCTGAAAAGCTGCGGGCTCTTTGATCGCCCCCTGGTGGCTGGATGCAGTACAGGTTATAAACCCTGCCCTCTCCATGGAAATGAATGGGACTTGAGTCAAAATAAAAAAAAATTACACTTCCAATAAAATTTTCTGAATTAGTTGGTATCACGCTGATATATGTGTATTGTTCATTTGTGTGATATGTTTGATTTTCAGCTAGCAATTTGATTCTATAGAAACAAGGTGTGTCGTTATGATTGACAGTTGTGACTGACAGCTTCTTTGAGCGGATTGAAGATAACTATTAATTTTCGATTTCTGTACTGCTGAACAAAAAGTTGTGGGCTTCATAAGTTAATTAATAAATGTTATTAGCTAAGATAACACGCCTAATGTTAGCCATGACGGGAAAAAGCAGGTGATCATTATCTGGCAGTTATTAATTATTTTTATGGGTATGAAATAATAATTAGCAGGACAAAACTAATGATAGCCTACTGTAATTTATTATAGAGCACTGTCTACAGCAATTGATCTCCTGTAACGTTAGTTTAACTTTATTTAAAATGGCAGGACCTTTTCTGACATTTTAGAGTTGTTTCTAGTGACATATTATTGAGTTTATCTACTGAATTTGCTGTTTAAAAAATATTATTGCTCTAGAAACAGAATATTATTTTACAGGTAGAATTTTAAATTGTGTATAATTTATATATTTAAAATACATCAATTACTTGGTTAAAACAGACTGCAAGAACTAAAGATCGTTAATTTGGGCGGAAATTACTACCCAGATGACTGCGTCATCATTGATGTATTTTAAATAGGCTATATAAATTATATAATTTAAAATTCTACCTATAAAAAAGTAGGCTACTCTGTTTCTAGACCAATAATATTTTTGAAACTCAAAAATTCAGTAGATAAACTCAATATAATATGTCACTGGAAACAACTCTAAAATGTCAGAAGTGGTCCTGCCATTTTAAAATAAAGTTGAACTAACGTTACAGGAGATCGATAAGAACAATCTAAAACGCTTAACGTGGCTTAATGTACTAAGACAGTGATTTTAACTGACCAAACTCACTAAATATCATGCTAATAAAGTGCAAAAAATGAGATGTGATTTTTTTTTTTATGCCAAGGATGCGTTGTTTCTGCTCCGTACTTGAGTAACTGGTTTTGCTGTTTTACAGAAGCAAGATATCCTGTTGTTGTAATGCTATTTACATTGTTTTTCTGGAGCTGCTGTGCTCCTGCTTGTATATACTCTTGTGTACTGTATGTTTATTTTTGTTCTTGTGGTTTGTTCGTCATCTTTGCTTAGCTATGATAAAGAGACATCGCTCTTGCATTGCGTGTTCTTGCATTTTGGGGATGGAGCAATGAAGGGAGGGATGTGTTTGTTTGGGTTGATTTCAAATGTCAACATTGTTTCTCAGAAATCACTTACTACACCTTTAAAAAGTCTTTCATTTTAAGAAATATTTCTCTCTGGCAGGTACAGGACTACAGTCACTAAGAAGCGCTCATGGATCATCGCCGCTTTGTGCTGGATACTGGCTTCCCTACTGGGCTTCTTACCGATGTTTGGATGGTACAACCATGACACACTGACACATTACAACTCCACCTCTATAGACTGTCAATTCATTGCTGTCATTCCTACTTCATACTTGGTCCACTTCATCTATGAGGGGTGTTTTCTTCCTCCACTGGCAGTCATGATTACTTTGTATTGCTACATCTTTTTTAAAATTAGGAGACAGTCGAGAGGGAGAGCAGGTGTGGCGGCTGAAACTGGTGCATATAATCAAAAGGAACACAAACTGGCCAGCTCTCTGGTTTTGGTTTTGGCTCTTTTTGTTTTTTGCTGGCTGCCGTTACACGTGATACAAGCCATCACATACTATAACCAGAATATACATGTACCATCCATTGTTTTGTACTTTGGCATTCTCCTCTCTCATGCCAACTCAATGGTTAACCCTGTAGTGTATGCCTTCAAAATCCCTAAGATTAAGCAGGAGTACATTAAGATTTGGAGGAAAGTGATTGGTCGAAAGCAGCAGGCAGATATAAACGCTACTGCTAGTAATACCACAGAGAGCTGTGATGGACGAGTTCATGTGAGAATCAGTCCACAGGTGGGAGTCAATGATATTATTTAACTCCTTTCCATGTACTGCAGAACATACCAAAAGAAGGGGGGATTTATATGATATTTTTGTTAGAATGTAATTGCAAGATTTTTCAAACCTTTCAGGCTTTTTTTGACCTAAACTAATAATCTAACTGACAGATTGCAGTTACGCTGTTGTGCCAGTAGGGCTCCTCCAAACACCACTGTCAAAGTCTGAGCGTAACTGTAGGATGTCTTATAGCTGAATCTGGATAATAGAGGAGTGTCTAATTTAGTGTCTAATAATATGGTTGTACTATAGTACAAATAAGAGTCTGCAGTGATGTGTAAACAAGCTTTATATGTTCATGTTGCACCTTTCCTGAAAAGCTACAATAAATTTTTTTTCCCCATTTTGAAGTGATTATATGAGGTGTGCAATAAATAAAAATGTGCACAAGTATATAATTCAGTTATTTGTCTTTCATTATGTTTATGCAGTATTCATATATATATATTTTTGAATTATACATTTTTCTCAGAAGAGACACTAAGATGAAAAAATGGAAATCAGTGGGGACCAGAAATTGTTTGGTTACCCCCATTCTTCAAACATTCTTCTTTTGTGTTCAACAGAACAAAGAAACTAATACAGGTTTAGAACAACCTGAATGAGTAAATGATGACAGAATTTTCATTTTTGAGTGAACTATCCCTTTAAATAAAGTTTTCCATTCAGTCCAGACTGGTTAAAAACACTCCAGTAACTCTTTCTCTTGGTGTTCAAAATGATCAAATGTTTTTACTCTTGCTCATTGTGTCTCACAAGGAAGGCAATAGACTGTATAGTTATCACCCAAATAGGATGTGATCCTTCCCACAAACTATACAACCTACTACCTCAGCTTGTAGATACACACAGATCTGCAGTTTCACTGTACGGGAGCACAAACTCCACAGAGTAACTTAAAACATTATTTAAAGGAGCCAGAGTGTTTCCTCAGTTTCTTCAGTTGATAGCTGGTTAATCTGCCTCCGTAAGAAAGACAGTAGATTGTATAGTTATCTCAAAGGGAGGTTTTATACTCCACAACTATTCAATCTACTACCTCAGCTTTAGGGACAGCAAACAAACATGACGTGGCTTTAGTTTCTTCACCGGGTCTGGACGGGGATGAAAGAAAGAGGGAGAGAGACATTATTATTATGAGTCATACAAAATTGTGCCTTTCATAATATTTAGTATTCATATTGTTCTTTTTAGGATAATAAGTTTTATTTAGAAGAGACACTAAAAGTATTAATTAAAATTTTCAGTGCTGTCAAAAAAAAATGTGCAATATAAAATAAACAAAATAGTAACGTATATAAATTAGTAGAAGTAAAATAACAATTACTATAGTAATAACATTTTTATTAACAATTTATTAACAAATTTAAATGAAATATCATTAGTGCAAAATCAATAAATATTACATGACAAAATTATTTATTTGTCCCAAAAATTGTTTATTTAAAAATGATTTATTTATTCATTAATTATGAATATATACATATTTATATTTATAATAAATATACAATATACATATATTTATATTGCCAAAATTTACATTTTTTTATTAAACTATTATTAATCAAAATCATACATTGTAAAGTATAACACTGGACTCCACCTTTCCATTTATCAACAGTGGTTTACAAACACCTTAAAGTGAAGAGGGAAGTTTCAGTATTTCCTTCTTTGTCTCTTTCTGCTTTGCTTTTGAAAGATTAGCAAAATAATCCATAATATGTATTACAATATACACAATAGTAGCATGCTAATTTGTGACTCTCTGGCAGGCAGAATTCCTGGCATGAAGCAGAGGTGAGCCGCACAATGAAATACTGCCCATTTTTTTCACAAGTGGCTCCTTGCAACCTTCACACGCCTGTGGTGTGGCATGCCATTTAATTGCCTGAAGTAAATCGCTGAATTTGAACGTAGCTTTCCCAGCTGTCTGCCTTAAAAAATACTACATGTTGTCTGCTAGCAAAGCAAGAAAGGGAGGGAAAAGGACCAAACAAAATGGCCGCCTTCCTGCCATCTTAAACGAGTGTTCAGTTAGTAATCAAGAACGTGTAAAGACGAAACCTCCTCATGCTTATTTCAAAACAAGGTGAATGAAATCATTCATATTCATCATATTGAGTGGTAGGAACTATAAATATACTATAAAACCATTTTACTGTTTGTTTACTATTTTCATGGGCCATGAATTTTAAATGGTACTGTAATACAAAAAATTCAAGAAATTTTTCTTGAGCAGCAAATCAGCAAATTAGAATGTGACACTGAAGACTGGAGTAATGATGCTGAAAGTTCAGCTTTGCCATCACAGGAATAAATTACATTTTAAAATATATTCAAACAGAAAACAAATTTCATAATATTTCATATTACAATATTTATTACTGTATTTTTGATCAAATAAATGCAGCCTTGTTGAGCAGAAGAGACTTCTTTCAAAAACAAACAATCTCAATGAATCCAAACTTTTGACCGGTAGTGTATATATCATATTTAAGTTATAAAAATGTTTATGAAAATGCATGAATAGAGTTTGTGATAATAACCTGCTGACTGTATAATAGCCTATATATATAGACATATAGACATTTGTATTGTTGTAATGCCTTTTAATCTACACAGATGATGGCTGTCGCAGCATGATGGTGTGGTTCATGTCTGGCAGACGGGGGTCACCAGGGCAGGCCAAAAGAATGGACTGCCATGGCAAAGCGGTGGGGTGGCGGCACCGTCTCTTTGCATAAATTAGCATGTGAACCGGAGGAACTGAAAGACTGGGGCGGGACATTAACATTCCGAATTCCTCTTTGGCCTAATTAATGGCAGTGATTGAAATGTTTTGGCCTGGCAGTTGGCCGAGACAGTGGGCCAGTATGAAAAAGATCAGGCGGACTGAAGGCTGAAGTCTCGTAATTGAGATGTTGGATCAGATAATGAAATCTCAAATTTCTAAAAAAAAAAATTTAGTGTATACTCAAACATTTGAAAAGTTTTTTAGGCATAATCGTGGCCACAAAGTAAGATTTTGTTACCTCATTTTAGTGTATCATATCTACGTTGGACTAATTAATTCCCTCGATTTAGTAAATCGTAGCCACATTGTACTAATTCGTCCCTCGTTTTAGTAAATCGTAGCAGCCACATTGTACTAATTCGTTCCCTCGTTTTAGTAAATCGTAGTAATCACGTTGTACTAATTCATTCCCCCGTTTTAGTAAATCGTAGCAGCCACGTTGGACTAATTCGTTCCCTCGTTTTAGTAAATCGTAGTAATCACGTTGTACTAATTCGTTCCCTCGTTTTAGTAAATCGTAGTAGCCACGTTGTACTAATTCGTTCCCTTGTTTTAGTAAATCGTAACAGCCACGTTGGACTAATTCGTTCCCTCGTTTTAGTAAATCGTAGTAGCCACGTTGTACTAATTCGTTCCCTTGTTTTAGTAAATCGTAGTAATCACGTTGTACTAATTCGTTCCCCTCGTTTTAGTAAATCGTAGTAGCCACGTTGTACTAATTCGTTCCCTTGTTTTAGTAAATCGTAGTAGCCACGTTGGACTGATTCGTTCCCTCGTTTTAGTAAATCGTAGTAGCCACGTTGGACTAATTCGTTCCCTCGTTTTAGTAAATCGTAGTAGCCACGTTGGACTAATTCGTTCCCTCGTTTTAGTAAATCGTAGTAATCACGTTGGACTAATTCGTTCCCTCGTTTTAGTAAATCTTAGTAGCCACGTTGGACTAATTCGTTCCCTCGTTTTAGTAAATCTTAGTAGCCACGTTGGACTAATTCGTTCCCTCGTTTTAGTAAATCGTAGTAGCCACATGGACTAATTCGTTCCCTTGTTTTAGTAAATCGTAACAGCCACGTTGGACTAATTCGTTCCCTCGTTTTAGTAAATCGTAGTAATCACGTTGGACTAATTCATTCCCTCGTTTTAGTAAATCGTAGTAGCCACGTTGGACTAATTCGTTCCCTCGTTTTAGTAAATCGTAGTAGCCACATGGACTAATTCGTTCCCTTGTTTTAGTAAATCGTAGTAGCCACATGGACTAATTCGTTCCCTTGTTTTAGTAAATCGTAACAGCCACGTTGGACTAATTCGTTCCCTCGTTTTAGTAAATCGTAGTAATCACGTTGTACTAATTCGTTCCCCTCGTTTTAGTAAATCGTAGTAGCCACGTTGGACTAATTCGTTCCCTCGTTTTAGTAAATCGGAGTAGCCACGTTGGACTAATTCGTTCCCTCGTTTTAGTAAATCGTAGTAGCCATGTTGTACTAATTCGTTCCCTTGTTTTAGTAAATCGTAGTAGCCACGTTGGACTAATTCGTTCCCTCGTTTTAGTAAATCGTAGTAGCCACGTTGGACTAATTCGTTCCCTCGTTTTAGTAAATCGTAGTAGCCACGTTGGACTAATTCGTTCCCTCGTTTTAGTAAATCGTAGTAGCCACGTTGGACTAATTCGTTCCCTCGTTTTAGTAAATCGTAGTAGCCACGTTGGACTAATTCGTTCCCTCGTTTTAGTAAATCGTAGTAGCCACATGGACTAATTCGTTCCCTTGTTTTAGTAAATCGTAACAGCCACGTTGGACTAATTCGTTCCCTCGTTTTAGTAAATCGTAGTAATCACGTTGGACTAATTCATTCCCTCGTTTTAGTAAATCGTAGTAGCCACGTTGTACTAATTCGTTCCCCTCGTTTTAGTAAATCGTAGTAGCCACGTTGGACTAATTCGTTCCCTCGTTTTAGTAAATCGTAGTAGCCACGTTGTACTAATTCGTTCCCTCGTTTTAGTAAATCGTAGTAGCCACATGGACTAATTCGTTCCCTTGTTTTAGTAAATCGTAACAGCCACGTTGGACTAATTCGTTCCCTCGTTTTAGTAAATCGTAGTAATCACGTTGGACTAATTCATTCCCTCGTTTTAGTAAATCGTAGTAGCCACGTTGTACTAATTCGTTCCCCTCGTTTTAGTAAATCGTAGTAGCCACGTTGGACTAATTCGTTCCCTCGTTTTAGTAAATCGGAGTAGCCACGTTGTACTAATTCGTTCCCTTGTTTTAGTAAATCGTAGTAGCCACGTTGGACTAATTCGTTCCCTCGTTTTAGTAAATCGTAGTAGCCACGTTGGACTAATTCGTTCCCTCGTTTTAGTAAATCGTAGTAGCCACGTTGGACTAATTCGTTCCCTCGTTTTAGTAAATCGTAGTAGCCACGTTGGACTAATTCGTTCCCTCGTTTTAGTAAATCGTAGTAACCACATGGACTAATTCGTTCCCTTGTTTTAGTAAATCGTAACAGCCACGTTGGACTAATTCGTTCCCTCGTTTTAGTAAATCGTAGTAGCCACGTTGTACTAATTCGTTCCCCTCGTTTTAGTAAATCGTAGTAGCCACGTTGGACTAATTCGTTCCCTCGTTTTAGTAAATCGTAGTAGCCACGTTGTACTAATTCGTTCCCTCGTTTTAGTAAATCGTAGTAGCCACGTTGGACTAATTCGTTCCCTCGTTTTAGTAAATCGTAGTAGCCACGTTGGACTAATTCGTTCCCTCGTTTTAGTAAATCGTAGTAATCACGTTGGACTAATTCATTCCCTCGTTTTAGTAAATCGTAGTAGCCACGTTGTACTAATTCGTTCCCTCGTTTTAGTAAATCGTAGTAGCCACGTTGGACTAATTCGTTCCCTCGTTTTAGTAAATCGTAGTAGCCACGTTGGACTAATTCGTTCCCTCGTTTTAGTAAATCGTAGTAGCCACGTTGGACTAATTCGTTCCCTCGTTTTAGTAAATCGTAGTAATCACGTTGGACTAATTCATTCCCTCGTTTTAGTAAATCGTAGTAGCCACGTTGGACTAATTCGTTCCCTCGTTTTAGTAAATCGTAGTAATCACGTTGGACTAATTCATTCCCTCGTTTTAGTAAATCGTAGTAGCCACGTTGTACTAATTCGTTCCCTCGTTTTAGTAAATCGTAGTAGCCACGTTGGACTAATTCGTTCCCTCGTTTTAGTAAATCGTAGTAATCACGTTGGACTAATTCATTCCCTCGTTTTAGTAAATCGTAGTAGCCACGTTGTACTAATTCGTTCCCCTCGTTTAAGTAAATCGTAGTAGCCACGTTGGACTAATTCGTTCCCTCGTTTTAGTAAATCGTAGTAGCCACGTTGTACTAATTCGTTCCCTCGTTTTAGTAAATCGTAGTAGCCACGTTGGACTAATTCGTTCCCTCGTTTTAGTAAATCGTAGTAGCCACGTTGGACTAATTCGTTCCCTCCCTTTGGACTAATTCGTTCCCTCATTTTAGTAAAATGTAACTATGTTGAACTAATATGTTCCTAGTTCAAGTCTGATGTTGGCATGTTGCTAAGCACAAACATGTATAGCAGACACACATATTGGGTGAAATAGTCAATTTTTAATTAGATTGATCTATTTTTACTTTTCAGTTTTAAATAAAATGTATGTTGATAATCATCATTTCCCTCCGTCTTCCAGCTCGCCACAATGCATTCTGGGATTGCCTTATCCACGAAAGACACCTTAGATTCTGGCAAAATTAAGGTATTTTATCAAGCGGTATGTTGAACACATTTTTGGAGTGTGCTCATGATGCATAATAATGCTGTCTAGGTAGGCAGCTCAGTGTTTCAAGTGTTTCTCTGAGGCTGTTTCTAACAGGTACTATGGCCTCATTTGACATTTTTCTTGGATCTTAAAAGGACTATTTGTTATTCCATCACAGTATATGGTCCACGTCTCACTGAAGTCCATGGATCATTACACAAAGTAATGGCTATGTCAACATGAGGCTAAATCTTCATGTCTTGTGAGAGATAATATATGGAAAGCAAAGGAAAGCAGCTCTACATAAACAGTGTTATATAAACTCTCTTCTTCAGCAGAGAGCAGATTCATGTATATATCTACTATATATACAGAACTCAATCATATCTGTAAAACAGCATTTGGAATAATGTATTTGGCAATAGCATGTTTGTGATATGGTGATTTCAAGAAAACTAACAGCATGCTTGTCAACGGAAGTGTTTCAGTTTGGCTAACCTCGATCTTGTGGTTAAACGCAAAGGTGCTCACTTTTTATTCCACCTCAGCTGTCAACATTTCCCCGTGTGTTCGCTGTTCACACCTACCTACCTCAACTTTTATTTGAACCTTCATTTAGCTGTAGAATGAGAACAGAACATACTTTTGTGCACAACATGCTGCTTATTTTCTTATAAAAGCTCAAGAAAATATATCACAGATATGATTTCTAAATCATAATTTTCGCTTTAGTCTCTACCTTTTAATTACATTTTTAATTTTTTTGGTTAATGTACACTGATGCACCACACAAAATAAGACCAGATTGGTGCATTTAGAAAGTAAATAGGACAAAATTTTATTTTTTATTTAAAACTTTTAGTCCATCAAAAAGGCTTTTTTCCCCCCCCTTATCCTAATCTGGTGCCATTTTTAACAAGAAAAGCCATAAGTGCTGCAGTAAAGCATTGTAAGTTGGGAAACTGTTAACATTTACAGCATGCTTGCATGATAAGTGTCAGTTTAATTAAATGCATTGTGACCTTTACGAAAGTGAGTAAATATAGTCCTATCTGCTCGTTAAAAGTGGGATGACACTTCACTTCCCACATCTGAATGTCATCTACTTATGCAGTGTGTTTAAACCCACGGCTGTGCAGTGGTACAAATCCAGAGGCCTTTTAACACAAAAATAGCAATTCTAAACAGGAAGTGCCTGTTGACCTCATTTGTGTATGCGCTCATGTTAAGTTCAGCGCTTATCAGTGCGATAGCTGTATTGCAAACAGACGCAGCTTACAACATTTGTCATTATGGTTGCAAAAATAGAGCGTTTACAGTGCAGATAAAAAGGGAAATGCAACCCCCTTTTTTCCCCTAATTTGGTATCACGTTTATTGACACTGTCTTGTTAATTATACCTCAAAGTATAATAAAACACATAAAGTGTCATTTCTAGACAACTAGCGCCATCTAATAGAATTGCAAAAATAATTATTGCTTCCAAATAGGTTTCCCAAACACTCTCTGCATGTTTCATTTGGCCAGACGAACAGATAGTCCTGCCCACAAACTCGCGCCATTGGTCGAGAAGGTCTGAATTCTCAAACAAGCAGTTTTGAAATCACCTAAGTGTTATTTTTCAGGGAAATCAACCAATGAACAACTTACTTGTAGTTGTCACACTGAGCTAGGATAGCAGAGGGTATTTTAACATTAAAAAATACAGATTTAAATGAACATTTTTGCATGCAGCACGTGACCGAAAAAGCAATGTGCTCTGTAAGAAACTACTCTAGCACATAACTTGATCTGTTAACGTTTTTATGGATACATGTGAGACAAATGTGATCTGAACTGCTTCAAAATCAGACCTCGGATCCCAATAGCAACAAATACCTGCTCTGGCAGCTCTAAGTCCCAGGGTTCGGCTGATATCCTCTTTTTCTCCATAACGTGATGCTGTTTGCAGTGTTATTGCTTCTGAATTGCAGGTGATTACTAAAATATTTTTTCCGATAAAGGTTCTGTGACTTTGTTTCTGGTTTCCACACCGACACAGAGAGAGAAAGAGTGAGTGAGAGAGGGAGGGAGCACAAAAATAGCAGGAAGTAGAGAGGGCAGGCCAGAGAAAAAAAAATCATCAAGTAACGTGACAAGTTCATCTGAGGATAGTGAGGGAGGGGTGGAGGAAGTTTTTTCATTTTTTTTTCGTCTATCACTCCACCCACCACCTTATTGCTTTTTTTTTTCTTACTCGGTTTTCTCTTTGTATAGTGTTCAATGCAGCTTTCATTTACAGTAGATCTTCTCTAAAAGAATCACAATTCTTTGTTGACAGTGTTAATGAACTAAAAGTAGTTAGACCAACAAAACGTGGAAACGCAATGTATTATCAAATTGCATAAACAATCTTCAAATGTGCTTTCAGTTAATTCGTAGATGAAACAAAGAAACACAAAGTGTGTGTTTTAATATTATTTGTATTATTACTTTTTGTTATTTATATAATTATGGTGATAATTGTTTGTGTAAATATACAGTGGTGTCCACAAGTCTGAGACCACATTGAAAATATGGATTTTTGAAAATTGAAACATAGATTTAAACAGGATTTTGAAAAACAACTGTAATTAAATAGTAAAAATGTATATAGTTTGTTTATATTAATTATAAATCTGGAATTTTTTATATAAACCTGGTTTTAAACAATATTTTGAAAATCAACTGTATTAAATTATGACTTAAATAGAAGCATTTGCTCTAAATATGTGGATGTTAATATATAAATATATATTGTTTTATATTAATATTATGTAATAGTTATATTTATTTATATCTATTTTATTTTAATTTGTAATGTAAATTTATATCATATTTGTATACTTAATTTGAAAGTCTCGGTCTTTTGCTCTTGATCTTGTTTAGCATATTCTTCTCTGTGGTTTCAGTCTCAGTCATTTCTCAGGCTCAGTTTCTCTAAACATGGTAGACTAGGAATAGTTTTTATGTGGTGTACCACTTAACAGTCAGAAGTAAGAAAGAATGATTATGAAGCATTTTGCATCAGTTCTAATGTGATTGTGAGGTTAATTTTTCTTCTCTCGATGTAGTTTGGCAAAGCGCTGCTCTTTGTTTTGAAGGCCTCAGACGTGTAACTTAGCACAATAGAGAGTATTTTAGCTTTAATGGTCTTTATAATAACACAATGTTAGTGTAAATGGAAAACCGCATTATTGTATAGCCTCTGAAAACTATTTATTGAAAGCTATTATGCGAACAAGTTGTATATAAAAAGGAACAGCGGTCACACACGGACACAAGACAAGCGAGGCATTAAAAAAAACATGTAAAATCACTAGCGGCCTGCTACATTTGGGGTTTGTCTAAAAATATGTTGTTTTTTAATTTTTAAAAAATGTGTTTTATGTCTCATCCAACAGAAACGAAATACACTTTATCATGGCGGCAGCAGATAAACGACATGTGCTGGAGGAAGATGAGGATGAGGAGAAGCGAAAGTCAGAGAAAATTACGTTATTGCAACACAAGAAAGTTCCAAAAATGGAAGGTGGACATTCAAATGAAAATATAATGCTGGAAGTACCTGAGTGAGAGCTTTTTTGTTTTTCGCAGGACGGCGTGGGAGACTCCCGATGGGGTAAAGTACAACTGTACAGCGACCGAAAAATACACAAAAAAAAAAAAAAAAAAAACGGCAGGGAGGAAGAAAGAATAGGAGAAACCCTTTCCATGTCGCTCGCAAGACAAGGGGAAAAGCAGAGAGAGGTGTGCGATCGAACAGCCCTCCTCACACGAACCCCTGCCAACGCTGAGCAGATTCAGCTATGCCCTCCTATTCGCCTGCCCACTTCAGCCCCGCTGCCAAAAAAGCGAGAACGAGCGGGAGAAAGAAGGAGAGAGAGGTCACAACACCATGAGAAAGGAAAAGAAAACAAGGCGGCGACTTTTGCTGCCACCTTTCACCGTTCATCTGTTGTTGTTGTTGTTGGGTTAGCAGTCAGTCCTCCATGTTTATTACCTCAATGGGAGTTGGCACAAATGCTGAACACCATCACCTGGCTCGGGCCTGAAAGCATGAGTGGAACTTGGTCCAAAACCAAGCGAAATAAGCAAATCTCAACCTATCCCTCGTTGCTCAAACGTCGATATCAGGTACATCTACTTACGCAGTCCAAGAGTGCGCCAAATTAGATCAAAGATCTGACACACGTCCTCAAATAAAGAGTTAAGAGTCCCCAAAGAAGTCTTTTGTCAGCACTTGGCATCCTTCCCAGGTACTACAAGCCTTTCGATTCCTGTTTTACAGAAGTCATCGCAGCATCTTTAGCTGTCCTTCCATTGCCTGCATTTTTCATGCAGTATACTTTGACGTTTAACCACATGCATTCGTGCACATCAACTTTTGTTAGTGCCTTTGCAATGTGCATGTTCAAACTGAATCAAAAGTTCAAGTAAGGTAAGTCCACGATCGTCAGCTTTTGCAAGTAAATCCATTTTTTTTTTAAGAGTTTGAGTTCTCAAAGAGTTCTTGCTGTGCTGAAGCGAGAGGACAGAGTGAGAAAGTTAAACCCGAGGTGCCAGGACAAAGAAAGCAAGACAGCGACTTGTTACAGCACTTGTGGTGAAAGTTTGTGGTAATGCTGCTCTATATATCCTGCTCAGCTGTAGAGAAAGTGCGTCCCAGCCAGAGCGTTCTGAAATAATCCAGTGTCACCCTGCCAAAAAGTGTACCGCCCCTTTCCTGACGGGGCAGAGATGGTGACAGAGAGGGAGAATAAGATTTGCAGTCGTCCTGTCTTCTTTCAGGCATTGTCATGGGCAGCACAGCGTGTGACGTCAGCGCCCTCCTTGCTTCCTTTTGTTATTTGTCCATTTATTTCTTACAGTACTGTCCTCATGTTGCATTTTCACCTACTTTTGGTATCACAAGTTAAAGAAAGAACCATTTCTAGATGTCTGACTCGGGGAGAGAGAAAGAGAGAGGGACAGGGATATAAATAAAGCACAAGAGCACAAGTGAATAGAGAAAGAGAAGCTGTCCTTACAAATCTCTCAGTCTGTCTTCCTGCCTTCCGACCCGAGCGCTTGTAAAACTTTCAGCTGTGGCGTCCAGGGCCGGCCTCCATTGGCAGCGGTTCAAGAAAAGGGCTGGCTGCATCTAGAGCTCCCGCTGACTGTCTCGGAGGAAGACGAGCTTGTGGGGAGAGAGAGAGAGAGAGAAAGGGGGTCGGGTTGGTACCCACGAGGAGGGTGCTGGTGCGGACAGTAGGTCAGGGTAAGGGGGGCGGCGATGTGGCGCATGTGCCAAAGGAAACTTCTCTGGGAGTTCAGACAGGGAGCATGAACCAGAGTAGAAGGCGGACACTCTACATCCCAAAGATCTCAATAAAAATAAAGGTTCCAAAAGGGGGTTTTCACAGTGATGCTGTAGAAGAACCATTTTTGGTTCCCCAAAGAACCTTTCAGTGAACAGTTCTTAAAAGAACCCTTTTTTCTTTCTAAGTGTGAACATTTTAAAAATCTAAAGAACATTTTTTGGAATGAAAAAGGTTCCATGGATGTTAAAGGATCTTAATGGAGCCATCAATTCCAATAAAAACCTTTATTTTTAAGAATGCAGAACACTTCTGTGCAGCTTCTGCAAAGCAACATTATGAAAATTCTTAAAAGAACCACTTTTCTGGGGCCAGATTTACTAAACAGGGCAAATTAGCTTGAGAGTGCAATTCCAAAAAAGCGCAGATGAGAGTGGAAAGTAGACTTGTGCCGATATTCGGTAATGCGATAAATCGCGATAATGAATATGCACGATATTGTAATCGTCGGCACTTCAGAATACCGTAAATAATAATTTATTACCATTTATTAATATTTTATAAGGCAATTAAGAATACAACACCGCTGTATTCTGCGTCAAAAGGACACGCGCTCAGATGTAAACAATCCCAACGTGCACGAGAAGCACATGGCAGAACCAGTGAAGGAGACGAGCTGAATGAAAGTGCGCGTTCACTCTCTGACAGCAGAGGGCGCTGATGGAATGGCAGTGTGCAGCGGTTACCACAGAAACCGTGCAAACAAATTAACTGCGCTAGTGAAGTTTTTAAAATGCTTCAAACAGCCATTCATTTTTTTGTAATCTCAGTGTTGTTCATCACAGCACCAAATACTGAATACTTACAGACTTAAAAGGATATTTATTTTCAAACCTAAACATTTTTATATTTTAATCTGGACTACAACATGCCCTAATGATTAGAAATGTTCTGATTATTTGTTTATGTTCAGTAAAACTTTGAAAACATACAGCTTCATTAGTTAACATGTTAATTCATTATCACTAAACTGACAATAAAAATACTTATAAAGTATTAATTATTATTAATTAATGTTAATTTCTTAGTTACTATTTAATAACATTACTAAAATCAAAATAACTTATTTAATGGACCTGAGATAAAACTAACAATGATCAGTTGTGTTTCTAAACTAACATTAACAAAAAATAACACTTTCTGTAACAAATGTAGCTATTGCTCAATCTTAGTTAATGCATTAAATAGAGTAAAGTGTTATCTGTTGTTCTTTATAGCCTAATTCTTTTGCATTTTAATCTGTTTGAAAATTTCAGTCAGTTGTTTTTGTTTTATTACAAAAAGAGTTCTTAAACCTGTTAAACTATGACAAAAATGGTTTTGCAACTTATTTTAATATTGTGATAATATCGTATACCGTGATAAAAGCTTCATCAGTCAATCGCAAAATGAAAATTTGATACCGTCACATGCCTAGTGGAAAGTTTTGCATGTGATCTACTGATGACATGCAAATTAAAGAACACATACGCAGACAGATCATTTCCATAATGACCAACGCAATCTACTATGAGCAGCGCAAATTAGCGTCTGGTTTAAGACATGCTTTTTTGGGCAGTAAATAATGCCGCAAAGTAAAATGACTAGCACAAACCTTAGTAAATCATAGATAATCTTAACCTGATACTCATCAGGTAACAATTTAAATACATGTGTGTACAGCCAATTTCATTCATCATTACTGCAAAAATGTAATTCTGATACATGCAATGACTATCCATTATGACATGTAGGCATTTTTTTATCTCTATGTACACAATAATATTCTTTTACATCGTAATCCTTTTATTTTTAATATTTGGCATGTTTGTGTGCTGTTGCGCATCCCTGTGTGTGTAACAAGCAGAGTGTACATGCGTTGTGCACCTACCTATAGGCACGTATTACTAACGCACCCTTTAGATGCAACGTTAGAGCAGGTTTTTGTTGGTCAATGGCGCAGTTGTTTTCAGTTGCCTCATAACAGCAACACGCCAACAATGTGCCTGAACTCGTTTTCAGACCAGCACGCCATTGGCGAACTGATGGGCGTGAGTGCATTTGCTATTTAAACAACGTGGTGCTGGATGTGAAAATGATAATGGTGTCGGGCTGAAACTAGGAAATCACACCTGCCGTTGCATTGCGCCGGGCATATGATAGGGCCCTATAAGTGTCTTTACTGTCATATTTAATCAATTTAATGCATCCTTGCTGAATAAAAGTATTAATTTCTTTACTTTCTTTTTTAAAATTGTACTTACCCCAGACTTTTTTGACAGTAATGCATGCCAAAAAATCTTGAACCCAGTGCCCATGAAGCAAACATGCATCAACCGGCAATTGCCACTGAGCTCAATGGGGCCGCTAAGAGATGTTTCCCTCAGATATATTAGAACACCTTTATCAGGTTAAGCAGAGTCTAAACTCTTCAGAAACACAAACAGCAAGTATTTTAACATAGAAAAATGACATATATCAGCCTTAAATAAATGTTGTTGGTGTTTATTTTTTATTCCAGAGCTCCAGTCCACCTTAAACAACACTCTGCTACCTGTGACCCCATCTGACAGCACTGTAGATGGCAAATTGGCTCTGATAGACCGATAGTCTTGCCCTTTTCTGGGAGACCTCGCCAAATGGCCCCAACTGCCTTAATGACACATAATGGCTGGAGCTGAAGGACGGCTGCTGGGGAAACGTCCTAGGTGCGTTACTCGAGCGCTGGGGGGACGCTGCAGGGTCTAATCGCCTGCTCGGCGCCAGCAGCTGAAGGACGCTGCCTCTCCCACAGGAGCCATTAGAGTCCCAGAGTCCCACCACACTGATGTCATCCTTAGTAACGGAACGCTGAAGCCGCAAAGAGAACCAAAGTTCTGCTCACTTCCCCCATCTGCATGCAGTGACATTAATGTGAAACAAGGACACAATGAAAGCCACTTGCTTCTTTCTAGACCATCAGAGGCTTTTCACCTGCTTTGCAAGTGTATGATTGGACAGGAGTGATTCCTTTCAAAGCAATCCTTGCACATTTTAAAATAAGTGGAAAAAAAACTTTGCAAGACATTTCAGCTGGAATTTCTGTTATATTGTTTGTGCAAGACCTGTCCTGATATGACACTGTAATGGATTTGATTCTGCGGTCTTTAGTGCCCTTGTTAGCTTGCCTGTCTCCCATGCTGGAGACGTTGGTTCGAATCCCGCTCGGAGTGAGTCGAGTAGGACCAGTTACATTGGTGCCGTGACCCAGATGGGAGTGGGGTTTAGGGGGGTGAGTGTAACGGAGGCCAGCTAGTATGAGCTGTGCAGATAAACCTCACTCCTCTTGCCTGAAGAAGCACACTAGCGACTGACGCTAGAGATTGCTGTCTTTAGCCTCCTTGTTAGTGCACCTGCATCCCATGCCAGAGACCTGGGTTTGAGGCCAGGACGGAGCGGGGCAAGTAAGACCTGAGGGGTTACAGATAGATAGATGTTGCTAGGTTGTTCAGGCCATTACTAGATAGTTGCTAGGATGTTCTAGTGGTTGCTAGGGTGTTCAGGACATTGTTTTGTGGTTGCTAGAGTGTTCTGGGGGTTTCTGTATGTTTTATTATTCTTTCTTCAATATGTCTAGTGAAGGTTTTTGCTCATTTTTACAAAATTATCTTATATATATATATAATAAATTAAGTTTGATCTCTCTGAAAAGTTATAACACACCTCTCCTGAAGAAGTTGCATGATTTTAGGCAACACTCTGTAGCATACACACTTTTTAAGTAGATCATGTTTCAGTGCAACTCTTGAAGCATACTTCAGTTTAAGACACTACATGTACATGTACCATTTATGCATAATTCATCGGCATGAGCAAAAGAAACAGCACCTGAACAAGCTCTAAAATCCACACTAACAATCTTGCATTACAGATCATGTTTCTATTTTTCTTTCGGTGTGATGTCAGAGGTTCTTGAGGGCATTATCACATGATCT
Organism: Chanodichthys erythropterus; assembly: GCF_024489055.1. NCBI lineage: Eukaryota > Metazoa > Chordata > Actinopteri > Cypriniformes > Xenocyprididae > Chanodichthys > Chanodichthys erythropterus. The sequence goes on from NC_090241.1 coordinate 34,418,137, forward strand.
TTAGGAGTCGTTCTGGGTAATCAGTCCCTGACAAAACCACATAAGTTTTAGTTAACTGTTCATTGACCAGCTGGTGACAATTTGGCATAGTTATCGCATTGCACGAAAAGACAGGATAAAACGATTTTTAGTTGCATTAGACACTAGCATGTTAAAAGATGATTAATAATTTTGCGAACACGCAATAGTAAGGATAAGTACCTATTTTATGTTGTGAACTGTATTTTTATACAATGAAATAAACTTCATTACATTCTTTTTTATGTTCAGTTCTTAGAAGCATTATGTTTTCTATGGTAAGCATTACTGCGCTGTTGCTTACATTTTCTGGAAAAAAACAACAAAGTAAAACACATTAGCAACACCTGGCATCATGCATTGAGTTTTGCAAAGGAAAACACTGCAAATATTTCAACAGAACCTCAAATCGCTATAATCACAATGCATTTTTGCTTTTCAGAAAAGATCATTTTGAAACGCATACACACTGTAAATTTCAATGCCTCAAACTTCTAACATACTGTCACATGAGAATGTCACTGGATCAGTATTGTCTGTAAGTACACTTTAGCCAAAGTCAATATATTCATGGAGAAATCTGATCTTTGGTCCTGTTTACACCTGATATTAAAGGGATAGTTCCTTTCTGTTATTAATTACCCTCATGTCGTTCCACACCCGTAAGATCGTAAGATATTTTTGTTGAAATCAGAGAGATTTCTGACTCCTTAGACAGCAATTAAATTAAAGACATTGTTAAAATAGTCTACATGACTACAGTGGTTTAACCTTAATGTTATGAAGCAACGAGAATACTTTTTGTGCGCAAAAACAAAACAAAAATAACTATACGATATCATAAGGGATGAGACCGAAAACCTTATAGAAACTGCATAGCGATACATTACAAATTCTCTGAAAACCTTAGCAGCTGCACCCTGCAAGTAGCAACACCCTGGCAACCACTTTAATAACCACAGCAACTTAGTAAGACCACTCAAAACACCCTGGCAAGTACTCAAACATTGGAACTGTATAGCAACACACTACAATACTTTAGTAACTGCGTTGCAATGCTCTGCTAAGCATATACAGTAAAACCTTTTAACTACCACATAGCAACATGCTAAAACCACTCAGAACACCACTAAGAAAAGCCCTGGCAAATGCTCAGAATACCAATGGAACCACATAGCAACATGCTAGAATACCTTAGCAACTGCTTTGCAACACCCTGGTAACCATACAATGCATGAGAGTAACATTAGAAAAACACTCAGAACTTTGCAGCTACATAGCAACGCCCTGGTAACCACTCAGAACATTCTAGTAACTCCATAGCAACACACTAAAAACTTGCTCAGAATACCATAGGCACCACAGAGCAACACACAATGCCTTGTTATGGTAACCACCCAGAACATTTTAGTAATGGCATAGCAACAAGTTAAAAATGCTCAGAATACCCTAGAAACTGCATAGCAACACACTATACCTTAGCAAGCAAATAGCAATGCCCTGGCAACCATCAATACATACAAACTGCTGACAACATGCTAAAAACCTCTTAGACCTTGGCACCAACCACCCATAACACTTTATTCATCACAAAGCTATATGGTAAAAGAGGGGGCAGGACTTGCACATGCAAGTACCACAGTTTACAACCTTTCCTTCCTATACTATTATTCCGCATTATGGCAGGGGCGACTGCATCATGGGAACTTGTTTACTCTGAAAAGAGGACACTTTCATACTGTATTTTCCTCTGTGTTCATCTGGTTGTGTATCCTTGACTTACTGCATTTGTTTTACAGTGAGACAGTATCCTGTCGCCTTTGTTTAGTTTGAGTCACATTCAGCACACACACATCCCTCAGGAGCATGTGCACTCCTCTGACCCACATCTCCATGGGTTGTCCTCATTGTTTGTGGTTGTGAAGACAGGATGGTGAGTGTGTGCGAGTAATAAACCCACTGGTGTGAGGTCATGTCCTTAAGTCACACAGTTGCAGCTGTGTGCACGCCATATTTCTGCTTCTGTATTATTTAATCTCATCAGTTTCGGTGTATTAAATATCTTATATAAGTTAAACAAATAAATACTATAATCACTGTTAGTCTGTAAATATGAAAATGTATTTTAAAGAGGAGCATTTCAGTGTTCCAGTTTCATATATAAACTGGTTGTCTACACCAGTGTTTCTCAACCCTGTTCCTGCAGGCACACCAACAGTACACATATTGGGTGTCTCCCTTACCTGACCCTCCCTTACCCGAGATGATGAGTTGAATCAGGTATGTTTGTTTAGGAAGAGTTCGAAAATGTGTAGTGTTGGTGTGCCTCCGGGAACAGGGTTGGGAAACACTGATCTATTACTGTACAATTTCATAATAAACTGCACTGTCTCTTTAAGATCTTGAGCCCCACCTCTTAACCTTTTTTTTTTAAGTTCACTGGCCCTCCTTGAGCCCTCTGAGATCATGAGCCGTGAACTGGGAGGTGAAGGGAACAGCGCCATCTTGCCATCGGATGAAGCACTGCAGCCTAGACAGCTTCATTTTACCACGGAACAGGGATGACCAATCATGTTCCAGGGATCAGTTGTTCAAAAAGTTCAATCTGGATCAGAATGATCTGGATTTGGAAATCCCATGTTTTGCTATCCAGGATCAGGTAATCCATCTTACTATTGTGCTGGTTTTTCAAAGCAAAATAGGATTGCATCACCCTGATGCAGATCCACACTTTTGCAGTTGACCAAATCTGGATTACAAGTGCTCTAAATGGGATCACATATCACAATGTAGGCTACTAGTAAGTAAGATTATGTAAAAAACAACCGGTAGAATAGCCATGTGGGGTCACTTCAAGTGTTTTTATTTGAAGAGACAGAAAACAGCACAATAAAACAATACAAACATCCCCCTCCATTTCAATTTCCTTGAAACATTTGGAGCCCCTAAAGGGGCATGCTGATGAAAAAAAAAAAAAAATGAGATGGGAAGGGGAAAAAATATTTCCATGTTTTTGCATCCTCAGAAAAGTTTTGCATTGCGCTCGCCTGAGTTTGCAAAGTTTCTCGGAGGAACGCAAAAGCATTAAGATTTGTTTTTCCATCACCATGTCCCTTTAGGGGCTCCATAGCCCCTCATCTGACCTACAACAAATAAATAAAAACAAATATACAGTACAGTCCAAAAGTTTGGAACCACTAAGATTTTTAATGTTTTTAAAAGAAGTTTCGTCTGCTCACCAAGGCTACATTTATTTAATTAGAAATACAGTAAAAACAGTAATATTGTGAAATATTATTACAATTTAAAATAACTGTTTTCTATTTAAATATATTTGACAAAGTAATTTATTCCGGTGATCAAAGCTGAATTTTCAGCATCATTACTCCAGTCTTCAGTGTCACATGATCCTTCAGAAATCATTCTAATATGCTGATCTGCTGCTCAAAAAATAGCACCAATTCTATGCAAAAATATGTGACAGAATATTTAGTAATTGCATAATATTTGAATACTATATTTAATTTTATAGCATTTTTGTCACCTAGTGTTATGGCATGTTAAATATAAAATATTAATTTAAATTATACATATACTGTATATTTTAGTCTACTTTATATTTAGAAGCAGTTTAATATAGTAAGTATTAATTTAATGTGTTATAACATTATCGCCTAAAAAGGATATTTGTCTAAATAAATATTATTAATATAAATATAATATAAACACATTCTAGCCATGCACTTTCTACATTTACAATATTATCACTAGGAATCATTTGCACTATCTTTAATTGCCTGTAGGTGGTGCAAAATGACCATTCTAACAATGTCTTCATTTTGATTGATGAAGATAAACACTGCACTCTAAAAAAATGCTGGGTTAAAAACAACCCAAGTTGGGTTGAAAATGGACAAACCCAGCGATTGGGTTGGTTTAACCCAGTGGTTGGGTTAAATGTTTGACTAACCTGCTGGGTAGTTTTATTTAACTCAACTATTTGTTTAAAAATCACTGTATTGCTTGCTTAAAATTAAACTCAAAGTATGTTGGAAATTAACATTTATTAATAAGTTTAATAAATAATAATGAAACAATAAACATTTATTGCATTTCTTATTAATAAACATTCACCTTTTGATTATTATTGTTGTCTCTAGTAATTATGTGTCTGATTTTTAATTTCCAACCTATTTTGGGTTCATTTTAAGCCAGACATATAGTCATTTTTAAACAATAGTTGAGTTAAATAAAACTACCCAGCATGCTGGGCAAACATTTAACCCAACCATTGGGTCAAGGTCCATTTTCAACCCAACTTGGGTTGTTTTTAACCCAGCATTTTTTAGAGTGTAATAATTAACCAGCATACAATCAGTTATACTGAGGGAATATTAAATTACCTCTCATAGCACCTATTTTGTATTATATTATTTGCCTGCCAAAATAATGCCAACTAAAATAAATGACAATTAAAAAATATGCATAGACTCATGCAGGCCTTTTAGCATGTAGGCTTATTTGTATCATGACAAATTGAAAATATAGAGACGGTAAGTTGTTAAAATCTTAAAATGTGTAGTTTAAACAATGTGGATGCTGTAAAATAAGCTTGATAGAAAAAATGAGAGGTAGACCTACTTCTGGTTATGAATTATTGAGAACATATTTGATATATTAAGATATTAATCACACTATTCCACTAGCGCACCAGCTTTTCTCAATAGCTGATCTGCCAGCAGCCGCCATGACCTGCTTTTGCACAGGCCAAGTACAGCTAAACCAATAAGAGAAGAAAGCTCTACAATTTACCCCAGCGATAAGCTCCACATCCTGCAGGTTGATTCTGTTCCAGACGGCTTTTACACCCTCATGATTGACAGATACTCTGGCCTAAATCTGCTTCAGTGCAAAGCCTGCAGCTCAAGGAAGTGTACTATCAAAGTGCACAACAGGAGTTTCATCTGAATGAGCAAGCACATTGTCTTCACAAAAAAAAATGTAAAAATTAACATATATCTTTTTGTTCAGAAATCGCAGAACTGGTCTGATGTATTTTGAGACCTTACTACATGTACTGTGGTGGCACCATGGTATATTGATGGTATCAGATGGTAATTAAGTGCATCACATTATTTGCATATTTCAAAGAATGTTATGGGATGCGTCCAAAAATGTAGTAAGATAGTTCTCATAAACAGGTCTACACTGGTGATGTACATGTTTCTTAAATGTCAGCAGGGCGAGTGTCAAAAACACGTTTAACAATGAATCATTCTACTAAATTTACACCTGCTAACTTTATCTGACACTTCATCAAGGCACCAACAGGTGAGTTATAAATTCACCAGTAATGTGGATCATGTGTAATTGTAAGAAATCCCAGTACTTACATCAGTTTGACTAATGTGCATTAATATGGTGATTGGCTCTGGTCATTTACGTTAAACATGTTCATTATGCATCGTGTCCAGCTGTACGTCTACATCACATGCAGGACAGGAGGATGTTCGTTGAGATCTGTTTATTTGATGGCCAGATGACAATATTTCATGATTTTACTTCTCTCAAAATAAATAAATAAATTTTAATTCAATTAAAAGAGAAATAAATAAATAAAATGAATGAATGAAATAAAATTCAATACATAAATGAATACTTTTTTTCAATTTGGCTGGACAGCAATAATTAAAGGATAAGTTAACTTTTAAATAAACTTTTCCCGATAATTTACTCACCCCCATGTCATCCAAGATGTCCATGTCTTTCTTTCTTCAGTGGAAAAGAAATTAAAGTTTTTGATGAAAACATTCCAGGATTTTTCTCCATATAGAGGACTTCAATGGGCACCAAACAGTTGAAGGTCAAAATTAGTTTCACTGCAGCTTCAAATTGTTCAAAACGATCCCAGATGAGAAATAAGGGTCTTATCTAGTGAAACCATCGCTCATTTTCTGAAAAAAATTGAAAATTATATAAGTTTTAACCAGAAATGCTCATCTTGAACTAGCTCTCTTCTTCTTCTCTATTTGAATTCCAGCAATGTAGACACTGCTAAGTGTATTACTGCCCTCCACAGGTCAAAGTTTGAACTAATTTTTATATTCAATTTGATAGTTCAATAGTATATAACAATTAGTTCATACTTTGATCGTTTTAAACAATTTGAAGCTGCAGTGAAACTAATTTTGACCTTCAACTGTTTGGTGCCCACTGAAGATCCTGGAATGTTTTCATCAAAAACTTTAATTTCTTTTCCACTGAAGAAAGAAAGACATGGACATCTTGGATGACATGGAGGTGAGTAAATTATCAGGAAAAGTTTATTTAAAAGTGAACTAATCCTCCATTTCACAAATGACAGTCAAAATGCGTTTTTGTGACATTTTGATTGTGACCATTTTTACAGCAATTATTGAGTGCTGTGGAATGACCTTTCAAAACATATTTTTAATCAGGCGTTATCAGGGGGGTCTTTGCACATGTTGCTAATCAAGGCATTTTCAAGCTTATAAGTGGGAAATATGGAGGACTTCCTAGTATTAATTAAACTTGAGAGGTTTATGTGGATCTAGATCCTTGCTCATTTATTCATTGAAAAGAACTAGTAGGCAAAAAGGTGATTAAAAGTGGTGAAATTTTAAAATGAAAAATAGTGACCAATCACAGCATGTAACAATACAAAAAATTCTCCTTAATATATTAAAGGGCTGGTTCAACCAAAAATTAAAATCCCATCACTAATTGTTCACCCTGATGTCGTTCCAGACCCGTAATCATTTAATTCATCTTCAGAACGCAAATAAAGATATTTTTAATGAAATCTGAGAGCTTTCTGTCTCTCCATTGACCATCTACGCAACTACCACTTTCAAGCCACAGAAAGGTAGTAAAGACATCACAAAAGTAATCCATGTGACTCCAAAAACATTATTTACCACTTTATTTACAAAATATTAATCTCTGACGCGCAACAACGTCTGCTCTCATGTGCAAACAGAACGCATGCGTCGTGGTGAAAGTGGTAGTTGCGTAGGCTGTCAATGGAGAGACAGAAAGCTCTCAGATTTCATTAAAAAGATCTTAATTTGTGTTCCGAAGATGAACGAAAGTCTTACTGGTGTGGAACGACATGAGGGTGAGTAATTAATAACAGAAATTTCATTTTTGGGTGAACTAACCCTTTAATTGCCCTTCATGTCCGTTTGTCGCATCTATTTTCTCTTATACTGAAAAAACTTTCATTAATAATTAGAAAATTCCCGCCTCAAACCCGAAGAGCTCCACGCGCTCCCCGTCCGTCACAGTCTGTCGTTTATCTTGATGTGTCAGTGTGACAGATGGGTCAGTGTGAAAATCCTCTTAGCAACTTTCTGCTGATGGAGGTTCATTGAGTAAAGCTCCACACTTTCGCAGTACTAGCGAGGCCTCGCTCGCTTTGTGTTCAACTTTATTGGATACAGATCCAGGATACGGACATGTCTGCCGAAAAGGTGAGTTTGTTTTTAATAGATTGATTGTGTAACTGTTGCATGTTGTATAGGAGCCTAATTATTTTTTGAATACCTGTTGATCTAAATGTTGATTCAATGAAAGACATGTTATCTGAATTATTATTTTGCATATTCTGTTGTAAACTACACAACAGATCTGACCCCACGGTGTATTTTTAACATTAATAATTTAAAAACGTACTAAACATGCTGTCATGAGCTTGTTGGTTGATGTCACATGTCTAGTGAATGTGGCGAGTCAGTTCTAGTTTTACAGGAAATTCAGTGAATAATTGCGAAGCTTGTCACAAACACGTGCACAATCCTGAAACAAACACTTCCAGCCATGAATTTCAATTTTTGTTAAACAATTTGTTTTTGTTTCTTGTGCTAAATACCTATAAAATATTTAACATAGTGACATTTGCATAAATATTCTTAGTATTTCTTACTAAAATAGCTAATAAGAAATGTTAGACTTTGAATATATACATACATATATAGTCCTTATAATCATAAACTTTAGCTCCAGGGTTCAGAATTAGAAGATGGTTCAAATCCAACTTGAGTTCATTTAGACAGCACAGATATTTGCATTTTTAACAATGTATTCGAAGTGAAAGGGAGATTTTTGTGCAATATTTGTTGTTTATTTGATGGAAACATGATTGAATAAGGGTTGGTGTTTTCCTCCACACCTCATGACAGGGATTGACTATAAGGTGACGGTATTAATAGCCTTATTCTGGCTGTGTCTTAAGTGGATCACACACACACACACACTGACACAGACTCATAGACTGTCAGTACAGGCTCTCACAGAGATTATCTCATGTTTAACATCATTTACGAGTGTGAAAAAATGTGTGGATACTTTTAACGTTGACATATGAAGACAGTCCACAAGGGAAAAAAATAATGCATAGATGTGATTTGTTTCCAATTTGTTTTTGTGCTTAGCAACAGGATGAGTTGCATTATATTGTTATGTATCAGATCAATCATTAGATTTAGAGATGATCTAAGATATCTTAATATTCTTTTAGATTCTGATTCTTCAGAAACTTTTCTTTTGGTATCTTCATTTTAAAGGCCATATATGGTTCAGTCCCAGAGATATGGGGATCTCAATGCGTCTCTGTGTGCAAATGTTGAATTTAACCTATTTTCAATGGTCGAAAACCAAATGTTGATGACTTTTCAAACAGCTGATACTTATTGTATTTAAAGAGAAATGTCTGAAGAACAAATAATGTTAAAACTAGAAATGTATCTTCTTTACTTTTTATCAAAACAACTGCATTGAACATACCAATTTTAACAATATTTCAGTACCAAAAATACACTTAAAATGGCCAAGTTGAGGCATATTAACCCTTCCAGAGATTTGCAAAAGTACATTTATGAAATACAAAAGTGAAATAAAAGTATTGCACCAGCTAAAGCCATGGTTTTTTTTTTATTCTTAATATCAGTATATTTTTGGACTCTCAAAAATCATGAATGTGAATAAATATAGGAACATTTTCACTTCTAACATTATTTGTTCTTCTTTAAACACAATAAGTATCAGCTAAATGGTTTTTGATCATTGAAAATGGGTAAAGTTCAACAATTTGCCCACAGAGCCACATTGAGATCTCCATATCTCTGGGAATAAATTATATAAAGCCTTAAAAATTAACATGCCAAAAGAAAGGTTTGTTAATAACCAGAATCTAAAAGGATATTGAGATATCTTTAATGCTTCTTTAGTTACAGTTACACAAACATTGGAAAACTGGAAAAACAAACTTGTTCTATACAATTATTTTGATAGAGGAAAACCAGATACATTTCTAGCTTCAACATCATTTGTTTTTTGCTATTTAAAAAGAAAAATGTATCAGCTGTGTGCTGAGTGACCAACATTTGGTTTCTGGCCACTGAATATGTGTACAATTTACACAATGAGCCACAATGAGATCCCCATATCTCTGGGATTGAACCAGATCCTAAAATTGAAGATACCAAAAGAATAGTTTGATAAGAACTAGAATCTAAAAACATATTGTGATATTTTTACTACTTTTTGAGTTACAGGCATTCCTACTTTGGAAAAAAAACACGAAAAGTGCTTCTCTCCATTTTTCACCCATCACCATTGGTATATAATGGAACAAAGATTACTAAACACAACAGAAATTAATAATAGACCTACTGTACCAATCTCTGTGTAAAAATAAAACAATGATGCTGCCATCTTTCTAAAGTCATTTTCACCCACCTGTAATTTGGCATTAAATTTTAGGTGACCCCCGTCTACAAAATAGTGGATTACTCAGTAAATATTCCTCCATGGCATTTAATATCTTGGCTTTCGTTACTATTTAACTTTGTTTGTCTACAAAATATATTAACATAATTAAAAATTTGAGCTGGGGACCTCTGGTTGACATGGAATGACCCATATGACTCCGAGAACACTAAATAACCATAAGTTGAACACAAACTTGAATCCATTTACCTTGAAGAAAATGAAGTGTGCAGTAGGATGAAGAATAAGATGCTTCTGAAGAACGTGAAAGTGATATTCAGATATGTTGTTCTTTTTTTATTTGTTGCTTTCACTTGCATCTTTACTGGTGAGTTCTCTAATTTTCTAACTTTGGTTAAAAAAAATTCTTCATCTGTGCTCTCACTATTCCTGCCTGTTATAGCTTGTGCTTTTCTGAACGATATCTGACACTTTGTATTACTAGCATTTCTTGTGTTTATTGCATCTTTAAAGGTGCAGGATGCGATTTCTGAGAAATGCTCTTGAAAGTGGATCAGACCAAGCACCAAAACACACTTGTAGCCAATCAGCAGTAAGGGGCGTGTCCACTCATGAGGGGGGAGGTGCCTGTGTTGCATAGCATGTTTGTGAATTTGGGGGCGGAGCTATCAAGATAAGGATGTTATTCTTTTGGGTAGGGGCATATTTGTTTTGGTGATTGATTTCAAATATGAACAGCATTTCTCAAAAAAATTGCTTACTGAATCTTTAAAGATGAATTGAAAAGATGTCATGTCTCTATAACATGTTATGTACAATAATGTCATTTTATGACTGCGCACATCAGAATCTGTCAGAAGCCTAAAAAGAAGAAGCCAGAGTCCACTCCAGTAGAGACCAATGGAAGCGAAGCCAAACCCAAAAAGACCAAGAGCAAGAAGAGCGGAGATCTGTCGGCCGAGAGCAGCCCGGCCACTCAGAGTACGGCAGAGAGTTCATGACCTGAGTGTTACATCACTGCGCTTCTGTCAGTCTGTTTACACAATTCTCACAAACCTCCCTCACAGATGGAGAGAAGGTGAAGAAGAAGAAACTAGAGAAGGAAAAAGAATCAACGGAGAAGGAGAAAGAATCCAAAAAGAAAGCGAAAAGTGCCCCAAAGAAGAAGAAGAGTAAGTGACCCATTATACAGTACAGACCAAAAGTTTCGTCTGCTCACCAAGGCTTCATTTATTTAATTAAAAATACAGTAAAAACAGTAATATTGTGAAATATTATTACAATTTTAAATAACTGTGTACTATTTAAATATATTTGACAAAGTAATTTATTCCTGTGATCAAAGCTGCATTTTCAGCATCATTACTCCAGTCTTCAGTGTCACATGATCCTTCAGAAATCATTCTAATATGCTGATTTGCTGCTCAAGAAACATTTATGATTATTTTCAATGTTGAAAACAGTTGTGTCCTTTTTTTTTTTTTTCAGGATTCCTTGATGAATAGAAAGTTCAAAAGAACAGCATTTATCTGAAATACAAAGCTTCTGTAGCATTATACACTACCGTTCAAAAGTTTGGGGTCAGTAAGAATTTGTATTTTTATTTTTTTGAAAAGAAATTAAAGAAATGAATACTTTTATTCAGCAAGGATGCATTAAATCAATCAAAAGTGGCAGTAAAGACATTTATAATGTTACAAAAGATTAGATTTCAGATAAACACTGTTCTTTTGAACTTTCTATTCATCAAATAATCCTGAAAAAAAAAATATTGTACACAAATATTTTGTACAATTGTACACATTAAATGTTTCTTGAGCAGCAGATCATCATATTAGAATGATTTCTGAAGGATCATGTGACACTGAAGACTGGAGTAATGATGCTGAAAATTCAGCTTTGCATCACAGGAATAAATTACTTTGTCAAATATATTCAAATAGAAAACAGTTATTTGAAATTGTAATAATATTTCACAATATTACTGTTTTTACTGTATTTTTAATTAAATAAATGTAGCCTTGGTGAGCAGACGAAACTTCTTTTAAAAACATTAAAAATCTTAGTGGTTCCAAACTTTTGAACTGTACTGTATACTATTACACTAGTTAATAATATTTTGTATTTTCAGTTTTTATTTGAATTGTTTTATTTAAAATGTGCTGTCAATAAAAAAAAAAAAAAAAAAAATGTTTAAAATTAAAATGAAATCACAATGAATATTTAGATCTGTGTTGGCACTGCTTCTGATCCAGAGAGAGCCATTGTCATGTATGGGTATGAAACAGCTTCACAAACAGGCTTTTCAACCACACAGTATTATTATTTCTGTATTACAGTAATTAAAATTATCACAGAAGAACTGGGATAAAAGTTTATAGTTCAGATATAAACACTGATGTCTATGGTAGTGATCAAAATAGAGTAAATCACCTTTTGAAAGTAACTTTACTCTTCAAATAAAGATTTTATCAATTTCATGGTTACGCCAGTAGGTGGCAACATGTGATTGTTAAAAATGTTTGTCATTGAATTATTCATTCAAAAGATTCATTCAAAAACGCTGATTCATCCAGTAATTAAAACATGAAGTCTTTATGATTGAGTCATTGAATCATTCATTAAACTGATTTTTTTTAAAAGAAAGAATTCAAATGAATGAAATATTTTTAAATAGACTTTTGTTTAGTTGTCTATTCAGAATCTCTATTTAAAAAATGTGATTTACAATTTATCCAAATTTCTCAGAAAAATAGTTTCAGTTTTCATCTAATATATACTCATATTTTAATTTATTTAAGCTTTATTCCAGTTAACAAAAAATACTTTTAATAGTTTTACAACGCTAAAGTGACTTTTCACAAATTCTGTTTTATTGATGTCTCAATTTTGTTTCCTAAAACAGTATAGTAATAGACACATATAAGACAATCACAGACATAAATTCAGAATATATAGCTATGAAATGAATGTGTATGGCATTTGAGGTCATATTACTTTTGATTTCAGTTTAAAACATCAGTTGAAACTGAAATGATTGGAGTTTGTTTCTCAGGAGAAAAAATAATTCATCCAATTTGTCTCATTACTGTCTAGAAGAAACAACTGTGATACTAAACAGTGTCTTCTCTTTCCTACAGGATGATGGTGTAACATTTTTGAAAACATTTTAACTGAGCACTTACATGTGTTTGTTACAAAACAGGTTGTACAGAAGATGATGACGATGATGAAGAGGATGATGCGGAGACCGCTCCTCAGAAGAAGACGAAGAAAAAGACTTCAAAAGAAAGTTCTGATGGAAAAGAAAAAGAGAAGGAAAAAGACAAGAAGTCCAAATCAAAAGGTGTCCTCTGTTCAAATGAGTAACTTAAAGCTCTTCTATTATGAGCTCTGATGTTAGTTTCAGCAATACCTGCTAACTAGATTTTTTTTTGCTTTATGTGAACATGAAGACGTCAAAGAGGATGCAGACAGTAAAGGAAAATCTAAAGCCAAGAAAAAGGAGCCGGCCTCCATGTTTCAGATAAATGGAGACAAGCCTGAAACCAAGAGTAAAAAGAAAGGTAAAGTTCTGACAGCTTTTCCACATGCATGTATGTTTTATGATTCAGAATAAAATATGTTTGCTTATCTTGCATGACGAAGCTGCCAAATCTGAGAGTGAAGATGAGAGCGAACCGGAAACCAAAACCAGCAAGACGAAGAAGAAGAGCAGCTCAAACCCAGCGTCCATGTTTCAGACAGGAGCAGACAAAGACAAGGACAAGGACAAAAAGACCAAAAAGACCAAAAGTAAGTTTTGTTCTTTTCTTAAACCATTATGTTATGCACGATAAAAAAATACAGAAATGCTTCAATAATGAAAAATATTTCATGTTATCATGTTATGTTACTATATTACTTTTGTTTTATTATTTGTCATATTGTATATTTTGTTAATGATTACACAAAATTGTATCACTATGAATACTTCACAAATAAATAAATTCAAACATACAGTATTTTATGAGTTGCATTGATTCCAACAAGGCAATATTTTCTTCTGAATAGCAATAAAATCAAGTTAAAGAACCATATTGAGGGTACCATGTCACTGTGTGAAGAAATTGATATATAAATATGAACTGATTTGTTTCCATACAATGACAGCACACGTCTGTTTCCATGTGTGATTTGATTGTTTCTCATCCTCAGGTCCTGCTAAAGCAGAAGAGACTGAAGACTCTGATTCAGAAGTGACACAGAAAAAGAAAAAGGGCAAAGGGAAAAAAGGCAAAAAGGTGAATTCAATATATTAAACATTATTCTCAATCTAGAACTCATTTTGTTTGGTATAGTTTGTATGGTTACCTCTTTTATTCCTGTGAAGGAGGAGCGAGCACCGTCTCCTGTCATCGAGTTTGACAATCTTGAGGAGTTTGTACTTCAACCCGCACAACAAGGTGTCACAGTAAAGTGCAAAGTGACCCGTGACAAGAGAGGGATGGACCGAGGCCTTTACCCAACTTACTACCTGCACCTGGACAACGAGAAGAAAGTACGTCATCTGCTGTGATGTTTGTAATTATTATCAAAAAACAAAGAAAATCTTACTTACGCCAATATATGGGCCAATAAAAGTCATCAATTTTAGCTTTGCAAATGAGAGTAATATGAATTCCGATGTCCATCTTACATCCAGGTGTTTTTGTTAGCGGGAAGGAAGAGGAAAAAAAGCACAACCTCAAACTACTTGATCTCCATAGACCCCACCGACCTCTCCAGAGGAGGGGAGAACTTCATTGGGAAGCTGAGGTACGTGGGTTTTGGACCATTATCAATATAGCTGCTCTTTATAGGACGCTTTTGTAGGTCTTTGACACAGTCTCACTTATTTAAAGGTTATTTGCACTTGTATTTCAGGTCTAATCTGATGGGAACTAAGTTCACGGTGTTTGATAATGCACTGCATCCGGACCGAGCTCTGCCAGACATGTCTAACGCTCGGCAAGAATTAGCAGCCATTATCTATGTAAGGCAACATTACCATACTACTGTAGTTTTGGTTTATGCACTAATCAATGGAACAATATCAGTTATATTTCATAATGTTAATTTGATTTTACATTGTGGCTTTAGGAAACAAATGTTTTGGGCATGAAAGGACCGAGACGAATGATTATAGTTATTCCTGGCATGACCAAAGACGGTGAACGAGCCCCCATACGACCACGTAATGTAAGTAAAACACAAATATCTCTATCTATCTATCTATCTATCTATCTATCTATCTATCTATCTATCTATCTATCTATCTATCTATCTATCTATCTATCTATCTATCTATCTATCTATCTATCTATCTATCTATCTATCTATCTATCTATCTATCTATCTATCTATCTATCTATATACAGTACAGTCCAAAAGTTTGGAACCACTAAGATTTTTAATGTTTTTAAAAGAAGTTTCGTCTGCTCACCAAGGCTACATTTATTTAAGTAAAAATACAGTAAAAACAGTAATATTGTGAAATATTATTGCAATTTAAAATAACTGTTTTCTATTTGAATATATTTGACAAAGTAATTTATTCCTGTGATCAAAGCTGAATTTTCAGCATCATTACTCCAGTCTTCAGTGTCACATGATCCTTCAGAAATCATTCTAATATGATGATCTGCTGCTCAAGAAACATTTAATGTGTACAATTGTACAAAATATTTGTGTACAATATTTTTTTTTTCAGGATTATTTGATGAATAGAAAGTTCAAAAGAAAAGTGTTTATCTGAAATCTAATCTTTTGTAACATTATAAATGTCTTTACTGCCACTTTTGATTGATTTAATGCATCCTTGCTGAATAAAAGTATTCATTTCTTTAATTTCTTTTCAAAAAAATAAAAATTCTTACTGACCCCAAACTTTTGAACGGTAGTGTATAATGCTACAGAAGCTTTGTATTTCAGATAAATGCTGTTCTTTTGAACTTTCTATTCATCAAGGAATCCTGAAAAAAAAAAGTACACAACTGTTTTCAACATTGATAATAATCATAAATGTTTCTTGAGCAGCAAATCAGCATATTAGAATGATTTCTGAAGGATCATGTGACACTGAAGACTGGAGTAATGATGCTAAAATGCAGCTTTGATCACAGGAATAAATTACTTTGTCAAATATATTTAAATAGTACACAGTTATTTAAAATTGTAATAATATTTCACAATATTACTGTTTTTACTGTATTTTTAATTAAATAAATGTAGCCTTGGTGAGCAGATGAAACTTCTTTTAAAAACATTAAAAATCTTAGTGGTTCCAAACTTTTGGACTGTACTGTATATATATATATATATATATATATATATATATATATATATATATATATATATATATATATATATATATATATATATACACATTTTTTTAAAAATGATAACTGAATATACTCCTTTCCAAATAGGACAATGATGGCCTCCTCATGAGACATCAAAACAGAAATATGGAAAACTTAATAGAGCTGCGCAATAAGACGCCAGTGTGGAATGAAGAAACGGCGTCACATGTGTTAAACTTCAATGGCAGAGTCACACAGGCCTCCATCAAAAATTTCCAGATTGTGCATAACAAAGACCGTAAGTATCGCAGCTATATTTCTGCAGAGCTGTTGATATTGCTCCAAAAATAGGCTATGTTTGAAAAAGTGTTCTCAATACTATTATACTATTAATTAATATTTTAAATTAGCCTCTATTTTTATATTTTCATTTTCATTTTAGTTTGTTGTAGAACTTTTGTTGTGCTTTTGCCATTTTTATTAATTACCTTTTTAATTTCTATTTAGTGATAATTTATCATTATTTCACTTTTAGTACTTCAACTATTTATTCCAGTTACTTGCCAAGGCAGCATTTGTCAATTTTTTTAAAGTATAAAATGTTTAAAATAATGGATCTTTTATCCATTTTGTTTAATTTTATATCAGCTTTATTTAAATAAATGAAAACATCTTTTAATATTTTTAATACTTTTAATAATGAGGACATACAGTGGCATGAAAAAGTATGTGAACCCCTTGCAGAATCTGTGAAAATGAGAATTATTTTAATAAAATAAGAGGGATAATAAAAAATGCATGTTATTTTTTTGTTTAGTACTGTCCTGAGTAAGACATTTTACATAAAAGATGTTTGCATTTAGTTCACAAGACAAAACAATAGCTGAATTTATTAAAATAACCCCATTCATAAGTATGTGAAGCATTGATTCTCAATACTGTGTGTGGTTACCTGATGATCCACGACTGTTTTTATGTTTTGTGATGGTTGTTCATGAGTCTCTTGTTTGTTCTGAGCAGTTAAACTGAACTCTGTTCTTCAGAAAAATCCTCCAGCTCCTGCAGATTCTTCAGTTTTTAAGCATTTTTGCATATTTGAACTCTTTCCAGCATTGACTGAATGATTTTGAGATTCATCTTTTCACACTGAGGACAACTGAGGGACTCAAACGCAACTATTAAAAAAGGTTCAAACATTCACTGATGCTCCAGAAGGAAACATGATGCATTAAGAGCCGAGGGGTGAAAACTTTTGAATTCAAATATCAAGGTAAATTGTACTTAATTTTTCTGCCGGAAAACATGCAAGTATCTTCTGTTGGTTCCGAAGGGCAGTACTAAATGAAAAACAATGATATTTAAACAAAATAAGAAAAAATGTGACCTCTTCATCCTGTTTAAAAGTTTTCACTTAATGCATCATGTTTCCTTCTGGAGCATCAGTGAATGTTTGAACCTTTTTTAACAGTTGAGTTTGAGTCCCTCGGTTATCCTCAGTTTGAAAAGATGGATCTCAAAATCATACAGTCACTGCTGGAAAAGGTTCAAATATGCAAAAATGCTTAAAAACTGATGAATCTACAGGAGCTGGAGGATTTTTCTGAAGAACAGAGCTCAGTTTAACTGCTCAGAACAAACAAGAGACTCATGAACAACCATCACAAAATATAAAAACAGTCGTGGATCATCAGGTGACCACACACAGTATTGAGAATCAATGGGTAACAAACATATGAATGGGGTTATTTTAATAAATTCAGCTATTGTTTTGTCTGATTTGGATAAAAGTGTGTGCCAAATTAGTTAAACCAATATACTGTTTCCCAAAATGCAATGCACTTGACTTCACCATCCATTTCCAGTGTGACAAATGTGCCAGAAATAATATCAACAGCAATTTTGATCATCTCTTTCTTGACTTATTATTTTATTAAACTGCAAAAAGTTGGCATAAGTAAAAATGTATGATTAATAATCATATGTATTTTGAGATGCAACACTGAATTAAACATACATAATTCTCAAGTGTTGCATACTATTATTTGAAAAGTTCCATATTGAATACTGAGTAATAGTGCAAAGTGTGCAGTATGCACTGTACAGAAGGATGTTGTAAAATAATGTAAGTATTAATGTTGGCTAAGTAAATAAAGCATTACATGAGCTTTTTTGTGCTATATTTCAGAGGACTACATTGTGATGCAGTTTGGGAGAGTTGCAGATGATGCTTTCACTCTGGACTACAGGTATCCTCTGTGTGCCGTACAAGCCTTTGCCATCGCCCTCTCCAGCTTTGATGGCAAAATCGCCTGCGAGTAACAGCGCAAAGATGTCCTGCTGGTCTTTTTCTGTGATTTTGTCACATGCAGCTAATGGGAAACGTTCTCACTCAGCATCAGCTCAATTCTCTGCGAGAAGACCGAAACCCATACATGTGTAAAATAAAGCCACCATTGCTTGTGGGGTTGCATGATGTTACGTGCCGTAGAGAGATCTGTTGGTCATATCCCCTTATATGGGCTAAGGTCAAATATTGGTTGTACAATGGATGTATTGGAGGAAGTGCGTTGAGATGTTTGATTTGAGAGTGTGAAAGATGCAAATGACCCTCTTAAATATAAAGGTTCTTTATTTGCTTTGATGGTTCCATGAAAAACCTTTAACATCCAAGGAACTTTTCCATTGGTCAAAAGGTTATTTATGATTAGGTTCTTCATGCTAAAGAAAAATGGTTCTCTTAAGAACTGTTCACCTGGAGATTCTCTGAGGAACCAAAAATGGTTCTTCTATGGCATCGCTGCGAAAACCCCCTTTTGGAACCTTTATTTTTAAATGTGAGGTCACATTAGACATGGTATGTGCTTGAAAAGGGAAAAAGAAATAGACTGTGTTGTATTTTTTAGTTGTATACAATATAATTAGGAAAATTGTATTTTAATATTGTCTGCTTCACATTTTAGCAAACCGGGTTAAAAACAGTGTAACATAACCTAATAACATAAATAGAAAAGGCACTGTTTAAAAAATATATATTGTATGTATTATTGGAAGTCGTGTTAGGTTTTGTGTGCGTGAAACTGTGTAAAAATTCTTGTCCAAGAGACAGCAAGCAAGAAAGAGGGTGTCTGTGCAAGTGTGCCGAAAGCTTGAGATTAAAGCAAGGTCCAGATTTATCTGAGCTGATAGTAAATTTCAGATTTTTGCACATGCAATATCATTGGCATGACTGATGCTTGGAGAATGTCAAACATCTCAACCACTCATGCAGTTTCTTGCTTACTCAAGCAAAAATGATCTGGAATAAAATTACTGAAATAATTCCATGATCACAGATGTGTGTTTTGTTTTGCCTTTTACATGTCATTATAGTTTATGATTACTTGACTTCTGTAACATAGGCTGTATTTGATAAAAACCCATAACTGTCTTAATAATGCGTGCAGACAAAAGTAAATCAAATTAGACATGTTCTTCCATTTTTACTCAATGTGAATGTAGGAAGGAAAATGCAATACTTTGAAATGAAATAAAAGTGTTTGTAAAAATGTGCTTTGTTTAAGAATTTCTTTTATAGGTGTGTTTGACGGATGTGTGAATGTTAAAGTCAATATGAAATAAAACTACTTTCATCTTGAGCATTCATGCTATTTTTGTGCATGTTTTTTTAAAAGCTTGTTTTCTTTGCAGCCACTTTCTTTTTCACTTAATTAAGCCCAAAGTATAGTTCACTTTTTACACGTATGCGAGGGTCAGTGTACGGTGTGCGTAAAGCCCTGGGTATACTTTGTTTTTTACATGTACACTAGTGTACGCGCACGGCCTTGCAAAGCATACTTCATTTGACTCGTACCGTACACAGGCGTTCGACACATGCACAGTTTTGAACAATCTCTCGCCACGAGTTACAACCCATGTAAACGTCTTTGTATTCTTTAATGCTAGAGTTGTACAAATAAGGGTACTTTCTAACCTCTTCGCACAATCACTTGTCTATGTAGGCCTCCATTGTTGCTGTAGCTTGCATGTGTTCTGGTCTGTTCTGTTTATGCAGTTTTCCTTTGACGATGCCCCCAGGGCACGTTGCCACATTGTGGATAAACTAATTACTGCAAAAACAATTAAATGCGCATGTGCGACCTGTGAGTACAAAGTATGCAAGGTTACAAATATCTGGTGGTGCGCATATTCTTCTGATGACGAAATTTGCGTCACGCACACTGTATACTGACCCTCGATTCACAAGGTAGTCAAAGAAAAACTGCATGAACGGAACAGATCGGAACGCATGCAAGCTACAGCGACAATGGAGGCCTACATAGATGAGAGATTGTGCGAAGAGGTTAGAAAGTACCCTCATTTTTACAACTCTAGCTAGGGTTGCCACCCGGAATCGTTACTTATTTAAAGGCAAAATGACGCGTCCCCTATCAAATCAATACGGGACGCGATTTGTCCCGTATTTTACATAGGTCCACATTATGCAGCATCCCATGCAAATCACCCCACCCGCATTGTGTGAAGACACGCCATCGTTGGTTTGATTGGTTTGTTTCAGATTCACGGGCCGTGAATCACGGCCAATCAGAGTCAGAGGAGGGCGGGACGCCACCTCGCCGGTTCTCTCCTGAGGCAGATAGTGTAATGTTTTTTTTTTTAATCACCTCAAGTTTTTGATTAATAACGTTAGATTTCATATACTGCCTATTAAGAAATAATGTTAATAATGTACATCAATCATGTTATGGTATGATTTGTTTATTAAGGTAAAGTTGTACAATCAGACACATAAGCATTACTTTAATAAGAGATAAGAGAGATAGATTTAATACATATTTAATCAAAATATAGTACCTATGTGAATAAAATAAACAACTATTTGCTATGCTTAACCAATTTAAATAATTGCATCATTCAATACTATAGAATTAACAATAGACTATATAAAAATGGAATAAATAAATACATAAATATATTTACTTACTAATAATAAAAATGTTGTTAAGTGTTAAATAAGAAATGTTTGTAGATATTATGTCATTTACAGTTACTTAGGTGTGGTTTCACTGTTTGGATGGTGTTACTGCAAACAATGACAAATATTTTAGCCAAAATCTTTGTTCACAACAAATGACAATTTACAATTTGTTTAATTTATAATTACTAAGTTATGGATCTGTTAATTTAATAAGTTAATAAAATATGGTTCACATCTAACAAGTTCCTCCAAAAGTTTATTTTTTATGGTCTCAGTCACACTTTGTTGGCCTATGTTTATTATTGTCATAGCTGTGTATTGAATATGACCACTTAAGTTGTGATAGTGAGAGACTGAGTGCATCTGTTCACACTGATTTCAATAGCAGATATCTTATTATAATGTCCATTGGTATCAATCTTAATATTTTTATGTAAACATATTTTAAGTTATGATACACCACCACTGGCACGCCATCGGGACTGTGGTCATCGTGGCCCTGAGGGGTGTGGCCCCCGCTGCGGCAGGCGTCCCTTATTTTTCTATATTGAAGGTGGCAACCCTAACTCTAGCATAAAAGAATACAAAGTTAACATGGTTTGTAACTCGTGGCGAGAGATTGCTCAAAACTGCGCACGCGTCGAAAGCCTGTGTATGTGTACGAGTTGAATGAAGTATACTTTCCAAGGCTGTGTGTTCAACTGTGCGCGTACGCTAGCGTATGCATAAAACAACAAAGTATACCCATGGCTTAAAGGGTTAGTTCACCCAAAAATGAAAATTCTGTCAGTAATTACCCTCATTTCGTTCCACACCCGTAAGACCTTCGTTCATCTTCGGAACACAAAGATATTAAGATATTTTTGATAAAATCTGATGGCTCAGTGAGGCCTGCATTGACAGCAATATAATTAACACTTTCAGATCTAAACACTTTCAGAAATCTATAGTCAAAACAGTTCATGTGACTACAGTGGTTCAATCATAATGTTATGAAGCAACGAGAATACTTTTTGTGCGCCATAAAAACAAAATAATGAATTTATTCAACAATATCTAGTGATGGGCGATTTCAAAACACTGCTTCATGAAGCTTCGAAGCGTTATGAATCTTTTGTTTCGGATCAGTGTTTCGGAGCACGTATCAAACTGCCAAAGTCACGTGAACCATTGAAATTTCGAAACGTTTCGAACCGCTTATGATGTAACGAAGCCTCGTTTACTGAAATCATGTGACTTTGGCAGTTTGATACACGCACTTCATAATATTAAGGTTGAACCACTGTAGTCACATGAACTGTTTTAAATATAGATTTCTGGGCATCTGAAAGTGTTAATTATCTTGCTGGCAATGGAGGCCTCACTCAGTTGGATTTCATCAAAAATATCTTAATTTGTGTTACGAAGATGAACGAAGGTCTTACGGGTGTGAAACGACATGAGAGTGAGTAATTAATGACAGAATTTTCATTTTTGGGTGAACTAACCCTTTAAGCAGCTTTAACAGGGAAAATGATGTTAACCAATAGCCAAATAGCTATTTTGACATTTGTTTTAGGCTTTTAATTCTGCCTAATGTTCATTTAATTAATGCCATGGCAATAATAGCAAACCTACTAGAATCTAATAATAGATTGTGAATGCTGATTTATAATGCCTTTCTAAAGCTTGCAAAGTAAAAATATAGATCTTGAAGATTAAGTAAGTCATTGCATGTGGCCGAATGAATGAACTGCACAACAAATGAAAGTCTCTGTGGTACTATTATCACTTTACCTCAGCTTAAGCTGTGATATTACACTGAGGATCTCTCTTTAAACTTTCAGCCTCAGGCCAGACCAGATGATCTGTCACAGCCTGCTGGGTTTGTTGTCCAAACTTGTAGGTCTTAGAAAAGTTTATCACCTAGAGTTGCTCTGATAGTTTCAACTACTTCCTCATTTTATCCCTGTTGCTTCTTATAACCTTTGTAAAATGTTAACTTTTCTTAGCTGATCTTTACTTTGGACTATATACTCACATGTTTCAGGTTTGACCTACAGACGGAGCTCTATGCCTGTAGAGATGTATGTTAAATCAGCACACATGCATTATAATCTTAGGCTCCCTTCCAGGATATTACATCACTGAGTTTGATTGCTCTGCTCCCCTGAGACGGTGGTTGTGGTGAAGAGGTTTCACTGTTCACACTCATCGCTCTGGAATGTTGAATGGATTCTATTAGAATTCCTGGACAAGGAAGATGAAGATGATGATGGCCTTCTAAAAAAGGGTCTGGGAACCATGCAGTATTTGACCTGCAAAAATAATCATTGGTTTATGCTTTTATAAGCTATTTAAATATTGAATGAATTATATAGATGTTTTAAATTATTGTTATTATAAAAAAAGCAGTCAGTCAAAAAGAAATTAAGGTTTTTGATGAAAACAATCCTGGATTTTTCTCCTTATATAGTGGACTTCAATGGAGCCCAAACGGTTGAAGGTCAAAATCACAGTTTCAGTGCAGTTTAAAAAACATTATACATGATCTCAGATGAGGAATAAGGGTCTTATCTAGAGAAACCATTGCTAATTTTCTTTAAAAAAAAAAAAAAAAAAAAAAAATTAAGTTTTAACAATAAATGCTCATCTTGAACTAGCTCTCTTCTTTTCTATTAGAAATCCGGCAGTGTAGACACTGCTAAGTGTATTACTGCCCTCCACAGGTTAAAGTTTGAACTAATTGTTATACTGTAAACTTGCACTAACATATTGTATATGACAATTTAGTTCAAACTTTGACCTGTGGAGGGCAGTAATACACTTAGCAGTGTCTACACTGCTGGAATTCAAATAGAAAAGAAGAAGAGAGCTAATTGAAGATGAACATTTATGGTTAAAACGTATAACATTTAAAAAAAATTAGAAAATGAGCAATGGTTTCTCTAGATAAGACTCTTATTTCTCGTCTGGGAAACTGTAATTTTGACCTTCAACCGTTTGGGCTCCATTGAAGTCCACTATATGGAGAAAAATCCTGGAATGTTTTCATTCAAAAACCTTAATTTCTTTTCGACTGAAGAAAGAAAGACATAAACATCTTGGATGACATGAGGGTGAGTAAATTATCAGGAAATTTTAATTTGAAAGTGAACCAATCCTTTAAGGAGTCACATGGGAAACAAAACATGTATCTTTTATATCTGCAAAGACTCTAGTTAACTAGTAAAAGTTAATAGTCTAAATAGTTTACAAGTGTTTAAAGTTACAACAATAATAAATTAGTAGTTTGAATATTTTAGAAAAATGTGCAATAAAAAAGTATTTTTTGTGATGGTGAATGGTACATTTTAAGAAATGTGCTCCTCTTTTTTGTCTTCCTGTCATTAATAAAAGTAATCACATTAACCTAAACTTGTTTTTCATTTGTTACACCAGGTACAGTAGCTCAAGTACAGCTTTCTTCTCCCCCCCACCCCCAAAGTGGGCGGGCCTTTGGAGAAATCCCCGCCCCCAGCCGTGTTGATTGACGCTCAACAGTGGCCCCTCCTTAAACTTTTTTTCCCTCCTTCGTTTTCCACTGAAGTGCGTGAATTTCATACCAAACCCATACTTCGCATTCCACCTTTACTGTCAAACCGGGAGAAATATTACTGAAAACAATAGAGCACCAAGATAAATATAACTTTAAAGAAATAAACCTCGTCCTGTTCTATCGGTAGAGGTGTTTCCTAATAAAGGTGAGTTTTAGATTCACTCGTTCCCTTTGTCTGATCGCGTTTTTCATGCCGCTCTAGCGAAGTTTTCAGATCTTTGTCATATTTTGCATTTTTCCTCGGAACTCCCTGCGTTGGGTGGGATGAGGGACACAATTCCGTGTGGATATGCTGTAATTGTGCGTGTGTGAGAGCGAGGAAGCCGATTTTAGCTTGATAGCCGGGAACTTTTGCCTTAGAATTAGACTTTTAAGTTAGAAACATTATTCCAACTAACGCTTCCATTGTTGCTCGCAGAAGTTAAGTCGAAAATGTCATGCTCGTTTGCACAGGCTCTTATTTACTCTGGTGGGATTTTCCAAACACTTGTGATTGAAAATAAGCAAAGAGGTTTTGTTGTTCCAGAGAATTGTCAGAGAGAAACGACAGAAGTGTTTGGAGAGATCGTTCACCCCTTTTTCTGCGTTATCAGGTAAGTGTGATTATGTTTGTTTCGCTTGACAGGCTCAAGAAGTGTACTATATTAAATATTTAGTGATTTCGGTGAGGTTAATGCCTATATAATGTGTTAAGAGTAGAGAAATATATGCATCAAACGTGATGTTCTTTATTTACAAAACTTTTTTTCTTCAAAACATGTGAAGTGAAAACCAATGACACTGTTGGAAAGAAAAGTATTATGGTGATTCAGTAACCTATTTAAATAGTTTCATAATGTTTTTTTTATTTAACCTATTTAAAAACAATTTAATATGAAACTGGTTGATTTGATAATATCAACTGATTTCTATGGAAACGGTCGTATTTGCCTTCAGGCACTTTTTATATTTTACAATTCAGACTGGTTTATCAAAACCGAATTAAATAATTTTCATATATATGTATGGGGATTTATGTCTTAATGTCTGTAATATATTATTTATACTATAATGTTTTTAATAATAATAATAATAATAATAATAATAATAATAAAAATTGCCGATAAAAAAACGATCAGTTTACCTCAGGTAAAGCAGTGACGTCGAGTGATCTTCCCGCCCAAACTGCTATCTTTCCTCAAATTGAAGGTTTCGATATTAACTCTTTTATGTTTTTAAGATAATTTTGAACCTTTTTGGTGTATGAATCCGGCTCTGTGACATTTTCAAGGATATATAAACAAACAAATAAATAAAAGCAGTTTACAGTTTGTTTAAAGTTGTTTTTAATATTTCATCTGTGGAATTTGTGGAAGAACCAATCATGGCCTTTCAACATGTTATACAGGATTAAATAATTTCTTTAAATCTATAATATGTAAAAATATATATAATTTGCGACCAGATTAAACGCATTGTCTGTAAAGAGGGTCTTTAGACCCTCATGGATTTAATATTTTTTCAATGTGACAAATTTCTGGCACAATACAGTAGGAGGGTTTATGAATTCTCATCTTATTGATAACATTTCTGTCTCATCAGTGTATTAATTTGCATTTTTCAGTTACTTTTTTTCTGGGTGAGTGGGTGAGACCCAAGTATTTTCAGTTTTGTCCACCTCATAATATGTGCATTTTTTTAGTTCTCCTACACACATGCAAGTGTGTTTAACGATGCCCTCCACATTTTGATTCTTCCTCTGACTTTCTATTAATGGACAGGTTTCGTTAAACAGAAATGCTGCACTTCAGGTTCGACTTAGTCAGTTCAGCCCAAACTGCCTCTTCAAGTTCTGCTGCTTGGTTGGGTTGTCTTATATTTTACCTCCTTTTGAAAGGTTGGGCTTCTAAAAAAGGTTGAAATCCATCTAGATTTAGGTCAAGTGTTTTTAGAAGTGATTGTTGTTGTGTGAAATTCTTTTCTGTGTTTGTTTGTATATTGTTTCTCTGTATGTACATCAGATGTTGTGGTGTTTTTTGTTTAGTCAACAGTGAAAGTAACTAAATTGTGCTCCATTTTGTTTTGTCTAATTTTTTGTTTACATTTTTATTGGTTCATTTAGAGCCGAATCTAAATAGTATTTTGCATATTTGAAATCTGAAATATGCTGAGATGTTACCCCAATATCTGATCAACAACAAATTAAACCAATCAAGAGATTTACACTAAGGCCCGGTTTCACAGACAGGGTTTAGCCTAAGCCAGGATTAGTTCAATTAGTATCTTTTATAAAGGTTCACTAGAAAAAAAATATTACTGGTGTGCATCTTGAGTCAAAACAATGGCACTGCCATATTTTAAGAATTGTCAGTACAAGTTGCTTTTAGTTAAAACAGCTCAAACATACATTTTAGTCTAGGACAAGCTTAAGCCTTGTCTTTGAAACCAGGGGTAAGTCTGTTAAGGGAAGTTTAGTCTACTTTAGCTGGTGAAGTGCACTTTAGGCAACCTGTCCTGGTATTTGCCACTTATGTGATATGTGCACTTTACTGTAAGTCACTGCTGAGGTACGGAAATGTCTATTGATAAATTCCTTTGGGTAAATATGTAAGCTTAAGCCCTCTAGTGTTAATGTCAGTTGTCCCTAATGCAGTATTCAGTGGCAAATATTGATGGAGATCACAAAACTTGGATAATGTAATGCTGATTTTAGACTTAATACAGTTTAATGATCGTAAATGACATTAATAGAATTTAATACACACTCAGAAAATGTGAAACAAAACATGTTTTTTTTTCCAATGACCAGGTTTTGAGGCAATATATTGGAAAGGAGGTGATTTTCTATATTAGTTTAATGCACACTTGTAGGTTTTTCCCGATTGTTTTAAAGGCAACACATTTTAAGCAGACATGCATTTTTTTGGGGGGTGAATTTAAACAGATGCGGCATGTTTCCTTTTATGGCTTTTGCGATGGGCCACATTTGTTGCTCAGCTGCAAATTTTCTGTTTGCTGTTCTCATTTTTTCAGACATCACAAACTAACCCCGAACTCCCTCCACTGTCAGGCTTTGCCGAGCGAGGGCATTTCAATGTCTGCTTTTGCTCTTCCGCGCTAAATAGAGCTTTACTGTTTAATAAGCTAACAAATCAGTTTTAATGATTTGTTTGTTCTTGCGCAGAGCTCTGAATCCAGTACCCAAACCAGTCTTGAAGTTTGCATCTCCACAGCAGTTCTCGATGCAGAAAGTCCTGAGCGTATCCTCCTAAAAGGATCGAGCGTGTGCGATTGGAGCAGATTGTTTGTGCCATATGTGTTTATGTTGCTGGCCAGTTGACAGTTCCTTTAGCTGGTTTGTGTTAAGGGCCCAGCTGAGAGCGTAATGAGCCTCTTTCCATTTGTGCAGACTGAAGCGGCCTTTTAGCACCCGCCGCAGAAGTGGCTCTCCAAATGGTGACCACTTACCTGTCTGTCAACAGAGCTCTGAACAAATATCTAGCTGTGTGTGTTTTCAAGCATTTGAGAGAAAGAGAACATCTTGATGAGGCACTGCCGTTTGGCCTCCTCACCGCCCTGTGTTTGCAGAAGGAAACATTTTATAGGGTCTTCAGTTCCCCAAAATTTAATTTTTCCCTTTCAAATTAAAGTCCTTTTCCACGTCGCGGTCGAAGGAGCCTGTGGCGAGACGCGAGCCAAAGCACACAGAATGTGTCGCTATGCTTTATTAATTATGATGGAGAGGCGGCCCATGAAAGAGTGTTTACATTGCACCGAAAATTAATGCCCGCTCCCGGGACACTTGTTTACATACATTTCCTGTGCGAGACATTGGCAGATAAGATTTTCTGGCTTCTCCGTGGCCGTTTTCGGATTGAGGGAGGGGCAAACTGTGGGCTAGAACAGTATAGCCTTTGTTTCCGTCTGTCTGAAGTTGCTAAACTTTCCAGTTGTTCTTGAAACCAACTGTTTGTGGCAGTGCACCGGGGTTCACGCGGCAGTCAGCTACGCTCCACGCACACATGCACCTGAGTTGCATCTAATTTAGTAATGTGAATTGGAAAAAGGAAGGCAAGTTGACTATTTTCAGCCTTCTGTCTTGTAGTTGCTTTTATTTGACATTGTTTGCTAAGAAGATCTTTCTTGTTAGTGTGATAATTATTACAGTGAACATTGATGGTGTTTTTTTTTTTTTTTTGTCATATCATTACTAAATGTATATATTATTAATTAACTTCAGTTATGGCTCATGCTTAGAGGGTTTGGGTTTCTTCAAATCACTAGTCGTAAGTATTAAAGGAATAATTCACCCAAAAATTACTCACCCTTAAGTCATTCAAAACCTGTACCTGTACACAAAAGAAGATATTTTAAAAAATGTCTTGTTGTGTAAAACTAAATATGGTCCAGAACAACATTGGACCCATTTACTTTTATTGGTGCTGTGTCATTGCGGACCCCACTTAGTTTCAGAATATGATCTTTTGCGTTCCACAGAAGTAAGTCATGCAGGTTTGGAATGACATAAGGGTAAATGATGACTGAATTTGAGTGAACTATCTCTTTAAATTATGTATGATATGTTAGATCACAAAGGCTTATTAAAGAGATGTGTACTTTACTTTAAGGGAACAGACTTCCACTAAATGTGGTGGTGTTTTGATGTATTATCAAATGCATCTGCTCTAGTTTTACAGATAGTTTGCCATCTTAGATCAAACCAATGAATTTTGCCATTTTGTTGGCTATCTTTTATACGTTTGCAATATTTGTTTTGAAAACCTCTAATCTAAGCTTTCATATAATTGTAATATACTGGAAAATATTAGGTGTAGGATTTACTTTGAAATAGGGCTGATATTGGAAAAAACTGACTTAGTGATATTGTTTTTCTGCTATATATATATATATATATAATATAATATTGTGATATGGGGGGGGGAAATAATCACCAAATGGCTTGAATAGCTCTATTTAGAAAATAATGAATCATTCTAGAATCATTGGGGTGATTTTATAGGTGAGTGAATCCACATAGAAAAAAATGAACAAATTACATGCACAGATTAATATAATTGAACGAAGAAGACACAAATAAATAAACAGTGCTTTAAATCTTTCAGGTAGGCTAAATCGAACAGTATTCAGGTACATAAATTGAATAATCAAATGTAAATTAACACTGCAAAGTCTTCACTGTATAATTTAAATATAATTAATCTGTGTTAAAGCTACAAGTGATTTTTCTCTTTGTCTTTTGTATAACACTCATGACACAGAAAGCAGCAGGAATATTAGACTGCTGTCACTTTAAGACTTAATGCACAGATCCAATATACTGTTACACATCCGTTTTCTTTTTCGGTTGTTTACCTTCACTTAAGCCATAAGCAGCTGTTTACTAGGATACTTGCAGTGACGTGCATTTTGACAATTTTGTATGTATGTGTCCGCTCAAGACTAGGAAGAGAATGGAATATGGTGTTCATGTGTGTCTGCGCGGCTCTGTGTGTGCGCAGAGAAAATGGCGTGCACGTTCAGAATTGAGCTCTCTTTTGCACCATCTTGAGCTCGAATGGTTCAAAAGCGATTGAATGTTAAAACCGACAGGTCCTAATGGTGCTTTTCCACTACGACTCGGCTTGGTACAGCACGGCTCAGCTTGCTTTACTTTCGGTTTGCTTTTCCACTGCGGTTTAGTACTGCTTCAAAGTGTGTGGGATTATAGACTGATCGTATAGTTGCGCCGCCTCTACTGCCGTGGATTCCCTCCAGGTCTACCAACGAGTCACAGCCATTTCTTTTTTTCAAGTTGCATGCGACGGCCGTTTAAAAAAAAGTCATGCGAACAAATTATACTTTTTTGGCTGTTACTGACTATTTAAATCTAGCAGGTTTGGTGTCTCGTGTTTCAAATCCAATGACGCGGGTAGTGACGATTCTCTTTGATCAATCAGTGATCTGCAGTGTTTACACGTCACATTTAGTATCAGTACGGCTCGCTTGGAACCTCCATAGAGGTGGTACTATTTAAGTGAGTTACTATTTATCGCACATCCTGCGATGTCACTATCGTGGATCTGCACATCGCGATATTTTAGCATTGCGATGCTAAAGCGATATATCGTGCAGCCTTACTTTGAAACCCTTTTCACTAGGAAATTGCTAGTAAATTGCACAAATAATTTCAAAGAAATGGCACGTATCACATCAAATTAAGGCCCAATTTCACAGACAGAGTTTAGACTAAGCCAGGATTAGGGCTCAAACATTCAATTTATTCTGGGACTGGCTTAAGCCTCGTCTGTGAAACCGGGTGAATATGTGATATTTTAAGCAGAAAGACTAAAATAGTATTTTCTTGTAAAACATATTCCAATAATCAGTTTTATTTACCACTTGGAAAAATCATTTTCACAGTGTACTCAAGAAATCAAATTGCAAGTATAATTTGTATGAACTTGAGTAGATTGTATCTTTTTGGCGTAGAAGTGTTACTCTGAGATCAGCACATGGGGCCTCTTTCTTTCTGCCATCCCAAGAGTCCTGTGAGCGTTTGTCTCCTTATGCATGTCTTTTCGGTTTTCGTGGGGTTTGGCATGAGCCCCTGCCTCAGCCACTAAATGACCAAGTCAGGCAAGAGCACTCCTTCACAAATTCGCCTGACGCTTTTCCTCGGAAAGTGCTGAATCAGACGTTCGAGCGACTCCTCTGGCACACGCGGCGCTCTTTGTGTCAGTCTTTCCTCTGCTGACTGAATCAGGACTAGAGCAAACCATATGGAGAGATCTGAGAGCAGACGGCCGTCCTGGAAAGTCACCCCCTTGGATAATGTCGAAAGTCAGGAATCGGGAGCTGTTAATATACTGGAGATTCATGTCTAGCTGTCTCGTATGTGTCAAGGCTTGTGTTCATGTAAAGAGTCATTTTAGTGCTCTTAGTTGAGTAAGAGCGTTTTATCCCTAAAATCACTCTCTAAGTAATTTTACACCTTTCTTGTCTGTCGAGCTTTTCGGCAGCTCTCTCTCACACAGACTCTTCAACAGTGATTGTTTCCTGAGTGCCGAGCCAGAGAGGAAGTAAGAGGAAGTTGTTGGAGGAGAAGGGTAGAATTTATTAGAGCTAAATGCAGAGAAGGAAAGAACGTGACTGGGAGATGGAGAATTGAAGAAAGAGATCTAATGCAAGAGAGATGTGTTGAGACCAAAAGTGTTTACTCTCTCAGATAAGCCAACAGTACTGGAAGGAAGCTGAAGCGATGTATCTCCAGTTCCCTGACTTTTAAACAAACTTAATATGATAGCTTACATTATGTGCTGGAAGTCAGAGCTCTGGGGCCATATTCACAAAGCATTTTATCTTACCACTAAGAGTTCTCCTAAATAGCAGTAAAAGTTCTTAGTTAAGAGTTCTCTTAAAACCTATTCACTAAGCTGCTCAGACCAACTTTTGCTAAGGAATAGAGAGAAATCTTAAGCTAAAAGAAAGGGAAGGATTGACCTCGTTGCCCACAGTGATTGGCTGATAGGGGAGGAGTCTCTGTCAGCAATTTAATCAAATAAATATTGTAAAAAGAGCCATCATGTTGCCATATTCAAATAAAGATTTTAAAATAAAAATGTTGTCATATTCAAATAAACAGTTTAAAATATAGTGTCGCAAATGAAACTAGTATATGTTCAGCTAATTGTTAGCCTCTTACATGTCTGCATTTCGAGAGATTGCAGAATTCAAACGACAAATGATGTTTTATAAACAAAGTTCGGGAGGAGCATATTCAAACGGTCTATCTAATCAGCTTGAGGCATATACACAGCCGACTCGCCTCAAACAGTTTTCTGCATCCCTCCGCCACCCCGACTCCTAACTCTCGGCTGGTGCCTCTTCTCAGGATACACGGGAGTACTCTGGGTTTGACCTAAATTCGTAGCTCGGAGCCTCTCTTCAGACAGCATGGGATCGGAAAAGGTCTACAAGCCGGAATTTGAACTTGGGTCACACGTGCTGCACACAAGGCTATCGGTACTTACGATAGGATGTTATTTTCAACTTGACCGCAATGTTTTATTCTCCATCATTCAATACATTTTGCCTCAATTGTGTACAGTGTCTTTGGGCGGATTGCTGTGGTGGATTGCTGGCAACAACCATTTTAGGACTGTTCATAATTTGTTCTTAGTGACTTAGGAGTCCTCTTGACTTCTCATACCTTTTTTTACAGATTAAGGAGCTAGTTTTAACGCTAAAATGATTTGTGAAATACTCTTAGAGCAAAATTCCAGTCCTACATTTAGGACTGACATGCCCATTATTTCTCATAGTTGGTCATAGTTCCCATAGTTTCTCCTAAATTGGCAAGTTAGGAGCTACTTTTAGCCTTAAGATGCTTTGTGAATATGGCCCACATCTAAGGCTCTAAATGCTCTATGCAAGTATGTGTAGGCAGATATTACTAGCTATTAGTTATTACTTCTGTGAGGCATATTTGAAGTTTCTACGCGAGGGCGCCCTCCAGCTTCCAGTATGAATGAAACAGACATGTTTAACACTCAGTAATACTCACTCCATCTTATTTTGGGTAAAAAAATAAATAAATAAATAATACTTCTCTCTAAATTAATTTATATGATAATCCATACGTTTTTTTTCCCCAGTGTACAGAAGTGTACAAGAGTTTTTTTAACCACAGTGGATGCATAAGAGGCATAAATAAATTTTATTTATCAATAATAATAATAATAATTATTATTATTATTTTCATATCAATATATAAGTACGAAATGTTGGGCCAAATTGTGCAGCCCTACAAACAAGCACAACAAACCAGGTGTTCGTATATATTTTTATAATTTTTTTTTCATTTGTTTAAAAAAAAATCACATTTTAAATCACAAATCGCAGTTTTAACCAGAAAAATCATAATTCGATTTTTTTCCCACCAAACCGTGCTGCCCTGGTCCGAATGTAAATAATAATGCAACATCAACGGTGCTTTAACTTACATCAGTTTAGTATGGTAATGTTTAACTGTTAGCATGTAGCTAGCAACCAGTGTAAAAACACATCTAACACATCTAATCTTAATAGCGTAAACATTTAATGTTTAAGTATTTACAGCTGGCACATGCATTGTATTGAACAACACTTTAAACATTTAAAATGGTTTTAAAATAAACAGAATATTTAGACAGAATAAACAGAATATATAACAGTATATTTAATATTGGCCATTTATTGGTTTTTGGCCTTAACATATAAATAATATGTAATAATTATTTCTCCTGGCTTTTTGAGTGGTAAAGCAAAGTGAAAATTCACAAAACAGTGACTATATGTAGTTCTAATCAAACTAGGTTGATCTTCTAAGGTTGTTCCTCTAGTTGGCCACCCATCGGTTTTAAGATGGCCAGCTCCTGGTGTGTGGCCTTGGGTCTGAAGGCCATAAACGGTGTGTAGACCATCAAAGCCAACTAGCTAAAAAAGAGAAACAGACCAGAGCGAATGGTAGGTCTACGTATGTTTGTCAATTTCGGGCCCATGCACATCCATATAGACATGTTCAGACTTGAACTGCCGCAACGATCGTGTAAACAGACACTGAAGTGTGAAAAAAGCTTGAACTAATCTCTGATTTTGATTGACCCACCCATCAGATTTGCATACATTACACTCAAGCTAGTGCTTTCCAGTGATCCTCGCTGCCAGTCACAAAAGATAAAAGTGATGCTGGGAAGACATGACTTCCCAAGAATAGATTGAGTCATACTCTCTCTAGTTTACTTTGATGAATCATACTAGTAAGGAATGGTTTAAAATGAGTTTCCTCTCCAGTAGGAAGTAGAAGAGTGGTGTGAAGGATGTGCTTTTGGCTGTAGTTGGAAATCTGTGCTGGACAATGAGGAGAAGAGAAGAAGTCACTCTAAACGTCTTTATCTGTAATCTGAACCCAACCAGCAGCTGCTGCTACACTTGTCCAGCCCTGTTGTTCTCTTGCTGCTGACTGTGTGTGTGTGTTTGGGAAGGAGCAGAATACATTGAAGAGTATTCGGTGTGTACTCTCTGTGCGTGAGTGAAGGGCGGGTGTGTTGTGAAGGCTGCCCGGAGGGAAAAGCTCCCCGGAGGCGCCTATTGCCAACAAGTGTTCCAGCTGCAACAGTTTCCTAACAAATCTCACATTCTGAGCTGCGTTAGACAGGAAAAACAGCTTGTTGAAAGAGCTTTGTGCATTACTTGATACTAAAAAAGGGAATTCGCACTCTTGTAAATACTTTAATTCTAGGTCATTTTTTCCCAGGCTAGTTGTGACACCTTAGCGCAGATTCGTCTAAATCTCTACATCTCTATGTTTAGGTTTCATATCCGCCCGGAAGTGTCCAACTCCATTGAGTTGACCACGAATTCACATTTGTGTAGAGTATGAAGTCCATTTCTGCACGATGCACGATGGTACCATGTATTATTGGAGATTTTAAAATGTATTATTGTCATCGATACCGGATAATGCATGCTATGACATTTAGATTTCCTTTGTCATCATCAGTTGCTAACTTAAAGTTAAAGGATTAGTTCACTTCAGAATTAAAATTTCCTGATAATTTACTAAGCCCAAAGTCATCTATGATATTTATGTATTTCTATCTTCATTCGAAAAGAAATTGTTTTTTGTGGAAAACATTCCAGGGTTTTTCTCCACATAGTGGACTTCACTGGGTTTCAATGGGTTGAAGGTCCAAAATGTCAGTTTCAGTGCAGCTTCAAAGAGCTCTACATGATCCCAGATGAAAAATATGGGACTTATCTAGCGAAACGATTGGTTGTTTTCTATAAAAAGTTAAAAACGATATACTTTTTACCACAAATGCTCATCTTGCACTGCTCTGTGTTGCGCCACACATTTCGTAATCAAGTTGGAAAGGTCACATGTGATGTAGGCGGAAGTACAAAAGCGTACAAAGCAAGCGTACAAAGAATAAGTCAAACGGCCTTAGGTAAAACAACAAAATCTGAAGATTTTGAGTTTTTCATCATACCGCGGTACTTCCGCCTACGTCACATGTGACCTTTCCAACGTGATTATGTAATGTGTGTCACATCGCAGAGCAAGACGAGTATTTGTGGTACAAAAGTATCCATTTTTATTTATTTATTTTTAAAACGGCCGATCGTTTCTCTAGATAAGACTCTTATTCCTCGTCTGGGATCATGTAGAGCTCTTAGAAGCTGCACTGAAACTGACATTTGGACCTTCAATCCGTTGAACCCTAGTGAAGTCCACTATATGGAGAAAAATCCTGGAATGTTTTCCTCAAAAGCCTTAATTTCTTTTCAGCATCATGGATGACATGGGGGTGAATAAGTTATCAGAAAATTTTAATTCTGAAATGATCTAATCCTTTAAGTCTGATGCCTAATTATCATTTAAAATTGGCAATTTTTAGTTTTTAATTGATTTAGACATGGAATAAACAATAAATATTATAGTATAGAAATAATATTTAATATTCGGCATTTGTTAATTTATTGGCCATAACATGAAAATTATTATTGGCCAGAATTGTAATATTGGTGCATTCCTATTTTTCTTGCGTTATTTGATATTAACATGTCCAACATACGGGAAAACAAAAGGTAGGATTTGGTCATTGGATTTGGCTCCCTGCCGAGCAACCATTACCTTCCCCCGCACCCCTTCTTTCGCTGGCAGGATGGCGTGAAGACCTCCCTCTTGGACAGGATCCTCCACTCACTTGTTTCCCGCCAAAAATGTCCGGCTGGGATGACTAACGCGCAGATGGACTCCAGTGCTTGCTCTTTGCACTGGAAAGTCCCTCCGCTCCTTTGACAGTTAGCGCAGACCCTGAAATGTAATAAGACTTATTGAGAGTGGAGGAGACTTTATAATAATAAGCAAGACGTGGAGATGTTGCTTCTTTGAGAAACATGGCACATTTTCATAAATGAGGTTGTAAATGTGTGACATTTGTAAAACTGTTTTGAGATAATGTTGGGAAGTCCAGATCTGGATCAAATCCCATGATAGATTCATGAATCTCTCTTTTCTGATTAACCCAAAAATTGATTTCCTGCCAAGGCATTTTCTTGGCTGAAAAATTTAACTTTGGTAACAATTTAGTTTAGGGTCCAATTCTCACTAAGTTGCTTACTAGCATGCATATTACTAGGATGAGTAAATGATGACAGAATTTTCATTTTTGGGTGAACTATCCCTTTAAGACATGCTTTTTTGGCCATTAAATAATGGTGCAAATACCAGTAAATTCACAAGCGCAAATATTAGTAAATCATGTTGCGTGATTCATTTAAATACTCTCCTCCCATAAATTTTGCATCTGAAAGGGAAACTCCTACAAATGCATATGCAATAAGGCCAGCCACAAAAACAACTCAGTCCTCGCCTTTTCAGCGCTAATTTTGCACTGCGCGTCTTTAGTCTTTTAGTAAACAGCAGTTTTTTAATGCCAAAAGAGGGTTTGCGCTGGCTCAAACTGTTAGTAAATCTGTCCCTTAATGTTATCTTCATTGGTCCCATAAGTAAAATACGATACGGTTAAGCTGATAGATCATAGCCATATAATCATATTTCTAGTTAACTTGCCTATTGTTAAAAAAAACAACAACAACAACAAAAACAAATTATTATTTAGGGCATCAGAGATTTTTTTTTTTTAATCCATTACACACAAGCATATTATTTTTCCTTATTTTTTTATGTATTTATATAAACTACAATAAATATTTTTATATTTAATTATATTTTATTTAAACATTATTTCATTAATTATTCTAATAGTAGGCCTAATTAGTTAAATCATTGTTGGATAAGAGATTTTTTTCTGTATTTCTACTGGTTTTAAATTTAAAAGCAGTTTCCTACTGTCTATGATTTTTATAATATGAAGCAGATAGATATTTGATTATAGATAGAGATTCAGATTAGTATGCCTCATAGATCTAATTAATTAGTTATCTGATATTGGCTTCAAAATACAGTTATTTATAATTTATTATTTTAATGTTGCTTTGGTTTAAATAAAATTGTTTTATCTGTGTATTTCATGCTGTCACAGGGAATGATGGGACATGTAGTTTGGTGGCATAAGTGTGTCTCTGAGAGTATTTTGATAAGCTTTATTGCAAATCTTCATCAACAATACACAAAATGCATACAAACTAAAACATACTTAAAATACATAATAATCCATAACATTTCCACCATTTAATTGACACATCTGCATCTCAACTAAGCCTGTATTCTGTGAAACTTGTCTGATAACTGCACTTCAACCATCTAGATCTTTTCAGCAGTAAACCATAACTACAGTGAACACATCATATCAGCTGTGTAATTTGATGTGCTATGTCATGAAGGCACCATTCAGTTCTAGTCCAGTCCTCTGTCTCTTAATGCCTGTCCATGTGCAATGTGACCACAGTGTCTGACTTTGAGTCATAAACAACCTCTCTGAGAGGAAAATCCAAGTAAAGAGGCCACCGAGTAAACCTCAATCATTGCCCCTTTCCTGGAACGGCCGAATGACTAATCTTTCTGATTCTGGTAAGAATTGTCTGGCAACTTCAAGTCAAGTCAAGTCAAATTTATTTATATAGCGCTTTTACAATTGGTAATTGTTTCAAAGCAGCTTTACATATTAGAAGCACAGAAAAAAAGGGAAGTGGTTAAAACTGTACAAACAAGCGTGGTAATATGTAACATATACAAGATGGTGCTACATTAAGCCAATGTCGGCTGACTTCCAGGGGTGGAAAAAACCCCCTAGGAGAAAAACCCAGCGTGCTAGCACTGGGAAAAAAGTCCTAGGAGGGAAAAAACCCCTTGGAAGATATATATATGTAAATGTATATGGAGATCAAAATCTGAATTGTACATTTTTATTATAGAGATTAAAAATCGATTATATATAAATATATGCAAGCGGATACGGGGATCCTGGGCTACGTTGTAGTCAGGTCCAGACGCAGGTTCTCCATCTGACCTGGATACGGCCTGGATCCAGCACCCGGCAAACCTCAGGATAAGCAGAGAGACAGATATTAGCGTAGATGCCATTCTTGTTCTGATGTACAGGTATATCTAGTGTTATAGGAAATGTTCTCGGTTCCGGCCGACCTAATTATTGCAGCGTAACAATCCTTTAACGGATTTGAAAAATGTTAATGTATTGATGATGTGTTATGTGTATGCAAGAGCAAAGAGATGTGTTTTTAGTCTAGATTTAAACTGACAGAGTGTGTCTGATTCCCCGAACAATGCTAGGAAGATTGTTCCAGAGTTTAGGTGCTAAATAGGAAAATGATCTGCCGCCTTCAGTTGATTTTGATATTCTGGGTATTATCAACTGGCCTAAATTCTGAGATCGCAATAAACGTGAAGGACTATAATGCATTAAGAGCTCACTTAGGTACTGGGGAGCTAAACCATTTAGAGCTTTATAAGTAAGTAGCAAGATTTTAAAATCTATACGATGTTTAATAGGAGCCAATGTAATGTTGACAGAACTGGGCTAATATGGTCATACTTTCTGGTTCTAGTAAGAACTCTAGCTGCCGCATTTTGAACCAACTGTAGTTTGTTTAAAAGCCGAGCAGAACAACCACCCAGTAGAGCGTTACAATAATCTAGTCTTGAGGTCATGAATGCATGAACCAACTGTTCCGCATTTGTCATTGAGAGCATATGTCGTAATTTAGATATATTTTTTAGATGGAAGAAGGCGGTTTTACAGATACTAGAAACATGACTTTCAAATGAAAGATTGGTATCAAAGAGCACACCCAGGTTCCTAACTGAGGACGAAGGTTTAATGGAGCACCCGTCAAGTGTTAGAGAGTATTCAAGGTTTTTTCGTGAGGAAGTTTTTGGTCCAAAGATTAGGAAATCAGTTTTTTCTGAATTTAATAATAAGAAATTTCTTGTCATCCAGTTTTTAATGTCAGCTATGCATTCTGTTAGTTTTGTGAATTTGTAGGTTTCGTCAGGGCGCGAGGAAATATAGAGCTGAGTATCGTCAGCGTAGCAGTGAAAACTAACACCATGCTTCCTAATTATCTCTCCTAAGGGCAGCATGTACAGAGTGAAAAGCAACGGTCCTAATACTGAGCCTTGTGGTACCCCATATTTAACCTGTGATCGATACGACATCTCTTCATTAACTACCACAGACTGATAACGGTCAGATAAGTATGATTTGAACCATGCCAAAGCAATTCCACTAATGCCAATATAGTTTTCAAGTCTTTTTAAAAGAATGTTATGATCGATAGTGTCAAAAGCAGCACTGAGATCTAATAACACTAATAGAGAAATACAGCCACGATCGGATGATAGGAGTAGATCGTTTGTAACTCTAACGAGAGCAGTCTCAGTACTATGGTATGGTCTAAATCCTGACTGGAAATCCTCACAGATTCCATTTCTTTCTAAAAAGGAACACAGTTGTGTTGAAACTGCCTTTTCTAGTATCTTTGACAGAAAAGGTAGATTCGAGATTGGCCTGTAATTTACTATATCTCTCGGATCTAGTTGAGGTTTTTTAATAAGAGGTTTGATAATAGCCTGCTTAAAGGTTTTTGGCACGTGTCCTAGTGTTAAAGATGAATTAATTATATCAAGAAGTGGACCTACGACCTCTGGAAGCATTTCTTTCAGTAGTTTAGTCGGCATTGGGTCTAACATACATGTCGTTGATTTTGATGATTTGATAAGTTTAGATAATTCTTCCTCTCCTATAGCGGCGAATGATTCTAGTTTTACCTCAGGGACACTACAGTGCACTGTCTGAAGAGAAACTGTAGACGGTTGCATGTTTATAATTTTCTCTCTAATATTATCAATCTTGCAAGTAAAGAAGTTCATAAAGTCATTACTGCTGTGCTCTATGGAAACGTCAGCAGTTGAATCTCTGTTTCTAGTTAATTTAGCCACTGTGTCAAATAAATACCTAGGATTATGTTTGTTTTCTATTAAGAGATTTGAAAAATAAGTAGATCTAGCATTTCTTATGGCTGTTCTGTACTC
The DNA here is from genome assembly GCF_024489055.1 of Chanodichthys erythropterus. Classification (NCBI taxonomy): domain Eukaryota; kingdom Metazoa; phylum Chordata; class Actinopteri; order Cypriniformes; family Xenocyprididae; genus Chanodichthys; species Chanodichthys erythropterus. Next base: position 34,458,816 of record NC_090241.1, read on the forward strand.
AATCATTTTTCTTTCCACGAAAGGCGAAAAACTTCTAGTTTTGTTTTCTTCCAACTACGTTCAGCTTTTCTAACAGCTCGTTTTAGAGCCCGAGTGTGCTCATCATACCACGGCGTTGGATTAGTTTCCTTAATCTTCTTTAGACGTAAAGGAGCGACCGCATCTAATGTGCTGGAAAAGAGAGAGCCAATAGTTTCTGTTGCAGCATCGAGTTCTTCTATGTTGTCAGGTATACTAAGGCGATGAAACTGCTCGGGGAGATTATTTATAAAGCAATCTTTAGTGGCAGACGTGATTTTTCTACAATATTTATGGCTGGGTGGTGGTTTTGTAGCCTTGGCTAATTGTATTATACACGAGACTAAATAATGATCTGATATATCATCGCTCTGCTGTAGAATTTCAACAGCATCAATATCTATTCCATGCGACAGTATTAGATCTAGGGTATGATTACGACAATGAGTGGGTCCTGACACGTGTTGTTTAACTCCAATAGAGTTTAAAATATCTGCAAATGCCAATCCAAATGCGTCTTTATTATTATCTACATGGATATTAAAATCACCAACAACAAGGACTTTATCCGCAGCCAGTACTAACTCTGATAGAAACTCAGCAAATTCTTTGATAAAGTCAGTATGGTGCCCTGGTGGCCTGTATACAGTAGCCAGCACAAATGTCAACTTACATAATGTTACATAAAGCACCATCACTTCAAAGGAATTATATTTGAAATTCTTTTGAATGATTCTGAATATATTACTATAAATTACAGCAACACCTCCCCTTTGCCATTCTGTCGAGGATTGTGTCGATAATCATAACCTTGAGGACTAGATTCATTTAAAGTAATGTAATCGTCTGGTTTTAGCCAGGTTTCTGTCAAACACAGCAAGTCTAGTTTATTGTCTGTGATAATTTCATTTACAATAAGTGCTTTTGAAGAAATAGATCTAATATTCAGTAACCCAAGCTTTATCATTTGTTTATCTGATTTATCTGTGATTTTCATTTTTTGAACATCAATTAAATTTTTACCCTTAAAAGGTTTTGGAAGTTTTTTGTATTTACTAGTTCGAGGTACAGACACAGTCTCTATGTGATAATATCTAGGTGAAAGTGTTTCTATGTGCTGTGAATTATCTGAGTTATGTGACGTGAGGCGGCTAGCAGACGGTCGGTTTAGCCAGTTTGTCTGCGTCCTGATCTGGGCCCTGGTTTGTCATGTTTCAGCTCTAAGACTATTTGCCAAATTTCTAGAGAGAAGAGCAGCACCATCCCGGGAGGGATGAATACCATCTCTTTTCAACAGATCAGGTCTGCCCCAAAAGCTTTTCCAATTGTCTATGAAACCTATATTATTCTGCGCACACCACTTAGACAGCCAGCCATTGAGTGATGATAACCTGCTAACTATCTCATCACTCCGACGAACAGGAAGAGGGCCAGAACAAATTACTTTTGCTGACATTGAATTTGCGAGTTCACACACCTCTTTAATGTTAATTTTAGTGATCTCCGACTGGCGAAGTCGAACATCATTTGTGCCGACGTGGATAATGATTTTAGAATATTTACGTTTAGCATTAGCCAGCACTTTTAAATTTGCTTTGATGTCAGGTGCTCTGGCCCCCGGCAAACATGTGACTATGGTGGCTGGTGTCTCTATTTTCACGTTCCGTGTAATAGAATCGCCAATTACTAGGGCACTTTCAACAGGATTCTCAGTGGGTGCGTCACTGAGTGGGGAGAACCTGTTTGATGTTCTAATCGGAACGGAAGAGTGGTGTTTGTTCTTGCCATTATGCCGCCTCACAGTCACCCAGTTAGCCTGCTGCGTGGCTTCTACAACCGGAACCGAATGTGTAGTGTTTACTAGGCTAGTCGCATCCAAAGCAGTATCTAAGGCCCTTTCATTCTCACTATCCTCAATTAAAGTTTGGATGCGTGTCTCTAATTCTGAGATTCTCTCTGTCAGCCTGACAATATCCCTGCATTTATCACATGTGTAAGTCTCACTGCTGACAGAAAGAGCTAAGCTGTACATGTTGCATTTACTACACATGATAATCGTCGGACATGACTGACCGTGTGTTTGATGAACGCCGTCCGAAAAACTGCAACGCACACGGGACTCGCTGGCTGGATGTCTCGGTCGCTTGCCGGTGCCTGGGGCGAGGGTGATGTGCGGGACGCTGTACCTCGCGGTGGATCGATGAATGCCGGGCAGCAACGTCTCCACAGCTTCCCGATCTGGCGAGGACAGATCAGAATAACATACATCGGATAAATCCGCCATTCAATCGACAAGGAAGGTAGGTTTAGAGGAAAAAAAGAAAGTAGACGGTAGCTAGCAGGCTATGGCTAACACTAGGTGATTACGCTGGTGGATTGCTAGTAATAAATCGTTCCGTTTAGTAATACTATGCAATAGGTTAAGTAATCAGGTGAAAAATAAGAAAGTTATATTATGCGAATAGGAATAAAGAGAAGGATTTAGGATAATCTCCACGAAGCTCCGAGCGTAGATCAGACAGCTGGCAGGCAGCAGCGTTGAGCAGAAGTCCCCCCCAAACTCCTCCATTATTCCATGCTGGACCACATTGGTTGGAAGTGTCAGCTCTGGGAAAAACTGGTTGTAAATCGATGTTTTGTAATTGATATTAGATCATACTGTTTTTTGAAGTGTGTTTCCCTGGACTTTCTCCTACAGAGATTGTGAGGAATCAGTGCTGGAGCTAATTCAACACTTCAACTGACAACAATACGTACTGTGTTGGAGCTCTGTGAGATAGTGGGCAGGGAGGGCTTGTGTTCATTCAATGGGCGTCTCAATGAATGTGTGCGCTGCATGGCTTTTACTGCATTATTTACATTCCTGGACCACATGGAAATTCTTCTGCATTATATACTGACTAAGAGCTCTGTTTGGTTGGGAGGGAGAGAGAGGAGGCAGGAAAGTGCGCCTGTGTTGGACTAAATATGTGTGCCATGTCATTCAAAGTTAAGTCCCAGCTGCCTTATGGGAAAATGGAGTTTTTGTGTTTGCATCGACTGCATCACATTGAGCTGAATGGCCTTCAGCGTTAGAGGATGAGCGTGTTTGTTTTGCAACAGATGTTTTGCAGTTGTGTCCATCTGACCTATTCTTGCTCACTTGCCATGTCTCTTTTTGAAAGAAACTGAAAGTTCATGTTCGGAAATTTGCTTCAAGATAAAAGGGTAAGATAGAGTGAACGCACTGCCAGATGTTAGTTGCCTATTAAAATAAACTTCTTTTTTCTTTGTTCTTTGTTGGCAGGGCATTGCATCAGTGTGTTTTGCAACTGCTGGTTTGTGGGGTTTTTTGTTCCTTCAGGACAGTTTTGTGAATTTGAATTCATACATTATTCCCCCATTTGTTTTTTGCTACCACTTTGAGATTAGCATAAAAAGTGCCCCCCCCCCCCCCCCCCACTTAGAAAATACCTTGGTACATCGATTCCAATTTTCTTTCTAAAAACTATAATTGACAGCATATACAAACAAAAATCTACTTTTCTTCAATGCAAAGTTTTATTTTCATAAAAAAAAAAAGTAAAAAGACAGTAATAAAATATGAACAAATAAAAAAAAAAATTGCAAACGGCACAAATAAATGCAATAGAATAAAGAGAGCTATGAAACTTTACGTTTTTCAGGCTTTGAAGGTTTTATTCAGGTAAGAAATACTATAGAAATTAAATTTAAAATAATACTGGATAGTCTTCATTGTAAAAATTAAATACGATCACGAGGAAAATCGTCCGATTCTGATCCCTGACTGGTCAATTGGTGCATCTCTAATATAGACACTTTGTTTTTCTTAGCGAAAGTTACAAAACACGTAGCTTATTGCGATTATTGGTGGTTAGGCACACCGTTACACCCCTAATTACTGTTTAATCAAATGTCAACAAATACTCGAATATTCAAATATTCGATCTGTTATTATTATTCGAAAAATAAAAATACTATTAGAATTTTACTACGTTGCTTTGCTGGCTGTAAATGCAGTGAATGAATGATAAATCCCAAGCACAAGACTGAGTTATAACCAAATGCTGTGGAGTGCATTAACAAGTTCATTGCATTTGATCACAGAATCTCGCCGTCTGCCTTGCGAAGTTTGGAATTACTAGATGAAAATAATCTTACAAAATGGAATTACTTTTGATCAAATGTATCAATGAAACTGAGTTGTCATAATATCACCACCATAATTTGAAATCACATAAAATCCAAACACGAGTCGCATGAGGAAAGACCGCTGTCCAATACTGCATTCACGACTGCAGGTAAGTGCAGCTGTACGTACCCCTAAGTGAGCCGAGAAGATAACTTAACTGATGGCAAAATTATCTCGAGACAAATGCTTCCTTTAAGTTTCATCGAGGGTTTAAGAAAATAAAACACACAATGCTGTAAGAAAATTAGCTCTGTTATCTTTGTTTCCCTGCAACGTCTGTGTCTGCTTAGGGCTGTACGATTATGGCCTAAAATCAAAACCTCGATTAATTGAACATTTTACGATTAATGAACGATTATTTTGTTTCTGTTTTTTGTTTTTTTTTGCCCTCATAGTTCACTGACAAGGTTTGTACTGTAAATATGATTGACTTTTAAAAGGTGGGATATTTTTGTCCTATTAAATGTGATCTTACATAACAGCTCACTTTCAGCAGTTATTTTATCTATGCTCATAACATTTCTTACAGATTTCTGCTCGTTGTAAATCAGATAAAGATAAATTAGCACAGTACCCGTAAAGTGATTGCGTGTGAATTAGTCATACCGTCTCTCTGTTCATTGTGAAGCTGTGGGTTGTAAATGGTTACTTCAAAAGTAGAAAATATATGCTGTAAGAAGTTGAGTTTCTAAGCTCCTTTAGTGATAAATCACAGGACAGCGCTGACTAGTTTCTGTGTTCCTCTCTGTGCGCGATCATCACGTTTTGCGCAGCTACTATTTGTATGAGTGTTCCTGCCACTATGCAGCTGCGCGAGCACGGTAGCTCGGAATAATACATCTCGTCTAATCGCTTGAATGTACAAACCTTAAAACAAACACAACTGACAAAGTTTAGTGAAGACGCAAGGCTCACGCGCCATCACTGTGTTGAACCGGCGTTTATCTCTGTGTTTTGCTTTTAAGCCACTGACTGGACGGGGCGGAGTCATGGCTACACACACGCGGTAACGTTTTTAAGGGGAAAGTATTAACAGGATTTAAAAAAAACAAAATAACGACATGGGAAAATTACGTCGGTTAGAGGTTCTGAATTTCGGTTTCGGTTACTTTTCGATTAATCGTCCAGCCCTATGTCTGCTTTAGCTTAAAGCTGCAGTCCATAACTTCTTTTGGTTAAAAATGATCCATAATCAATTTTTGAGCAAGTACATATCCAGCCAGTTTTCAAAACTATCTCCTTATCTTAGCTTGATTCACAACAGTAAGCTTGTAACAATGTTTTCTAATTCGAGTGGTACTGGTGGATTTCCACTGTAAATTTGAGCGTGCAGTCTTTAAACAGAAAGGAAGGAGTCCAGGCTAGTCGACTTCATCATGTGAGGATGCTGCTGGTAGCGGATCATTAATAGCCTTCTCTCACAGCTGAAATAGCTAAACTTATCATTTTGATGGCGAATTGTAATCCAGAAAGATCCAAATGACAATCATCAGTGACAACTGGAGACTGCGGAGTGGCTACAGAAATTGAAATCTACAAGTAACACTAATACACACTAAATACACAGTCACGCAATGCTGATGTTGTTAACATTAACAATTTGAGAACAAAGTATAACAGTAATAATAATTTGCATGGTTTGGCGTGATCCGAGCTAAGCGATCGTTACATTTAATCATCATTGGCAGTGCGATTTAGTGTAGCCTAATGCTTTTCTCCTCAGTTGGTCAGAACAAAAGAGTCTGAAGTACAGTATGCACATTGTCATAGTGGTTGACAGCAAACATTAGATTCATCCGCTGAGGGGCCGTGCTGATGCACAACCCACGTAATGATAACAATTCTGCATATGACTGCAATCACAGGTTTCAAACAGAGAAGGCGACAAAGAGAAAAAATAAAAAACTGCAGTTTTAATAAATGCTTTTTTTTTTTGTTTCCTGCTAAAAGAAAATCTTAATATATATAACTTAAGCTTGTTGTGTATATCGCCTAATCGTAAGTTTGTTCAGAAATGGTGACACAACCTTGATGAGTAAAAAAATAATGTCTTTCTCATTAAAATCATTTTTAAATAAACTAATATTCATTTTTTAAGAATTTTGTTTTGTGACAAGGTAAAGTGAGGTCAGCCTCAACAATGGGCCTGGGCTGGGGGCGGGGGGCATTCGGTACACCATAGCTGTGTCCGAAACCGCTCACTCGTTCACTCATTCACTATTCCCTATATAGTGTATGGCATTTGAGTGCACTATATCTGCATGGAGTGAACGAAATGAAGTGAGTGAATTCGGACACTGACGTATACACTGTGCGTCGGAGAGCTGGAGCTGTCGCAGAAACGGCTCGACGCGATAAAACAATTTTATCCTACATGTTACTTACATTATAAAATAATGTTAATAACAATAACAATCATAATGACTTTATTTTGTAATCATACATGCCTCCGTGCCAGCTTTGTAGTTTAATTGATTGTATAATTGGTTTGTCATGCTTAATATGGGTTCATAATCATTAAATACTATAAAATACTGTAAACAAAAAATAAACACATTAACAAGTGTACATTATTTCATGCATTTATTCTTTTTAATAAAGTTTTTTTAGTTTGTTATAAACTCTCACGCTCACAGATGAGGTGGTGTTTGAGCGCCCTCAGGCGACCGTTATGATTTGAATACGCTACTGATGATTAACGACAGTCCTCTCCGCATTGGATTTTGGGAAATAGTGCTTCAGCGAGTGTACATCGAATGTACACTCGAAATCAGAGAGAATTGTGGGTAAAAAGTAGTGAACGAATGTAGGGAATTAAGTCACTCACTTAGAATTCGGACACCACTACAAAATGGCCGACACCCGATATAGTGGACTATATAGTGGATAGGGAGCGGTTTCGGACACAGCTTATGAGAGTTTTTATGTTCGGTTTGAATATCGTTACACCCCTAGTTATTAGAGAGAGACAGTTTAAGCATGTTTGAATTACCTGAGTCTGTGCGTCTCTCATGGCAGCAGTGTCTTTACTAATAGCGAAACTGTAAGTTTATCTGCTTCAAGAACAGCGCCGTTATTGCCTCTCTATTGAGAAATGTCATGTAGCTTTTAAGTTGCTAAACTATTTTACTGATAAAATCGCCAGAGCAGCGCTGAAAACACGTTTCTGTGTGAGTGTGTCAGAACTGTATGTGTGTGCTTGAGTGAGAGAGAGTAATAATAATAATAAAACATTATTTTGTGGCAAAAAACATGGAAATAATTTGTCATTTTTATCCAATTGTTTACTATATTATTTACTTGGCCAGTGTTGTTGTGGGATTTGGTTCAAAATAAAAATGTTTTTGTGTGTGTCTATATACAGAACATTTCTTCAGTGTCCCATGGTGTATGAATATATTATTCGTTTTTGTTTTTTTATGAATAAGCCATGTCATTTTCCTGCTGTGAGCAGTAGTACTCTTTAGTGTCGAGAAGGCTCAGGTCCCCAGGCGTGCTGATGTTGCATTTTGTCCAAAACAATCCCACTGTTTTTCAGACTCCGGAGTGGATGTCTAAATTGGTCAGTCCTCTCCTCCCGTCCCTCCTGCTTTGTCCCCCCCCCACACCCCTTGACTCCCGCACTCCTCCCTTCTCTACCTCCCCCTCCCCTCATCCTTTGCTCGCCTCTCCTTATTTGGGCAGAGTGCTTGGGAGCGAAGGGTGGGGAAGAGAGTAGAGTGAGAGGGGGCTCGGTTGACATAAGGGAGGGAGAGAGAGAACTCACGCCGCACTTCCTTAATAAGGACATGTCTGGAATTTAAGCCCAACTCTCCAATAGAACGGCTTCTCCGTGCTCCCCATGCACACACTCGTCTCTCACTCTCTCCCCTAGTGCACACACACACTAAATGGAGTTTTTTTTTTTTTTTTTTTTTAGAGCATGCAGCCATGCCTTTTTTATAGAAAAGTTTGCTTGTTTGTGTTATCTTTCATTATGTGACTTTATTTGGTGAAATTGCAGAAATCACTGGATATAGATGTGTACAGTGAAATATATAATTAATGGTGAGCAGCAGTGAAAGTTTATGAATGTGTGCCATAATTTAGCTAGTGGTGTAATTCATATCAGTAACCATTTGTGCTGCCAGTGAGAGTGATACCTGAAATCTGCTCAACCATGTTATTGTTAACTAAAACTATTTAAATTACTTTTTGTTAATTGAATAAAATAAAATATAAATATTAGATGAAAAATTTAAACGTAAATGAAAATTAGAAATGTTGCCTTGGCAAATAACTGAAAAAAGTTCAATACTAACTATAAGTACTTTAAAATACTAGTGCTGTTAACTAATTAAAAAAAATACTAATTAATTGCACAGTTTTCTGTAATTTAATCATGATTCATTGCACCCAACATTAAAATTGTAATTAGAATTATATATTTATTTATATTTATTGTATAATTTCACATTGAAATGTAGGAACAACATTAAATATAAAATAAATAAAATAAACCATTTTAAATATTTGTAAGTACAATGAATGAAGGCCAGTATCATTGATATAGTTACTGATCTAAATTTATTTTTCTCAATTTCTGGGGATGAAATGAGTAATTTTAGCCATTTAACATTACGGTACAGATTGAGAGCCATAATTTTAACATTTAAAAATATAACAACTGTTAATTCAGGTAAACTTAACATAAACCCATTATATTAAATGTCACATTTAGCTGTCCCTTTAATATAGCAGGGCTCAATGCTAAGGATTTTTTGTATTCTAATTTTTACTTGCTCTGCCAAAATATATAATAGATTAATTCTTGTTAAAGCTACAAAAGTGATTCAGTCAAGAGCAGTGAGTGATTTTCTCTGTCTTTTTTACATTTTTTTAATTAACATTTCTGACAGATGGCAGCAGGTATATTAGGCTGCTGTCACTTTAAGACCTGACAATCATGACGCAGATCTGACAAGCATCTGATGTTCTCACAGCTCTTTATGGTCATTTAAGATGTTTTAACTCCTTTAAGGCTCTGCTTATGAGGATACTCACCAATAACAGGCATTTTGACAATTTTGTGTGCTTCTGTCCATTCAAGTACGAAAGAGAACTCAATGTGGTACTGGCACCCTGTCTGGACTGGAGTGGCTTTGTGTGCATGTGTTTCGGGTGAGTGAACACACAGAGAAACGCTTCACAGACATCGCGCCAGTATATATTTGGGTTCTCTTGTCTTATCATGCTTGAATGGTTTAAAAGCACTTGAATGAATGATGGCATGATCATATAATTTAACACTAGCCAAAGGATGCCAGGATATGTGTTAAATATTTTAACGCTTGAAAAACAATTGCAAAATTAACACATTAATTTTGATAGCCCTAAAAATGACCAAAACTGAAATAAAATATATCAAAGCTAAATAGAAATCCTAAAAAACAAAAACTAATAAAAAATGTCAAAAGCACATAACCAAGTTAATAAAACTTAAGCTAACTCTAGAAATATTAAAAATAAATTCTAATTCAAAATATTATTAAATGCTAAAATATTATGTAAATGTGTAATCATCAATATCTGATTATTTCACTGAGTTGCATTTGCAATTTCCCAAAGAGAGCGCTTTAAAAACTTCACCCTTTAATGAAGGGTTGTCAAAGCAAAAATTGTTTTGAATTATCTTTGTGTTTTTTACATTTCAGTAAATGACAGACATTTTCCTGTTAATGCACACTTTCATGTGATATGTAAGTAGCGATTTGCATTTTGAATCTCCTTCTGATCACACTGGAAATGCTTTGGAATGAAGGTGTAAATTCAATCCTGCCAAAAAATATACAAATATTATCCAGATACAAAATGAATGTTAATGCCATGAGAAAAGGCATTAAGGCATAGATACTTCGGAGTGGGCACTTTTGATCTAGCAGTGCACTAAAAGTTTCTCAGATTAGCAACTGCTTAGTAACACCCTGGGAACCAACCACAACACCATAGCATTGTGGAACCAAGTGTAGCAAGTGCATTCAGTGCTTATTTTGCTTGAATCCCAAATCATAGCCTTTTATAACTCAGTTTTGACTGTTTTGCCTAATTGCGCCAAGTGTTGGCTCTTCTGCAGGATCAGACATTCTGTAACGTCTGTGGAACATCCAGTGACTACAGCCGTCAAGATTGCACAGAATGAACATTGTTGCTTGTCATGTAAGAGGCAAATGCGATTTTAGAAATGTATCGCTAATTGTCCTCCCTGCAGCATTAGATTGCGCTTAGGTCTGAGGTCTGCAATGTCGAAAAGTAATTAGGCCGCTCACTTATTCCAACGCTCTCTGTTCTCGTTGTTTTGCTCATTCTGTGTCTTCGGGCTGCCAAGTCAAGCTTATTCTTTCAGCGTGCGTGTAACCAGAGCGTTTGAATATCCCCTAAGGAAGGTCTCAATCGGAGTCTGCCGTATTTACCCAAGCCGCGTTTTTTCGTCAACATCAGCAGAAAGTGAAATAAAAGAATGAAATATGTGGGCACACAAGTGACTCTTGGGACACGATCCTCATGAACAATACCATGCGAAAAAGAGGCAGCCTGAAAAGCGCTTAAGATCCTTTAACCATTTTCAGACATTTAGACAGCCACACTGAACCGCGCGCTCCAGACCACAAGCATTTTTGCAGGCTAGTCCTAATTATCTAATCCTTTTAAATGGGGCTTTATATAATGTTTAAAAATTCATTTGTCATTTTGGGAGCCTTTGAGGAGAGGAAATGGTAATAAGAGTCACAGCTGCTCTTGTCTTCATCAGCTGAATTAAACACAAGCTTTAAAGGTGTTGAAAATTTGTTGGTGTGCACGACTATAGGGAGCGGTTTTGCATGAATATTTTCTGCCATCTTTATGCCCACAATAAAGTAACGGTCTCTTTTTCTCCACCTCCTTTTCCTTGTTTCTTTCTCGCAGTACTTGTGTAGCGTGGGGGCTCGTGGAAGGGCCCGGTAGGAGCCGGCACCATTGCGTCCAACAAGTGGAGTGCCAACGGCAGCCCGGAGCAGGGGCTGGAGGATGGGGGTGATGAGCTGGACAAGGCCATGGACGGAGACGCCGAGGGTGTGTGGAGCCCCGACATCGAGCAAAGTTTTCAGGAGGCACTGGCTATATATCCGCCCTGTGGACGGCGCAAGATTATCCTGTCAGACGAGGGAAAGATGTACGGTAAGTGAGCTTGCAATGCATTCATGTGCTGAAGGAAAGTTGCGATGCAGCGACAAGCACAAATTTCACTTTATTATGGTGAGTTCACATCAACAGCAAGTGGAAGTCGATAAGTGACTGTGCTGTTGGAAGCTAGTAAGTTGTTCCTTCTCGACCGCTGTATCCAGCGCACTCCTATTGGTATTCGCCATATCGTGCCACGTGCTCAAACAAAGCAGTCATGTCACTTTATTAAATTGAAGTTAAACCAATGGAGTTACACGGATGACTTAAATGATGTCTTTACTATCTTTCTGGGCCTTGAAAGTGGTAGTTATGTAGCTGTCAATGGAGGGACAGAAAGTGCTCAGATTTCATTAAAAAGATCTTAATTTGTGTTCCGAAGATGAACGAAAGTCTTACGGGTTTGGAACGAGATGAGGGTGAGTAAGTGAAAAGTTCAGATACAAAAGCCACTAAACAGCACCTCCGTCAAAAATTTAATAATGATACTGAGCGAGTGCTCTCCGCACATAGTATACATTCATCAAAGACTTAAGCTTCAAATCCAGCATCAGCCCATTCAGAAATACAAAAGTGCACAGAAGAATCATATGATTTCAAGATGAATGACGGTGTGTGTATGATCCGACTTTCAATTGCCGAGCTGCAAGTTTGTATCATGTTTTGTCCATCGTTACAGTGACAATGAAGCAAGTAAGCAAGTAAACACAACAGTGTTTCATTTGCTGCAAGTAATGAAAGAAATTTAATTTTTTAGTGAGTCTTTTATTGACAATAACATAATCCACATATGGCCCAACATTGTCCGTCCTTTACATTGAGAACATAGGCTGTGATATACATATTATTAGCGATTTTATCAATTTGTTGTTGCAGCCCTGATCTCTTTTGATCATGTCACCTCAAATCATAAACGCTCATTTAAAATGAAACACTGCCAGTGTGACCTTTGTTAGTTTTTGCCATAACCTGTTGTACTGGATAGTACCTGTTTTAAAGTCCTTGTGACTTATTTTTTAGCTAACTAAATGTTTTTATGTGATTTGAGGGATTAGTGTTGTCACGGTACCAAAATTGCAGTAGTCTGTACCGATACCATGAAAATTTTACGGTTCTCGGTATCAATTTCGGCACCACAGCAAAATTTGTTGGAACTATTTTACTATTTTATATAGCCTATTTAAATTTAAATATGATTTTGAGTGTGTGGATGTTTGTGTGTGTGTGTGTGTGTGTGTGTGTGTGTATATATATATATATATAGGCAACCTCAATTAAATACATTTTGAAATATAAAAAAAAATAAATAAATAAATGCTGAAACATCCATTTTGTACCAGCATATGCTGTTTTTTCAACTGCGTGTTTATTTTAGCTATTTCGTCAGTGAAACAACACACTAGCCTGTAAAACTATGAAATAAATATCGGTAAATAATGGTAACCTAAATAATGAGAAAGTTAAATATTATTTAAAAAAATATTCATTTTTTATTTCCACACAAAGACGCGTCATATAGACAAAGTCCTGTTATTATAGTCTTTGATATAGCCTACCGCTCTGCGCTTTGAGAGGGATGTGGGACATGAGCAGGAAAGACCATTTCTCTTTAATAATATCTTAATTTTATCTCCTGATGGTACTGACACTTGTTGTAAAAGGTCTGAAGAGCGAGTTTTATCCTCTGCAGGGACAAGCATTCAGGCTATGTTTGATTTTGCGCTGTCAGACTTAAAGCGAAAAATCACCAGCGTGTGTGAAACACGCTATACAAATAAACTTGACACGCCTTATAAAGTCTAATAACAATCACAAACTGTGTTAAATAGAAATTGGCGTGCAAGCAAAAAGGTTTCTGTCCTACAGTGTTTTTTCTACTTTATCATAGTATAGAATGCGAACCAGAGAAACATTTACAATTGCCTGCGTGAGTGAAGATTTGGGAAAAGAAACCGATTCCATGTGGAATAACTAATGGAATATTGTTAAATTCTCTGCCAATCAGGTGACCAGATCGCGTTTCGCAAAACAATACAAATCTTAAATGTATGGACTCACGTGCCTCTCATTCGGCATGAACCAAATTGTTTCCATGGCTGCGATGTCACATTTAATTGCTAACCTATTATTTCTTTTGTAAACAAAGCTTTGTGCTTCACTCGTATCATATTCACGTACATACTGCCACAGTCCTATCAGTGGGTACCGAATATACCCAGATTCTCGGTACTAACGGTACTACAGAAATGCGGGTATCGTCACATTTTCAAAATTTCAGTACCGACTTGGTACCGAAGTACTGGTACTTTTGACAACACTATGAGGGATGTAATTATTGGCTTTGCAATTTGTGCCGCACAAACAATATTTTGGAACTTTAGATTTATGTATTTATGCGCCGAAGAGAGTCGATCATGGACCGAGATGAGTGTTCAACTGCTGAGATTGTATCGCTGCAGTGCATGTTTTCTGATGGAGATGTTTTTGTACATTGATGGTTGTAAGACAAGTGTTTCAAGATAGAATGGTTCATAGGAGGGGTGGTGAAAGGAAGAGATTGAAACTAGAGGGTGGAAACTAGAGAAAAGATAAGAGAGCAGGGGCAATAGAGCCGGGTTGTGATATCCAGCACACTTTCATTTGCATGCACAATCCACTTGAGGATCCCGTTGCACATGCCACCAGCGAAATCCATGCATGCATAAACCATTTCCACTGTTTCATAAAGCATTGTAAAGTCTCTCATTCGTACGCCATCTGCTCTCTTACGTAATCTTGTATTCAGTCATGCTCACTGTCTAGTAGTCATTCACTCCCACCCCTCAATGGCTTCGTACTATAATGTAGGTGTTCAGTTCTCGTTCACTAATACACCCACGCATCCTGCAAACACACATACATGCATGTCTTAGCCAGCAGTTGTGTTTTTTCAGAGCACATAAAACAGGCCTGCACTTGTCCTGGTGTAGTGCTGTGGAATCAGGCCCGGCAACAGACAGGTTTCTCAAGAACATATCACTCTTTCCTTTGGTTCTCTGTCACTGCTTGCTTGATTGTCCCTTCCTCTCGTTTTTGTCTTTTTCAACTCCCCTGTTCACCCTCAAACTGGTTTTATTTATCATATCTGATTATTAGCAACTCTTTTATTCCAACCCTGTGAGAGAGTTGTCGTTTATTTTCCTTCTGCCTCCCTCTCACCCAGTTGAAAAAGTGGCAAAACCAGCTCTGTTTGTCTTGCTCAATCAAGGTTTGTTCCCCCACAAGATCTCACTCACCCTCCCTCCTCCATTTTCTTTACTCTTCTTTTTTCCTACCAGTTCTTCCTCCTAAACAGGGTAGGTCTTTCCCCGAGGCAGAGTGCTTTAATGACTCCAGGTGCAAAGTAGTATTTCCAGTGATAATGTGTTTAACTCTCATTAGGTTAAGGACAAAAATTTGTTCAAGTATGTGAAAGCAAACATTGCTAGAGGTGTAATCTTGATTGTTGCGTTCCAAAATGTCTAATATCACAGTGCAGGTATGTGATTCATTCTCAACATTTGACATACAGTATGAGAAAATTGTCAATTTCTACTGTCAGGTTTCTGACATGGTGGAGCAACAGTTCAAAGGTAATCTTGCTTAGCAAGTTGGTTAAAAATATATATAGCTGTTTCTAGTCTAAAACGGCTAATTAGGAATTATTGAGTTAAGGATTATAAAACAGCAGAAAGTTAGCAGGACAGAACCAGCAAATCTGTTGATTCAAGTTGTTAAATTGCAAAAGTGACCAATTCCGGTTGGTAAACTCTTGTCTTGAGCAATATGTCTATTTTTCAGTTGTGTATTCGTTATGGCAGATGGACGCTCAGTTTGGCTGGATTGGGAGGGTCCAGGTGTTTGGCGTTGGTCCCCTCCTCCTCAAACTGTCTGCTTTCCTTTCTTTTCCTCAGAGAAACAGACAAGACAAAACCCAAGCGCTGGTTTGAATTAGTAAGCCAAGCCTCGAAACAAACCAGGCCGCGAGAAAGCATGGCAAACTGACAGAAAGCGTCTTGAACACATCCCAGAGTTGGCAAAGTAACTTTGAGGTTCTTTTAGGGTTGCGGTTGTCTTTCCTTGGAGAACCCAATGTTAAACGCAACTCTTGTGATCATATTCATTCATATTTCTAGCGCATTACTCTATAACATTGTTTTATTGTAAAAAGTTGTTTTTAATTCAAAAGACATTTACTTCATATCACGTACGTTCCTTGCAGGTAATTTCCTCAGGTTTCCGTTTAATACAGGTTACTGAGGAGATTCATTCACAAAAAAACTATCTGAAAAATACTGATCTGATCGCAGTTTTCATCTTCATCGGGTTTGAGTTACTGCTGAGGGACTCTACTGATCGTAAATCAGTCATAGTCCCTTGGCTGCCGTTTCATAGAGCTCAAGTGTGGCCACCCAGTTATTAAAAAACAAAACGGTGCACTCTTCCAAACCCTACTGAGCTCCCTACCTAGACAGCATCATATCATAGGTATGCTTCCAGTGCAAAAACATCTAACAGTAGCTAGCAAAATGATGCCCTCTTATAAGATTCTTTGGTTTAGCCATATTCAAAGTTAGTCCCAGAATGAGTTGCGACAAACTTTTTACACTTTTGACAGACTTGTCCAATACTGTAGGGCAGGAATGTCTAATCCTTTTCCTGGTGGGCAATTATCCTGTAGAGTTTAACTCTAATTCTAATTAAACACACCTGAACCAACTAATCAAGGTCTTCAGGAATAGAGGGTATGCATCGACGTCACTTTCCTGCCGAAAACGCGCTCCCTCAGCTGGACTGAGTGGTAAAAGAACCTGCTGCATGACTGGATTTAATAGGGGAAACTGCGAAAACGCGAGTAAAACTAACGAATTACACTAAAGGTTGGACTCAAAAGAAAACCTAAAGGAAAACCTCAAAGAAACCTAATCCATGGATATTGACATGCAGCCAGGAATCATGTTTCACGACATTTATATGTGCCTGACTTTGAAATCTGCCTGTGAATATTTTATATAACTACAATATAGGTAGTTTTAAATCCGCGTAATCACTTGTATCAATGTTATATCGTCATATTGTCCAGCCCTAAAACATATATAGTTATATAGTATAGTTTTTGTCAGTTGTTTATTTAAAAACACTCAGTTATGCAGAATATAAGATGGAAAATATTTAATTGATGAGTTGTCAACATAATATATAACAATACAATATATACGGTATGATTTTTACCTCAAAATCCAACAATTTGACACGAAATGATAACTGCAGATCCATGTTTCTCTGCTGGAGTCCAGTTGTTTCTGTGAATTGCAGCGATCCATTAGCTTCTTTTTTCTGTAGCTTTCAGCAGTTTTTAAATAAATACCTCAGGTTTTGTATCAAAGCTATTTGTACAGTCAATCACAAAGCTCTTACTTTTGCCACTCAGTGGACGTAACCGCAGTTTTAACGGTCGACGGTGACGTCACATGCATACCCTCTATACTGGAAACATCTGGGCAAGTGTGTTGGGGTGGATTGAAGCTAAACTCTGCACCACATTGGTCCTCTAGGAGCAGGATTGGACATCCCTGCTGTTTGTCATTTTACAAGTCTAAAGGTGGTCTTTTGCTAAGTTGGTGCCAATGTAGATGGGTAATCTCGAGCCTGCCATTTGGGACAGGGCCTGAGTTGAGGGAAATGTCAATTTTAAGTATAGCTATATAATATTCGCCTGTGAAGTGTATGTATATATAGACAACAGTTCCATCAAAACTGAAGTGAATGAATTGAGTGAACATTTTTTGTATTTGCTTATTAGAGGTTTTCTTTAGTCTAGCAGAATTAGAATTAACTGTGAGCATTAGTGCATCTCTTGTTGATTTTTTTGTAGCGTGTGTGAGTGAATGTCAACAAATCATCATAATGCCTCAGAAGTTGCAGAGCTGCTTGTGTTGACTAGACAAAAAGACAAAAAAATTGCATGCTAAATTTTGCAACCAAGCCTCCAGAGTCTCTTCTTTAGTCTGGGATTACATCATCCAGGCTTTATCCTCCTCTTGCCGGTAAATCTAAACATATACTGACTCACTATGAAGTCAGAAGGACGTTTCACTACACTGTGCGGTGCTCTGGATGCCGGAGCTGGTTGATAAGAAAATACTGGAATATTGACATTGTTGATAGGACATTGTTAGCATTTTCTGAAAGCTCATGATATCTGTTTTATATCTCTCTTTTTGTTGAGAGATTCCCTTGAAACCATGTCACCTTATAATAGTATCCTTGGTTCTTGGTTTTCTGTTGTCATTTACAGAATGTTTGACTCATTTATATAGTCATTGTGCCAATAATGCGAAGTTCCACAAATTGGATTTATTAATAAATCAAGTTGTAAACATATCCTAGCATGTCATTGGCACTCTTTGCTCTCGCCATCTCCAGACAAGTGTGTGTTGGCCTCATGGAGAGTCTGCTCTTTCCAGCGACTGTAAACACCTTATCCATTTACATGCAGTCATCTGCCTTAGCTCTGCCACTGAAGAAGCCCACTCACGAGGAGAATGACGTCAGCGCTCATAATACCACTGCTGACTTGAGGCCTCCGGAACGCCGTCTGCTTCGGCCCTGTTAACACCGCCTGTATTGGGCCTGAAAAGTCTGTAGTGTAATGTGAAGTGCAGAGAAGTGCACTTCTTTTTTTTTTTTTTTTTTAATTCCACCAACATTGATGGGTGGAAATGAGTGCGTTCCACCAAGACAACTTTTATGAGTTGTTATGCTTTGAATGAAATTTTATTTCGTAATCCCTCCAGCAGGAAATGCCTCCAAGAATATTAACTTTAGTTTTGTAGTTGCATTTCAAGACATCGCCCAATAGCAACTTTATTTCTTGTAAAAGCAACTCTTTCTTGTAATGTCGACTATATATATCGCAGAATTGCACCTTTTATATTTTCTAGTTGTGGCCTCAGTCTAAAGAAATAAATGAGGAAATGAGGTCACAGTTGTAAGATTTACAGTTGTTTTTACTATAAATCCATTCATCATCTCATCCATATGACAACACACACACACGCATGTGACATCTGTACATGTTGCACACCAATTGGAATTTTAAGCCAGAACTTAAATTTAAGCAAGAACTCAAACTTTTGATGCTACCAGGCCTTCCTTCATCTCTGCTTCTAGCACCTTGGCTTTGCCAAGATGATTTACGGCCCAATTGAATGGCAGAAATGCCGTCTGGTTTCATAGTTGTTACGGTGTCAAGATATTTTTCCACCTTTGCTTCAATGAGAACAGAGGCTTGCAAAAATGCCCTGCTCCCTGATGGATGGAGCCAAGTACCATACACTCGTTTGACTTATCCAATCCACTTTAGGTGTCGTTTCTGCTCAACAGAGATTCCTAGACATGCTCCGTCTCAACAAAACATGAAAGGCATTCGAAGGGAAGGCAAATCTGTAAGATAAGTTTGTGTTGATTGTTAGGGATGCACTGATTATGAACATTTTGGCCGATACCGATAACCGATAATTCCTTATATTTGAAAGCCGATAACCGATATTTTGGCCGATAAATCAAAATCATAATTTTTATATAGTTTTGAGAGCCTGATTATAAAAGCAAAAATGTCACCATTAAAAGCCATGTCCTAAGCACACAATTATAATGTTCTCTTAATTTTACGTAGCCTATATGACAGGTTTGCGCTGCGCTGTATTTTCCTTTTTTGAAGTGATTTCAATCATATTTCAAGCAATTCAAAACCACCATGGTGAACAGTGTCTGAATCTGAATGTCTCAGCTGAAGGAAATAATCCATTATTTATCTGCCAAATACGGGCCGATAACGATAACATTAAAACGGACCGATACCGGACCGATCATAATCCATTACTTGGAGGGATTGATCCAGCAACCTTCCACTGACCAGCTATGAGGTTTGACCACTACACCACACCATCCCAAGAAGTTATCAGGTGTTATTCCGGAAGCGAAACACTCCTGCTTGAACTTCCTTTATAGATGCACTCTAAGAGCAAAGGTTGAGAAGAAACCTGACGAGGGAATCAGAGCTGGGAGATCAGAATATGGGACACAAGGGGTCCGTGTTATTCTTTGCCTCCTGCAGGGACTGTTCGTGGCAGGTGTGTGTCCGTTTGGTAGGACAGGATGATCTTCAGCTGCCAGTTGTTGGCAGAGACAGCAAAGCTCTTTGTTTCTCTCTCTCTCTCTCTCAATTTTTTTCGGGCCATTCTATTGCTCTCTGAACGCATGCTCCAGGCTGTTGCCCTCATCAAATCAAGTTGTGTGGGGCAGATGTCACAGGCGCAGTGGAATGCGAGGAATGCGGAGGCTCGGAGAGAGAGCGAGGGAGAGGGTGTGTCTGGGGAAGGGTGTGCAGACACCAAACTCAAATCAGTGCAGCGGTCTCTCTCCTGTGGAAGACTGTTTCCGCCTCAGAGTAAAAAAAACAAATAAATTGTGCATTCTCTTAATAATGACTTTATTTCTCAGAATATGTCTTTTGTATTCGAGATGCAACATTATTTCTCACAATGTTCCTCTTACTGATTTTATTTAGGTATTTTATGTCACAAATACTTGTTTTTTTTTTTTTCTCTGAGGGAGAAATGGGCTTTCACATTCTCTTCTTGCTCAACGTTGTGAACACTTGTGGCTGCTGATCAGTGGACGGCAAATATTGCTAGCTAATGATTGTTTTATATCGAACACAAAGTTTTCTTCCTCAAGGGGGCGCTGAATACCCCATAGGGTTGCATTCAAATCTCTTGATATTTTTTTGTCTTTTGTAAGGACTTTTGAAAAGTAGAATTTTTAATAATTTTTTTTTATTTATTATTATATAGCAATATATTATTTTAAATGGGTATATCTACATACTGTATTTAAAAAAAAATACATCAATATATATTTTTCTTTCTTTTATGGGGTATTTTTTAATTTGTAGTTAAATGGTCAGTAATAAAATAAAGACAAAGAAGCATGTTAAAAGCTCATGAGCTGTTAATAGCAATTGGCTTTTTTTGAGCCTTGGGTTTCTGCTTAAATTACTATATTACACAAAAATGACACATAGAGCATGGTATCTTCACACAGAAATTTTTCTTAATATTTGTCTTTTACAGTAAACACAATCTAAACATACTCAAAACAAGTCTTAAAGGGGTCCTTCATTATTATTTCACTTTTTTAACTTTAGTTAATATGCAATGATGCTGTTTGAGCATAAACATGTTGGGCTGCTTTAGAGAAGAGGAAGAGTTGTTGTAGTAGAGTGTTGTTAGTCATGCTGTCATTTTACGCCGGACTGCTTCACAAACGAGTCAATTCAATGCTGGATTTGCACAAAAGATGAACATGACGGCACATGCTAGTGGATGAGTTGAATCAACTCCACAGCAACTACATCAATTTATCCACTAAACATTCAGAAACGTCCAGTTTCATTCTAAAAGTTGTAACTTCTTCCTGAGTCTCTCCATCAGTGTCGACTCCGGTTTGAACAATGTAAGGCTGAACATCAACACTGACAATCCTCATTTTGGCTGCGTGAGATTCTCCAGCTTTGTTGTTCAAGCTGTTAAAGCTCCGCCCTTTTCTGGAAAAGGGGCGGGAGCAGCAGCTCATTTGCATTTAAAGGGACACAAACAAAAACGGCGTGTTTTTGCTCACACCCAAATAGGGGCAAATTTGACAAACTATAATAAATGATCTGTGGGGTATTTTGAGCTGAAACTTCACAGACACATTCTGGGGACACCAGAGACTTATATCACATCTTGTGAAAATGGGCATAATAGGTCCCCTTTAAGTCTTGTTTTTAGGAAAATCTAACAACAATCTGTTAAAAAATCTTATTTTTAACACCTGAATAATGTTGCTGTGAAACTTTAATAGCCACTGAATTGATGCATATCATGTCTACTTGATTACTTGATGCATGTTATGTAAAGCATTACAGAATGATGACTTTTTACAACGACTGAGAGCAGTGGTAATAAATTTGAAGCATGTTTTTTCCCCAACGTTTGACGGCAAATCTAATATAAAAAGGCAAAAACTTCATTACTTTTCTATTTGTGGTTTTCAGTCTCATGAAGTCAGCATTGTTGAGAGATATGTGCACTTCTTTCATTGCTTTTGTCGCCACCTTTTGGTCACTGAAACTTTTTTTCCCCCTCAGGTCGCAATGAGCTTATTGCCAGATACATCAAGCTGAGAACAGGCAAAACCCGCACACGAAAACAGGTATTTACTGTACATTTAACATGCATATTTGTTTGCATAATGACAAATAATGGGATTTAATGACCGTTTTCAGTTGTAGTAGGTGAAATAGTGTGTTGTGATGGCTGTGCATGTGTTTTTTGTTAAACTGTCTCAAAATTCTTCAGGTATCTAGTCACATACAGGTGTTAGCACGGAAGAAAGTTCGAGAGTATCAAGCAGGTATAAAGGTAGGTTGGAAACGTAGCGGCGCATCGTTTCCCTCTTTGGTTACGGCGTCTCTCTCTCTTTCTCCTCTTCTACCTCCTCTTTTTCTTTTCTTCCTCTTTGGCTTTTCTGTTCTGCAGGTTTCTAGCCATTTGCAGGTTCTTGCCCGGAGAAAATCTCGTGAGATACAGTCAAAGCTGAAGGTATGCGCTTTCCTGCGGGTGGGGTGGGGCTTAATGGCATTTGCCTTTGCACAAACCAATGAGAGACCGCTATAAGTTCCAGGAATCTATTGGCTGAATAAAATCCTGAGGAATGAGTGTTTGCATCAGTAATTGGAAGTAAAATAAAATAAAATAAAAAGTTAGAAGTGCTACGGAAGCTCAAGCTGTGTTAAGTAGCATAGTGCTTTGTGTTTGGCGCTGCTGAATGTCGTAGAGGCTGAAAGTGCATGATTGGCTGATATCTTTGCCTGTTGGCTTTCCTGAGGCTCACTGTTTTCTCAACCTTCCTTTCCTTGCATCCAGACTCCATATGTCTGTCACCAATACTCAGTTTTCACTTTTGAAATCTTGAGATGATTCAACATAGTACTGCGTATAAGCGCTCGACCGAAATGTTTTTTGTGCAGATTATTTTGTAAGCAGGCTGGCCGAGACTTAAATTTAAATTACATTAAATAATTAATATGAATTGGCCTGGCATATATGTTTATATAGGTCTGTTCATGCTAAAAATGTTCTCATGTTTTACAGAACTTACTATTTTTAAATTGTGTATAAATTTGGAAAAAAGTTTGAATAACATCCTGACAAAATTACTGTGTTTTTCTCTCATTAAATTCAGGATAAGGGGATGTGACATTGCAAAATTACATGATGAATGAATTCTAAACATTAATATGTATAAATTGCATTAATAGTCAAGCAGTATTTTTGACAACAACTTTTTCATGTTTTAGTCTGGTTGCATTTTAGACTGAAGTGTTTAGCGCCATCTGCCTGTGTATACATGAACTACAAGACAGCAGTAGATTATTTTCAGAAATGCACAGTATTTTTATTAGTAGTAGTGCTTTTTTGTTGAGGTAAATAATGAAAACATTGAACAAATGGACTTGCAGTATGTGGTACGTTTTTGCGCACAACAAGTACAACAATTTCTGCCTGGCAAGCTGTTCATAGGCGTGTATTTTCTAAAAAAATGTCACACTTACAAGCCATTTTAAGTTCTAGAAAATAGTCTCAGAATATCTAGAATAGAATTGACTGTGACTAGTTTATGTAGTTAGCATACATCCAAAGATTTTTTTTTTTTATCAGAGACAATAGGTTTAGTAAAATTGCTCTCAAAATATTGTACTAATGGTCTTTCTTTCTTTTGATTCAGGCCATGAACTTGGTAAGTGTGGATTTGAATTGTGCGAATTACTGTTGACTTTTTATTTTTGCTTCGCTTTGCTTGGCTGTCCTGCACAGGTTCAGCTTACATCCAGCACTGCCATTATAAAGTCCTCTTCTCTGGCCCTGCGGTGTGCATAGATTGCTCATAATTCTTGTGTAAATAATGTGCCTGGCCGTTTTGCTCCCTGAAGTTTCCATGTCGTCCCTCCGTTTTATGATGTACTGCAGGCTTTACAAATTCAAGAAACTTAATTGTGATCCACCACTTATTGTGGTCATGCTTCCGAGTCAGCCGAGTCTTTTTATTATCCACATTAATTTATTGTGATGCAAAGTGACATGCTTCACGCTCAGCCTCTGGAAAACTGGAATTTTAATGCTAGACGTATAGTTAAATTCTGTTTTCATTTGTGAGGCGTGTTTTTGGTGGGGTATAATATAATAACCTTGATGAAAGAGCTTGACCAGGATGTATTAGGTGAATGACTCTGTGAGCTTGAAGATAAAACTGGAAAGTGGTTCAAAAATGTGTATATTTTTTCGACATATCCCTGGCCAGTATGTTGCTGTTGCTGTTGCTGTTGCATTGTTGGCTGTACCATAATTGATGTCTGTCAGTATTGCTTTTGCTTTTTTTTTTTCTCATTAAAAATGAAAACCAGAGATGCTCATTTAAGAAAAACTGTATGTTCAGTATCCAATTACAATAACTGATTATCGAAATGGCCACATAATTATAGTGTTTGCAAGGCAGCACTGAATTGATACTCTTTAAACATTATGCTTAGGGTTTGTTCTAAACCACCAACCGTAACTATTAAACTTTTGGGATTTATTATTCAACCTGAATAGCTTAACGATAGTTTAAGCTTTAGATATGTATCATTTTAATTGACTTACATTGTACGAATGTTCAGAGTTCTAAAATCTAACTAACATCAATGACATCATCATATTATTTGCGTACTGACTTGTGATTGGTCTTCTTTTTCACATCTTTTTGCATACTGTATTGGGTTTTATTTTCTTGTCATTCTTGCATCCATTTAACCATCTAAATCCACCTTTATGCTTCAGAAATGAAGGGATACATGTTGATTTTCATGTACAGCTGAAGGAAAAAAAGACATGTGATAGGGCTGTCAAAATGGCTGAACAAATAAATTTGAATTTTACACTTAAATACTACTAATATTAGAATTATACTCAAATTTAAAAGGCATAATTTCAGTTGGGGGGGGGGCTTTTGGCCTGAGGTGGTTAGAGAGAGACATCACTATAAGCTATAATAAATGATCAATTATCAAAAAAAAAAAAAAAATCATAAGCTCTAATAAATGATCTGGAGTATTTTAAGCTGAAAATTCAGACACATTCTGGAGACACCAGAGACTTATATTACATCTTGTGAAAGGGGCATTATAGGTCCACTTTAATGCACAGCATTAAATTATTTATTCAAAGCAATGAAATGACATTACTGTCTGTACAAAAAAAGGGCATAACGTTTAAAACAATGTTTATAAATCAAATATAATTTCGTAAATTGCATAAACAATTATGAACAAAACAGCATCTTGTATTTATGCATAGTTTAATACAAAGAGACAAAGCGCTGTTCACCCAGAGTACTTTCATTGCGTTTAAAAACGAGATGTAGTGAAATGGGAAAAACACCATAAAGTCTCGAGACATGTTTTTTGAAAAGCTGAACTACTTTTAACTTTACGTCTTTAACATGAGGCTCTTTGTTGCAACGGTCAAAGATGTCCATCTAATGCATTTTTTCATAGAAAACAATGGAAAAGCAGCACAGAAAATGCTTTGTGCTTGAAAGGCTTGGTTGCAGTTTTGACCTAACCAAGATCTTCTCTGCATTAAACTTCTCTATTTCTGCAATGTTTCGAATGTGGATTTTTATTTTAAATTCGACAAATATTCAAGATTCAAATTTTAATTTGATGGCCCTATCATGCGAAGCCTAAAATATCAACTTACTTGAAACTTTAACACATTTCCTTTGCTGTCTTGCAAACACTGGAAATACAAATCTAATTCTCCATGTGATTCATTTGGTGCTCTCTGATTTCCTATTATTTCCTCTTCTTCTGATGCTTCTATCTTGCTTTTCATAAATCAGCAGGCTGCTTTGCATTAGTTAAAATTAACAGAATTTCTTGCCATTATTTTGTCTGTATTTTCTCCTGGATTATTCTGCTCACCCTGGTCTCCGTCTCCTCAGGATCAAGCGTCCAAAGACAAGGCTCTCCAGAACATGGCGGCACTCTCCTCCGCTCAGATCGTGTCTCCGAGTCTAATCAAGACCCCGCTTCCGCCTCTTCCTCAGTCCCCCTACCCTCCAGCTGCACGAGTATGATTTAGATGGTTATTTCCAGATAAAAGACAACTATTTATACAAATTTTGAAGTGATTTGATTGTTTTTGTTGTTTTGTTTTCCAGTTCTGGCCAAGCCCCATCCCAGGTCAACCTGGACCCTCTCAGGAGTGAGTAACTCATGAATTCATACGTTGTGTTTCTCAGTGTGTTTGTGTACTGGCACATTTAATGGATCCCGTTTTTATGTATCAGGCTGGTTCTTAAGCACAACCCAGGAAGAAGTCCTGGGCTTGGCCGCACCAGCTACTCGTAAGTTCCCTCCACAGAGCTTGAACTGATATTTTGCTAGCATTAGCACTGCATCACTGCTAGGGATGGGAATCATAAAGGATGTAATGATTCTAATTCAGATGGCAGTTACTCTTAACGATTCAATTGACAGTAGTATACTAAGTCCGACTGTTTCATTAGGTTTTTTTTACTACATCAAAATAGTAATTCAGAAGTTTGAAGACAGTGTTATTTTAGTATTATTTGTATACTATTATGTATTTTGAATTCATTTTTATTTGTAAATTTTTAGCTCTCATTTAAGTTTTAGTAATTGTATGTGCTTTTGTCATTTTTATTAGTTTTTGTACAGAGCCCCGCACATGACATGCAAGAAAAAAGAAATCGTGTGCACAATTTACTATTTCATTCCCTCGATTTGCTATATTTTGTTCCCTCGATTTGCTAAATCATATGCACGATTTATTATTTTGTTCCCTCGATTTACTAAATCCTGCAGACGATTTACTATTTCGATCCCTCAATTTGCTATATTTTCTACCCTGAATTTGCTAAATCGTGCGCACAATTTACTATTCCGTTCCCTCACTTTGCTAAATCCTGCACACGATTTATTTTGTTCCCTTTACTAAATCGTGCGCGTGATTTAGCCTACTTTTTTTTTTTTTTTCCTTGCATGTCATGTGCTGGGCTTCATATTTTTGTGTTTTTTGTATATTTTTATTTAGCTTTAATATTTAACTTTTTATTTAAATTTTAGAACTTCAACTTGTTAGTTGCTAAGGCAACATCTCTAATTTTCATTTAAGTTTTGTAAGATTTTTGTCTAATATTTTTTTTATTTCAGCTTTCAATTTCTATTACTGAAAACTATTTTTAATAGTTTTGGTTTTAGTTAATGACAGAATCAGAGAATCGGACGACACTGGTCGCACTGTGTTTTTGCGTGCAACTAGTGGAGAAGATGTCTGTTTATTGTCTTTGTACAAGATTACCATGCTCATGGAAAAGCGGGAAATTTTAGGGAACTTCCTGTGCTTGGAAAAACTATGGAAATTAGTAAAATCATGATGTAATGGAAATACAGTGTAAATGATTGTGGTCACGCTTAGCTCTAAAATATTTAATTGGCTAGAAATTTCTATTTGTAAGTGCAAAGTTATTGAACAATCAACTGTGAAAGTAATGGAAATTCATTGGTTAAAATGTGGGAACTCTCCGACTAAAAGATTTTCCTAGTCGACTGTTTGTTGTTCATTTAAGCCATTAGTCGGAGGAGAAATACATGTATCCAAGTTAATGTTAATGCAAGTGGCCATGTAAAATGACTAACGTCAAGCTACTACTTACAAGTTTTAAATGATAGATCATGTTTGAGGTTGTATGTCACTTTTTGTGGTCGTTCTTTACCATCTCAATTTTCTGCCAGACATATTACCACATGGACCGGCTGTGTTATAGATCCGTCACTGCGTGACTTTGCCAATTCCTGTGGATTTTTTTTCTGAGGCCAATTAAAATTTAGTCGACCAAGCCTTTTCTTGCCGATTACCGTTTAGTCGACGATTAGAGGGCAGCCCTAATTATTTTATGATGGCCACTCTTTCTCATCGCATCAAATTTCAAGCTCACAACTCTGATCAAACTTGGTGCAGGAAATTCCCATTGCTTCCCTACCCAAATTTTGATTCCCATCCTTATTCATTGGCAACTAATTCCTCTGGGCTCTGTGGTCTCACCCTCTGTTGAGATCTCTTGAGCATGTGTGTTATCAGACGTGAGCTAGCGCACATGACTTTTGTCATGTTGCACTCCCTCGCTGAAGTAGGTGAACTTACGCTTAGCTGATACGGCCGAAACGAACAGTTGTGGGATAAGTGAAGTGTCAAGGTGTGAAATATACCACCTTATATACCAACCAAAAACAATTTCAGTGCATAAGAAAGGGTTCCCACAGTCATGGACAACAGGAAGATATCAAGGAATTTGTGTCTTTTAGGACTTGAAAAGTTATGGAAATTAGTGATAAGTGATAATATACAGTCAGCTAGTCATTATCACAAAATAACCCCTCAGGCAGGATCATGAGGATTTTGGCAGTAATGCCTGGCTTCCACTATCCAATATATTAAACTGCTATATACTGAATTAATAAATGTATGGACAAGAAATATCTTTCTTAAAATATTTGATTTCATCATGGCCATTTCTATAAATAGTATACACGGATCAGGCATAACATTATGAGCACTGACAGGAAGTGAATAACACTGATAAATCTCTTCATCACGGCATCTGTTAGTGGGTGGATATATTAGGCAGCAAGTGAAAATTTTGACCTCAAAGTTGTTGTGTTAGAAGCAGGAAAAATGGGCAAGCATAAGGATTTGAGCGAGTTTGACAAGAGCCAGATGACTGGGTCAGAGCATCTCCAAAACTGCAGCTCTTGTGGGGTGTTCCCGGTCTGCAGTGGTCAGTATCTATCAAAAGTGCTCAAAGGAAGGAACAGTGGTGAACCGGCGACAGGGTCATGGGCGGCCGAGGCTAATTGATGCACGTGGGGAGCGAAGGCTGGTACCAGGATGCACTATGGGAAGAAGGCATGCTGGCGGAGGCAGTGTGATGGTGGGAAACCTTGAGTCCTGCCATCCATGTGGATGTTACTTTGACACGTACACCTACCTAAGCATTGATGCAGACCATGTACACCCTTTCATGGAAATGGTATTGCCTGGTGGCTGTGGCCTCTTTCAGCAAGATAATGCTCCTGACACAAAGCAAAAATGGTTCAGGAATGGTTTGAGGAACACAACAACGAGTTTGAGGTGTTGACTTGGCCACCTAATTCCCCAATCCAATCGAGCATCTGTGGGATGTGCTGAACAAGTCCGATCCATGGAGGCTCCACCTCACAACTTCCAGGACTTAAAGGATCTACTGCTAACATCTTGGTGTCAGATACCACAGCACACCTTCAGGGGTCTAGAGGAGTCCATGCCTCGATGGGTCAGGGCTGTTTTGGCAGCAAAATGGGATAAAAAACTATATTAAGAAGGTGGTCATAATGTTATGCCCGATCGGTATACATTTTCTAAATTATTTAATTAGCTAGATATTACTGTTGTCTAGCATAAAATTTGTTTATAACCATAGTGATGTTTGATTTGTGAGTGAATCATTCTTTTGAGTCAGTTGTTTCCAATTGAACTGGTTCACAAGTCAATCTAAATGATTCATTAACAATCCTCATCCAGTAGTCTCAAATGATTGGAAATAGTCAAAAAGTGTGGGAACCCTAATAAGAGAATGTTTAACCCAAGTAAATAACTTAAATAATAACTTGAATTTGATTCTAACAAATCCTGAACACTTTTTCAGCATCAAGCCATTTGCACAAACTCCTTACCCAAACCTATCAGGACCTGTTCAACCCCCCTTATCATGTAAGTGTACTAGTACACTAGTAGTCCATTTCGAGCACAGCTCACGTCTGCCACCATTTCTTCTGTTTATGTCTGTGATTGAGTCTAACTAGCGCCCTCTTGTGTTTGTCCAGCATATGAGTCTCTGGCCCCTCCTCCCCCGCCGGTTGCCACCGCAGTGCCCGTGTGGCAGGATCGCACCATCGCCTCCTCCAAACTGCGTCTTCTGGAGTACTCCGCGTTCATGGAGGTTCCGCAGGACCAGGACTCTGTGAGTAGAGAGCCAAATGTGCCAAACGGAGTTAGAGGCTTAAAAACTAGTTTTAGTTTGCATTCTTCTAATTTAGCAAAAAAGAAAATTCTTTTCATTTTACAAGTGTATATTATCAGTATAATAGTTTAAGTAAAAAGCTGGATTAATATGAATTTCATAATATTTGGATTTCCTTTAGCATTAGAGGTGACATTATGTATAATGTTATTGATTTGTAGACATTTGAATGAATTTGTTTTCATAGATTCAAAATTTATTTTGAATCATTCTCATAGGGTCTTATTACTTTTAGACAGTAATAAATAAAAAACAGGATGATTTCAATTTAGATTTTATTAAAATTAGCATAAAGGCAGTACAACTAATGTTACCATGATGCATAAGTACTTCACAATTTAAATGTGCTTAAATGTACTTAATTTTCATCAGTATGCGTAATGTCACAATGCAGAAATTGATTTTTTTATTTGCAAATAAAAAGACTTTACAATAGGGTTTTAATTTGTTAACATTAGCTAATGCATTAACATGAACTAACAATGAGCAATATATTTTAAGGCATTTATTAACCTTTGTTAGTTAAAAATGTCATATTCATGTTAGTTCACAGTGCATTAACTATATTATTAAATCAAACTTTTGATCTTAAAAATGTATTGGTAAATTGTAAGATTAATATTAGCTCTGATTAATAAATGCTGTAGAAGTGTTGTTCATTGTTAGTTCATGTTAAGTAATGTAGTTAAATAATATTTACAATAAGGTTTCATTTGTTAACTGTTACTGAATTTTGTTTTTTCTTTTGATTTTTCGGGTGAAATATGAACTTGACATGTTCCTAATGATTTACATATTCAATTTTACATCCTTCTTTAAAAATTAAAAGACAGATAAAGCATAGACTGACTATAATGTGGTGTATAGTTTAGCACTTCGAGTAGTGAAGTTGCATACAGAAATACAGACAGTTCTTAAAGGGATAGTTCACCCAAAAATGAAAATGTGATGTTTATCTGCTTACCCCCAGCCCATCCAAGATGTAGGTGACTTTGTTCCTTCAGTACAATACAAATTATGATTTTCTGACAGACGGCAACCGTCGTATAATGCAAGTGAATGGGAACTCTATCAATAAGAGTCGAAAAAACTTCCATAGACAAATCCAAATTAAACCCTGCGGCTTGTGACGACACATTGATGTCCTAAGACACGAAACGATCGTGTGAGAAACCAAACAGTATTTATATAATTTTTTTACCTTTAAAACACCACTATGTCCAACTGCGTTCAGCACTCGGTTAGTGAGGTCTGATCGTGCTCTGACAACGGAAGTGATGTCTAGCACTCATTGAAGTGAAGAGTTTCGTTGCAAAACGAGATAACTCCGTTTTTTACATTTTTCAAAAATCTTGTTTTTTGGTTGTGCATTCCAATTAATATCAATTCAACTGCAGTTGGTTTGTTTTGATTTAAACCTTCATAACTTAAATACAGTTAAGTAGCACCATAAAACAAAATAATAACATGATAACATAATAATAAACATGTTTTGACAAAAATGTTAAAAACGGAGTTATCTCGTTTTGCAACGAAACTCTTCAAGTATATATCACTTCCGTTGTCAGAGCACAATCAGACCTCACTAACCGAGTGCTGAACGCAGTTGGACATAGTGGTGTTTTAACTCTTATTGATAGAGTTCCCATTCACTCCCATTATTTGACTGACAGACGGCAACGGTTGCAGTTAAAAATCATCATTTGTGTTCTACTGAAGAAACAAAGTCACCTACATCTTGGATGGGCTGGGAGTAAGCAGATCAACATCAAATTTTCATTTTTGGTGAACTATCCCTTTAAATGAAATTTAACTTGAATAACAATATATTT
Organism: Chanodichthys erythropterus; assembly: GCF_024489055.1. Taxonomy (NCBI): domain Eukaryota; kingdom Metazoa; phylum Chordata; class Actinopteri; order Cypriniformes; family Xenocyprididae; genus Chanodichthys; species Chanodichthys erythropterus. The sequence continues at coordinate 34,490,304 of NC_090241.1, forward strand.
TGAATTTCTGTTTACAGTACAGCAAACACCTGTTTGTTCACATTGGCCAGACCAACCCCTCCTACAGCGACCCTCTGCTGGAGGCGGTGGACATCCGACAGATCTACGACAAGTTCCCTGAGAAGAAGGGAGGACTCAAGGAGTTGTACGAGAAGGGCCCTCAGAACGCCTTCTTCCTCGTCAAATTTTGGGTGGGTCACATCAGCTACATCTCATTTAGAGCTGCACAATTCTGGATAGACAACTAAAGTAAATGACATGACTTATTAGAGGTTTTGACAAAATGTTAATTGCTGCACTCTATTTATTTAAAAAAAATTGAATTAATAATATTAAATTGGTTTAATGATTGACTCGATCACTCACTCACACATAAAGTATTCAAGTGTTCCATTACTGGATCAATCAGCATTTTTGAACGAAGTTCTTGAATGGGTGTTTCAATGACAAATACATTAAGTCAATTGTCGCCACCTATTGGTGTAATTGATACAATCTTTATTTTAAGCATCAAGTTGCTTTCAAAAGGTGATTTACTCTATTTTGATCGCTACCATATACATCAGTGTTTATATCCAAACTATAAACTTTTATCTCAGTGCTTCTGTGATAATTTAAATTATTGTAACAAGGAAATAATGATACTGTGTGGTTGAAAAGAGCTTGTGAAGCTGTTTTGTACCTATATGTGACGACGGCTCTCTCTGGCTCAGCGGCAGCATAAAACAGATCTGAATGTTCGCAGTGATCGTACTTGTCAAAGGTTTAATCGACAGTCAAATCATTGTCATTTAGCAATAAGATCATGTGGGTGTTTGACTAGAGATCTCAGTCGTTTAAAGGTACAATTTGTGATATTTTTTTCCGCTAGAGGTCGCTAGAAGCCTATTCAAAACAAAGGCGTAGTTTGATGACGTAAAGTTTTAGAGTGGAAACTTGGGACATGTGGTCTCCATCTCAACGGACGGTGCAAAAGAATAGGGATTGGAGTCTGGAAGAACTCATGTTCGTTTATGCGATTATTAACGTTACTGTAGTATGAAGCAGAGCAGGACCGAGTGTTGTGGGAGCTGAACGAGGAGCTGGAGCGATTGATCAACACACGCCTCACGAGCAGCGGGACTTTTATTATGACACAGTCGCCGGCGCCGCTTCCGCTTTTCCGGTCATGAGTTTACGGGAGCTGTCCTTGTCGACAGAACCAGCGGCAGATGGTAAACAGTAATTATGTTCCATAAATAATTAACACAATCCACCATAAAACGTGCAAGAAGTAAATAAGGAACTGCTTGAAGCAAGCTAGTGGTTTGCTGGACGCTTACTTCCGCATTTGTCCACGGCACTGTTGTCATGTGGTTTCTACGTCAGTAAAGGCGGTAACAAAGGTAACTGACGTCATTGACAGGCGACTGCACTGCCCCGTGTCACTGTTTAGAATGGGAATTTTCTCATGATTTACAAGTAGTTGAAAACATTAGAGATATTGTTTGTAATCAGCTGGACAAAATATATAACACTAGCCTAGTGGTTTTTGGATATTTTACTGCAAAAATTTTACAAATTGTACCTTTAATGATTAATTGTGCAGTTCTAATCTCATTTATGAAATAGAAAATTCACAGAAAATGACTTTGGAGATTGCATGTTATTTTGACACACAGCTGTTTTGTTTTTGTGTTTATAGCTGTGGACAATGATTCCTCAAAGCTTGAATCTAGTTGGTTGTTGCATTGCATGCACTACAGTACTGAGTTTATTTTTTCTCTCAGGCGGATCTGAATAACGGTGGCGTCCAGGATGGACCGGGCTCCTTCTACGGAGTCAGCAGTCAGTACAGCAGCTCAGAGAACATGACCATCACCGTATCAACCAAAGTGTGCTCCTTCGGGAAGCAAGTGGTGGAAAAAGTGGAGGTGAGTGTGATCGCCAACACAATTAAAACGACTGAAAAGCGCTAGTGCTTCTCTTATAAAAAATATATTTGGATTTACAGACGGAGTACGCTCGTGTCGAGGGAGGGAAGTGTTTGTATCGGATCCATCGTTCTCCCATGTGCGAGTATATGATCAACTTCATCCACAAGCTCAAGCACCTGCCTGAGAAATACATGATGAACAGCGTATTAGAAAACTTCACCATCTTACAGGTAAAATGCCCAAGAATTTTTGCATCATTGAATCATTATTTTCCTGTTTATCATTGTAAAGCTGCTTTGAAACAATCTGTATTGTATAAAGCGCTATAAATATAAAGATGACTTGTCTTGACTTCAATTAATATAGTTTATCATAAAATATTTCTGTAATTAATGGAAAACATAAAATAAAATGTATAAAAATGTATAAACGATTAATTGCATCCAAAATAAGTTTGTTTACATAAAATGTGTGTGCTGTGCATATTTATGTATATATAAATACACACATGTAAATATTTCCTAAATATATATACACTACCGTTCAGAAGTTTGGGGTCAGAACGAATTTTTAATGTTTTAAAAGAAGTATCTTCTGCTCACCAAGCCTGCATTTATTTGATTTAAAAATACAAACAAAAACAGTAATATTGTGAAATATTATTCCAATTTAAAATAGCTGTTGTCTATGTGAATATACAGTAAAGTGTAATTTATTTCTGAATTTTCAGCATCATTACTCCAGTCTTCAGTGTCACATGATCCTTCAGAAACCATTCTAATATGATGATTTGATGTTCAAGAAACATTTATGATTATTATCAATGTTGAAAACAGTTTCATTTTTATTTCATGAATAAAAATCTCTATCTATCTATCTATCTATCTATCTATCTATCTATCTATCTATCTATCTATCTATCTATCTATCTATCTATCTATCTATCTATCTATCTATCTATCTATCTATCTATCTATCTATCTATCTATCTATCTATCTATCTATCTATCTATCTATCTATCTATCTATCTATCTATCTATCTATCTATCTATCTATCTATCTGATTTTGGTCATATCACCCACCCCTACATGTGTGAAACAGACATTACTTGTTTGTTTTTTAGAAAATGAAATCAGTGTTTCATTTTTCTGTAATAGAAATTCTCTCTTCAGAGATATTTAGCATTTCTTTCTTCTGTTTGACATTCTGCAGGTGGTGACCAACAGGGAAACCCAGGAGACACTACTGTGTATAGCGTTTGTATTTGAAGTGTCGACAAGTGAACACGGGGCACAATACCACGTTTATAGGCTCATTAAGGACTAGCACTGCCGTGAGATGTCCTGTCAACAGACTTCTGTTGCTTTGCACAGTCCCTCCATCACACATATGGAGGAATGGAATATGCCAAATTGTCCAAACATCGGAGGAATACGCCAAAATGTTACACAAAACCAAATGTTTTGCTTCTGGTGCAGAATTGAATTGAGTCTTTGAGGACATAAAAAATATAGTATTACTCTGTTAAAAAAAAAACTTTTTGTATTTGTTTTTAAATGCCTTAAATACAAAATGGGTCACGTTGGTTTTGTCGCATATACAGATCATAGATGCCTTTTAAGCTTTGTTGTGTCTCCACGGAGGGAATGTGAATGTGTGGATGGGAAAGAATGTCATGGAAGACAATGTGTGCCGTTTATAAGTGGTGCATGCAGCATTTTACAGTGATATAAGAAGGGTGAATCTCATGAAGAAATCTCGTTTCACTCTAAAATCAAAAGGAAAAATGTATACCATATGCATATTTTGAATGAATTTTTGCATTTTGACATTTTCATGAAGCATGTTGCCTCCTTTAATTCTTATCATAATGCAACCGAAAATGTTATTCTCATTACTCTAAGACAGCATTGTATTAATCAGAATTGGGAGGAAATGTGTTCAATTGTCATAATGTAATAAAATGAAATGATATAAGAAATATTTTAAAATATTTTTTTCTTTTGATTTTGGGGTGAAATATGACCTGAATATGTTCTTGACATGTTTCATGAGATTCACCTGATTTGTGAATGAGGACCAGCAGAGGTTTACGTTCATTTTTATTAAGGACAGACCTACTGAAAACACACTGCAGTTAATTTTTGTGGAAAACAAAGCCTTTTCCTATCCTTTTTTATTTAACCAAATAACATAAGATTTCAGTTAAAAATGTTTTTCAACACCTGTCCTTTGAACAACAGAAGAGGCGTCAGAAACCGTTTTGTAGGTACTAAAGGATTTTGAGTAGTTGACCCAAATGTGAGTGCCTTTCTTCAAAGAACACAAGTTGATTGATACTCTGAAGTGCCTTTTGACTACCTCTCGACGTAAAATAGTAGGAATAGATAAAGCGATCAATTTCTTTATGCTACAACATGACAAAGTATTTGACTCTGCTGTTCATTGAAGCTTTCGCAAGATGCGTGAACTGAGGAAAAGGTCCGATTGTTGAAATGTCAAGTCTGACAGTGGAGGTGATCGTCTGTCAGGCTAAATGTCACTCTGGTACAATGAAAAATGGCTTTCACAGTTGCTGCCCATCGAGATTTTAAACATTTAATCCTGGAACAATACCTCGATAGAGTTGCTTTTTTTTTTTTGTCTTTTTGAATCTGAGAATGTTGCGTTGCTGTCGTACTTTCTGGTGCTTTAAACCCTCAGAGAATGTTTGTGTTTCTTACTATTTTTGTTTTTAAATCTTCACCTTCACCTTCACAACATCCCTGCACTGTGTACCATCTTTTGCAACAAGTACATTTCTATTGAGTTACATGTCGGATCCTTTAGTTTCCAGTTAAAGCATCAGTTTTTCTCTTTAGTATTCCTGGTGTTAAAGTGTAAAAGGGAAAGTCATTAATTTCACCTTGTATGTCAACACAACTGTTCTTATCATTTGTGCATCTTTGTTTTTTTTTTTTTTTTTACTCCCTTTAGATGTATAGTCAGTCTCTTTACAATTACTTTTTGGTTACATGAATGCACCAGGTGTTTGAAATGGTTATGCATGCGTTTTTACAGAACTATGCCATTTTAACAGCGCTGAACTGAGATATTTTGCTACTACTGAAAATAGAACCGTTTGTTTTCCCCATAGATAACTAAAAACTTGAATTTTAGATCTGATTCGATGTTTCAAATGCCTGTTCTTGATGAAACCATGTAGCGTTTTTGTTCCACTTGCCCTTTAAATTCAAAGACAGCACAGTTTGTATGTTAAATGTTCTCGGGATGGTTTTTAGACACGAGTTGGCGCTCGCTGATAGCAGTTTTATGTCTGGATGAGTTCTGAAGGTACTGCTAATTCTTGGGTACACCTTAAAAGCAGAAATGTAATGTATATTGGTACAATCTTAACCTGCATTTTCATGTTTGAACTTCAATGACGAGAGTTTCCTCAATTGTATTTTTTTCTTACAGGCTTTTTTGTTTCCTTTTTATAATTATTGTTATTATAATTATTAATTTTATGTTTGCTCTTTGACTTTCGATTGATCCTATATGCATACATTGAAAATTTTGTGTGTTACTTCTGTTATTTTATGCCATAATCTAAGTGGTGTTGGCAAAAGCTTTCCCTCTGTTTTTAACAGTTCGTTGTGGCCTTGGTTACCAGTTGTGCATTGCAGTTATGTATCGAATATCTTCAATGTTAGGGGTTTGTACAATATAATCAAAACAATGTATAGCAATACCAATAAAATGGCATGGGTCTCCTTGGACCGTATTTCTTAAAACACACTTACAACTTTGTAAAAGTGTCTTATTCTCTTTCACAAAAATCTTAATGAAAGCAAAGAGGGAACACGTTTCATTTAAATAACAGTACTGAACAACAGAATATCTCAGAGGCAGAATCAACATGTTAATTGTGTTTTATAATGAACTGTCACTAACTGCAGCTTTACTGGCTGTCGAGAAAAATGTAGCATTCCTCTTATAGAAAAGTACTATGGTGTTTTACTCATAGGTACTTAAAGGAATACTATGGTAAATGTCAAAAAAATACTATGAGTTGCAGATTTTCCTTCAAAGGGCATTTTAGGGAAAAAAACAGACCTTGTTTTAATCTTATTTACAGAGAAAGTACTTTTGTGTAAATATTGATGAAAGTATTTATACAAAAGTAATGATTGTGTAAACAATGATTCTTATTTGGCCTTAACCCTTGTGTATTGTTCAAATTTACTTCCCTTTCGTTATGTTCGGGATGAAAACATCCACTAAATTAAAGGATTAGTTCACTTTCAAATGAAAATTTCCTGATAATTTACTCACCTCCATGTCATCCATGATGTTCATGTCTTTCTTTCTTCAGTCGAAAAGAAATTAAGGTTTTTGATGAAAACATTCCAGGATTTTTCAGGACTTCAATGGAGCCCAAACGGTTGAAGGTCAAAATGACAGTTTACAGCAATCCCAGACGAGAAATAACGGTCTTATCTAGAGAAACCGTCACTTATTTTCTATAAAAAAAAAAAAAAACATTTTATACATTTTAACCATAAATGCTCATCTTGAACTAGCTCTCTTCTTCTTCTCTATTTGAATTCTGGCAGTGTAGACGCTGCTAAGTGTATTACTGCCCTCCACAGGTCAAAGTTTGAACTAAATTGTCATATACAATATGTTAGTGCAAGTATATAACATTTAGTTCAATCTTTGACCTGTGGAGGGCAGTAATACACTTAGCAGTGTCTACACTGCTGGAATTCTAATAGAGAAGAAGAGAGCTAGTTCAAGAGGAGCTTTTATTGTTAAAACGTATGTAATTTCTTTTTAGAAAATGAGCGATGGTTTCTCTAGATAGGACCCTTATTCCTCATCTGGGATCGTGTAGAACGTTTTGAAGCTGCATTGAAACTGTAATTTTGACCTTCAACCGTTTGGGCTCCAGTGAAGTCCACTATGAGGAGAATAATCCTGGAATGTTTTCATCAAAAACCTTAATTTCTTTTCAATTGAAGAGAGAAGGACATGAACATCTTGGATGACATGGAGGTGAGTAAATTATCAGGACATTTTCATTTGAAAGTGAACTAATCCTTTAAACTGCTGTAAAAAATGTATCAGATAAATATTTCTATATTTTTTATTTTTTTTTTGCTTAAATCTGTTAATCAACCTCAGTACTGATCAAAACTATTAAATGTTTAAAAAAATCCAGGATTTTTACTCTTTTATTGCCAAGGTTATAAAGGATGTCACTGATTTGGGGAAAAAACACAAAATGACTTATTTTCAATATATATATATATATATATATATATATATATATATATATATATATATATATATATATATATATATATATATATATATATATATAATTTTTTTTTTTTTTAACCTTTTATCACTGTCTTGGACATGTGAAAGATTAGTAACAACATTGGTTATGATGCATTGTTAGTTTTTGTGCATCATCAGATTTTATTTTTTTCTCCCTCATTTACTGTTTTTGTCCCATTGACTTCCATTATAATGATATTTTTTGATTGCAAAGCCATGACACCATATAATCATGCATTCTTGAATGATGGTGGTTTTCCCTGTTAGGAAGAGTTAAAATGTGTTATTTTTACAGTTGATCACCAGGTGGCACCATTAACCCTTTAGATAGGCCTGTTCAAAAAAAGCTTAGTTTCTGGCTTTATATGGAGTTATATGGCATATAACAGCATATTATAGTGTGTGTGTGTGTGTGTGTGTGTGTGTGTGTGTGTGTGTGTGTGTGTGTGTGTGTGTGTGTGTGTGTGTGTGTGTGTGTGTGTGTGTGTGTGTGTGTGTGTGTGTGTGTGTGTAGCAGTATAATTTAGTGGATGTTTTAATCCACGAACATAACGAAAGGGTAGTAGCCCACAGTGTATTTTTGAGGTTTTGAAAATTTTCAAAGCATTTCCCCAAAATATGTATCAAAATAAGGTTTGTCACTAAAAATCATTCCATTTGCTGAAACACAGAGAAAGTTGTGGTCAAATTAAGACTCAAAAACACCACATAGTGCATGAAAACATCCCCAACAACACACAAGGTTTAAAAACCTCATCTCTATTATTCACCAACGCATGTGATTGGTCCATCCTGGAAAGCGCTGAGAAAAGTAACACGTATGATGTGACCGCGCAATCCACTTCACCAACGGTGTTGAAAACAGTTTACAAGCGAATAATGATTTTATAGCTGTTTCATTGAAATTAGGCAGTGAATATAATAGTGTTAAAATGCGACAATTATTATTTTGATCTGTTGTACCTAACCAATGAAATTCAATGATAAGTGAACGTTTCTTAAAGAAAACTCATTTTCCCAAGATTCCAGTCACGCATGACGTGGCGCTGTTAACGACGAATCCGTTACGTCGAACGTCGGCGTACTCACGGCCAGCTCTAAACTTTAATGCATTTGCTACAAAGTAGCACTTGTTCGGAAAAAGAACAAAAAACGTTTTATTGCAAAACTCTGATTATACGCCATACAAACGCGTGTGTCAGTCACAGAGAGATTCTTAATAAAGCTTTATTTTGATACACGTGAACACGTTTACTAATTTTTACATGTTAAAAGTTTAAAGTTAAATGTAAAATGTCCTGCAAACGCGTCTGATAAAGCTGAATGACTTTTCTGCAGACGACATCAGGTCAGGGCAGATGAGGAAGTAGCGGTCTGACTGAAACAAATGGACAGGATATGAGACTCGCAGCGCATGAAAAATTGTTTACAACAGAGGTTATAACGCCGAAAACAAATTCGGATTGATTGAGTGAAACACTGTGAAGTATAAAGGTAAGATTTGATCTCCAGCACATGCAACAGCATTTTAAAAGATGCATCATTTGATAGCAGATAAAAACTTGCTTTGATGTTTAATGCAGTGATATTCATTATAAAGTGTGGTTTAAATATCTGTATATTACACAATATGTTTTCATTATCTTCAATAATGTATATACACATACATATATATTCAGTGCTTTGCATAAATGAGTACACCCCCTTTGAAAAGTAACATTTTAAAAAAATCTCAATGAACACAAAAACAATTTCCAAAATGTTGACAAGACTAAGTTTAATATAACATCTGTTTAACTTATAACATGAAAGTAAGGATAATAATATAACTTAGATTGCACATTTTTCAGTTTTACTCAAATTAGGGTGATGCAAAAATGAGTACACCCCACAACAAAAACTACTACATCTAGTACTTTGTCTGGCCTCCATGATTTTTAATGACAACACCAAGTCTTTTAGGCATGAAATGAACAAGTTGGCGACATTTTGCAATATCTATCTTATTCCATTCTTCAAGAATGACCTCTTTTAGAGACTGGATGCTGGATGGAGAGTGATGCTCAACTTGTCTCTTCAGAATTCCCCATAGCTGTTCGATTGGGTTCAGATCAGGAGCCACTGAATCACTTTCACCCTGTTCTTCTTCAGAAATCCAACAGTGGCCTTACGTTTAGGATCATTGTCATGTTGGAAAAGTGCACGAGGACCAAGGGTGATGGTAGCATCTTCTCTTTTCAGTATAGAGCAGTACATCTGTGAATTCATGACGCCATCAATGAAATGCAGCAGCAGCAGCACTCATGCAGCCTCACATGAGGACACTGACATCTCCATGTTTCACTGTAGGCACCATGCTGTTTTCTTTGTATTCCTCACCTTTGTGACGCCATACAGTTTTGAAGCCATCAGTTCCAAAAACATTTATCTTGGTCTCATCACTCCAGAGTATAGTGTCCCAGTAGTCTTCATCTTTGTCAGCATGGGCCTTGGCAAAGCTTTTTTGTGCCTGGGCTTTAGGAGAGGCTTCTTTCGTGGACGGCACCCATGCATGCCATTCCTCTGCAGTGTACGCCGTATTGTGTCACGGGAAATAGTCGCCCCAATTTGGCTTTCTACTTCTTTAGATAACTGCTGTAAACTTGCATGCCGATTTTCTTCAACCCTTCTCATCAGAAGATGCTCTTGTCGAGGTGTTAACTTCGGTGGACAACCTGGACGTCTCTGTGAGATGGTTGCAGTTCCATCTTTAAATTTTTGTACCACTTTTTCTACAGTATTCTGACTGATACAAAGTTCTGACTTTACACTTTTCTGGTGTAAATAAATTATTTTCTTTCTCAGGTCTTGTGACATTTCTCTTCCATGTGGTGCCATTTCTGACAGCATGAAATGGGGTTTTAATACCCTTTTATAGTGAACTGTCTGCTGGACACCTGTGTAATGAATAATTAGACTCACCTGTGGTTGAATTCTTGTTTAATTAGACATTTGTAGTCTAAAATTTAGCTTTACTCCAGAGACTTTCAGTGGGGTGTACTCATTTTTGCATCACCCAAATCTGAGTAAAACTGAAAATGTTGTTCTCTAAGTTATATTATTAACCTTACTTTCATGTTAAACAGATGTTAAATAAAACTTAGTCTTGTCAACATTTTGGAAATTGTTTTTGTGTTCATTGATATTGTTTATGTTACTTTTCAAAGGGGGTGAACTCATTTATGCTGAGCACTGTATACATACACACACGTACATATACAGTATATATATGGTACATGGGATGTCAAAAAATATTGTCCATAACCCATATTACAATGTACTTGACCAATACACATGGTAGTACCATTTTGTTAGTGAAGTTTTCCAGGTAAACTGATTTATTTGAAGCTCAGTTGCTCGTCTCCCTCATATCTTACGTTAAGAGTCGGTCAGTAAACACGGATCCTCCTGGCGCCTGTCAGTGCTTGTGTGGAGCAGCTGTGTCTGTGTTTACTGTCCCTTGATGATCATAACGCTGGAGCAAGTGTTGTTGCTTACTGGCGTAAAATGAATACAGACTGATGTACTGTCATCACAAGCGCATGCTGCCGTTACGATTCAGACCAGCAAGTATGTAAATTGCTGGGAGTTAATGTTAGAAGGATCTTAGTGGATTTGCAAGAATCTCATTACAGCACTATCCATTAGAAAGAGGTGTTGGTGACATTTTACTTTATGTATAATGCATTATTAAGGTGTTCATAGTGCATGTTATGATGCATTTTATCTTTTCATAAATAATTGTAACCAATGTTGAAATTCATCAATATCTCCAGATTCCTAGGTGCATCTAAAATGTGTTGTTTGTTGTGTGTTTTAACTTTCTAAAGGAATAGATCAGTATTATAATATATTATAACTGTGGTCATGAGACCATGCAAAGCATTATAACATGCATAATTTAACCTTATATACACATTTATATAATGCATATCTTCACAGCCACTCTACAGGGTGTGTTGTGTACAGTGTCACCATGACAACACACTAAGTGGACCTTTGACCCTCGGGATTGAGGTGGAGCCATAATGATATCCAGCAGCATTGCTGGGCGCCGGGCTTTATGATTTATGAGCGCTGTATGTCAGACATGTGTTTCTGAGCCGTGTCTCTGTTTCACTGACTTCTGTCTGTGGATTTACTCTCGCTCAAAGAAGGTATTTAAATGACTTGCATGTTCAGGTGCTTGTGAACTAGTTTCTGTTAGAAATCTACAGACTAAAGCACACCAGTCTTGCTTTAATGCAGATTTTAGCCAGATCAGATAAAAATGAGATTTTATTTTAGATTGGTGAAGTGCTTTTGAGTTGTTTTGTGTTGATGAGGTGGAAGTTAAAAGTTAGAATTGAAAGTATTTGACTTTTTAATAGTGCTTTTTCACAGTATGTTTCAAGACTTTAATAAAAAGTTCCCCTGTAGTCTCACTAACTTTAGCTTTTAGAGCACTGAAAAGAACGGTTTCTGTATTTTGTGTAAACAGTTTCAAACGTACAGTAACACTCATTCTGAGAAGTGTACAACTGAATCAAACCAGTTTTGTTTTGTGCGTTGGAACGAGTTTGAGCTCAAACTGAATTCTCTCATTTATCCTTAGAGACCAACCCCAAAGACTTATCACCATGACGACCTCAGCACCAATCAGATTACGTGTTTTCTCTCTCAACTGCTGGTAAGTTCACTCTTTACATCGACGCTTGTTTCCTTTTGTTGAAGAAATGCGCTCAGGATTCTGATATTCCTAAATTATATCGGAATCCTACTGAGAATATTTTATGTAAATATTAAGAATATTGGGCTTTTATTTGTTTTTGTACTAAAGTCAAAACAAATCTGAAAAATATTGACTTTGTATTAACTTAGCATATCATTTTCTACAAAATATTTGTTTTCATAAACATATTTTTAATTAAAATAAAATGTATTTAGAGTTATTCATAATAAATTTTGATAGAAATTATAAAACAGTATAATAATATGTATATAAACTAGTTGCAGGAACAAGAGATTTGCAAATGCAAATTTGTGGTTTTCATTTCTTACTGTTAAAATACATTTTGTAAAATCTTTTTATTTTCTCTCAAATGTCTGTTCACTGGATTTATATTATTAACCAATAAATTAATAACAGCGTAAAATGGTGCATAAACCACATTTGATTGTTTCAGGGGGATCAGATACCTCAGTAAGAACTGCATAGAGCGATTTGTTCTGATCGGAGACCTGCTGAATCAGGAACAGCTTGATATAGCGTTACTGCAGGAGGTGAAGCATGTTTACACACACACACACACACACACACACACACATACACATACACACACACACACACACACACACACACACACACACACACACACACACACACACACACACACACACACACACACACACACACACACACACACACACACAGGCAAATACATTCTGCATTGATAAAATATACAGGGGTTGAATAAAGAAATTTAAACTCCTGGTTTTAGACCACAATAATTTATTAGTATGGTGTAGGGCCTTCTTTTGCTGCCAACAGAGCATCAGTTTGTCTTGGGAATGACAGATACAAGTCCTTCACAGTGGCTCTAGGGATTTTGTGCCATTCCTCTTCCAGATTATTAACCAGGTGATGCTGGTGGATGAAAACATTTTCTGACTTGCTCTTCCAAACACCCCAGAGTGGCTCTATAATGTTCAGATCTGGTGACTCTGCTGGCCATGGGAGATGTTCAACTTCACTTTCATGTTCATCAAACCCCTATAGGGCACAATGTTTGAACCATTAGGTGCACATGGTCCTCCAGAAAGGTTTGGTAGTCCTTGGCAGTGATGCTTTCATCAAGAGCAGTAGGAAATATCATGATATTGCAGCCCAAACCATCACTGATCCTTCCCATGCTGCACTCTGGGCAGCAACTGTATGTGTGTATGTGTGTGTGCGCATTGTAATATGACTTTAAGACTCGCATGCAAGCTTCCTGTAGCTCCACAGTTACTGCTGTTGGATGTGGTTCAGCCTACGTGTTGGTATGCAGACATTACCCTTGATATCATAGCTCTTGATGCAACACACACTTGCTATCTTGGTCACCGATGAGCCAGCAAAACGTGCACCAACAATTTGTTCTCTTTTGAGCTTTGCAGTATTTTCTGTACAGCTGTGCTGTTGCTCTGCTAACACAACCTTCACACTCGCCTCTTACTGATGCAATGTAAAATCGGTGAATACCGACCACCAGGTCGCGCATATATATAAAACCTCCAACAATATATTTTGGCCTGTGTTTCAGTTTCATTGTCCAACCCCTGCGTAGCTGTTTTTAATATTATTGATTGTCACATATTCCACACATGGAGAGGAGCCAGTTTAAAAAATATTATTCATCGTTAAATGAATTGCTTAAACAATATGATTCAGATACTTTAGTTGTCTTTTAGCTAATTGTACTGTAGAATTGCATGGTTACATTTTTGGTTACAGGTCTGGTGCGAGAAAGACTTCCTGTTTTTAAAGAAGAAGCTTGGCAGTGTCTATCCGTATTCACATCATTTTAAAAGGTAAGTCATCATGATCTTTAAATGCATGAATAAAACTTTAAAACTCACGTTCTTTGGGCTTGAATGTACAAATTATAAGCACAAGGACACAGTTATAAATGCATACTTCTTTTCGTCTTCAGTGGATTTATAGGGAGCGGATTGGCCGTCTTTTCCAGACATCGAATCCATGATGCCTTTTTGTACAGATACTCATTAAATGGATATCCATACATGGTGGGTCTGATGAATTATGTGCACAGACATCCTGCTTTTCTACTTAAAATAAAAGTGATGTCTGGAAGAATAGTGTTTAATTCCCATGGTACAAATAACACAAGACATTTAGTTTCCTGTACTACATATTTAAGAAATGATCACATTCACAAGATCTGAGTACTGTATTGATTTATACAATACTTACTAAAGATATTATGGTTTTAAACATTATTTTACATCCTAAGTCAAACCTGTAAACCGTATATCCATTATAGACACATACTTGCTACCTGTTGTAAATTAACTTATACTGTAAATGTGCCATTTATGTGGTGTGAGTTTCCTCTTTCAGTGTCAGAGCTGTTGTTAATGATTTAATCTTATATCAGGCACAACATGGCGACTGGTTTGGTGGCAAGGCCGTCGGGAAGGTCTTGCTTAACATCAGTGGGCTGACTGTTCATGTCTTTGTAACTCATGTAAGTAATGCAAAATGCATGTATATACTATTAAAGCATTTATAAATATTCTGAATTAACTTTTTATTTTCATTTTAGTAAAAATGTTGTGCTTTTGTCATTTTTATTAGTTTTTTTAAAATGTTTCAATTTTAGTTTTAGTCATTGTAATGCCTCAGTTTAAACTTATTTTATTTTAGTTAGTTGCTAAGGCAACATTCTAAAATCCAAGTGGTTCAAGTTTAAGTTTTTCTGTAACACTTTACAATAAGGTTCCATTTGATAACTACATTAGTTTAGTTAACATGAACTAACAATGAATAATACTTCAAAAGCTTTTATTAATTTTATTTCAACGTTTGCTAATACATTATTATAATATCCATTAATATTATTTAATGAACTTAAAATGAACAGTTGTATTTTTAATAACTAATGTTAAAAGATGAATAAATGCTGTTAAAAATGCTTATCGCTAGTGAATGCATTAGCCGATAGGATCTGAAGTGTGAAGTACTATTTTATTTCATTTCAGTTTTATTTTCAATTAACACCTTTTTTAATATATTTAGTTAACAATAACAACATTGGCATGTATGCATGAATGTTTGTGTTTATACTAGGGCTGGGACAATACATTGAATCTCGATTTGCCATATGAAGAATCTGGAGCGATTGTGATATTTTCCGATGTATCGCCATCCTCTCTCGAATCGATTCTGAGCTTAGTTTTTAAACAGCAGATGGCACTACGTGCTTTAGAAACACTCGTACACAGCCTGCTTCCAGTTCCTTTACACAAACCAATTTAACCTAAAATAATCATTCATAAAGTTTGAAAAAGTTGAAGCAACTTACAAATCTTCATTGCATTCTGAGCCGAGGTGCAAGTATATTTTACCACTTACATTTGCACTCTTCTTCATGAGCGTTTGAGAGTGTGCGGTTAAAAACTAGCCTAGATCGCCATCTGCTGTTAAAACTAAGCTCAGACTCGATTTGAGAGAGTAAATATCAGGATCGATCCAGATTCATTGTATCGATCGAGAATCGATGTATCGTCCCAGTCCCAGTTTATACCATGTCATGTTCACGCTGTCAGTTTTTGGGATTGACAACTACATTTACTTACAGTCTTGAAATGTCTTGTTCACACAGCAACTCGCAGTAGCATCTTGAATACTGTCTGCATGAATGTGCAACAGCCCGTATTCTCTTACAAGTAACCATATCAACAGTGACCATAGAAATATCATGTAATATGTGAAAGCTCTTATCACTTTTGACACGACAACAGTCCTATCGAGCCGTGACTTCATCCATCAAATCTTCATTACCTGTCGGCAGCTTTTATATCTGGATGGAGAGCAGAGCATTTGAGTTGTGCATAGAACGCAAAACTGACCATATCTCCATCACTGTAAGTTACCGAAACCAAACCCAAAAAACAAGCAACACATTGTAGACATGCGTTTGTGCAGCGCAGAGCATCTCTCTCACTCTGCATGACGTGACAGACAACTACATGTTCAGTCCGGTTCCGTTCACACAGTGCAGGTTTTCGGAGAATGCGGTTGTGACTCCTGTAAATAACTAAACTGACAACAATGTTCTGCAGCTGTGTAAACATTACCCCTGTGTCACAGCAGTTTTCTTTTCCTTGCAGCTGCATGCAGAATATTGCAGAGAGAAAGATTCATATCTCCCGCACCGAGTGGTTCAAGCCTGGGAGCTGCAGCAGTTCATAAGGTCATAGAAGTCTCTTTATGCAATTTTACCCATGGCTAAGGGTTTATTTTCAAGCCTAATATAGTTTTAATTGCTCAGTCCTTCAATAAAATGTGCCGTTTTGAGAACTTTTGAGATCACACTGATCTGATTTGGGATTTTGTTGAAAATAAACCTTAGCCGCTCAGATTTCTGCTCTCATTGCTTAATGTTTACGACTGAGTCTTTTTTTCTGAACAGGCATACTAGTGCTGGAGCGGATGTGGTGATTCTGGGTGGAGATCTGAACATGCACCCGGACGATCTCGGTACCAGACTGCTGAGAAACTACACTGGACTACTGGATAGCTTCAGTGAGGCCGCCAAGTTTGACGTTAGTACTGCAGCGTGAGGTTATCTGAAATCCTGTTATGGCTGTGTGTCCCATAGCTTATGACCTCTCATCATTAATTCCAGGGATGTGAGGAAGGATTCACCCATATATCTGAAAACCCTTTCACACACACGGATGGTCTCGTTCCATTTGGGGGAGGAGTTCGGATAGACTACATCCTGTTCAAGGTAAATGTTAGATATATTAGTTAGATTTTCTACCCTTTCTGTTGTATTAAGTGGTGTTTCTGAGACTCTGGTTTAGTGATCTGAACAAACCTCAAGACTTTGACACAAAACTCGTCCCGCAGACATAAATGATACCTCAGAAATGTTTCAAACTGTTCTGAGTTTTAGCTTTCTTTACTTGTGTGCACATGACTGCTGACAGCGCTGTTTCTTTGCAGGGATCAGGGGAAGTAGATGTGAGCTGTGAGTCTTTGTCCACCACTAAAGGTCCAGTTCCTGGACAGCCTTTTCCTTACTCTGACCATGAAGCTCTCACTGCCGAGTTCCTGTTTACACCAACTAAAAAGGGAAATGGATGCTCAGAGAGAGAATTTGGCTGTGTTTCAGGTATTTGCTCTTCAGTTTTGGGGTCTTGAAATATTAAAGGTGCCCTAGAATTAAAAATTGAATTTACCTTGGCATAGTTGAATAACAAGAGTTCAGTACATGGAAATGACATACAGTGAGTCTCAAACACCATTGTATCCGCCTTCTTATATAAATCTCATTTGTTTAAAAGACCTCCGAAGAACAGGCGGATCTCAACATAACACCGACTGTTACGTAACAGTCGGGATCATTAATATGTACGCCCCAATATTTGCATATGCCAGCTCATGTTCAAGGCATTACACAAGGGCAGCCAGTATTAACGTCTGGATCTGTGCACAGCTGAATCATCAGACTAGGTAAGCAAGCAAGAACAATAGTGAAAAATGGCAGAAGGAGTGATAATAACTGACATGATCCATGATATCATGATATTTTTAGTGATATTTGTAAATTTGTTTCGTTAGCATTTTGCTAATGTACTGTTAAATGTGGTTAAAGTAACCATCGTTTCTTACTGTATTCACGGAGATAAGAGCGGTCGTTATTTTCATTTTTAAACACTTGCATTCTGTATAATTCATAAACACATCTTCATTCTTTATAAATCTCTCTCCAACAGTTTAGCATTAGCCTCAAATTCATTCAGAATCAAATGTAAACATCCAAATAAATACCACACTCACATAATCCGATGTATGCATGCAGCATGCATGACGAACACTTTGTAAAGATCCATTTTGAGGGTTATATTAGCTGTGTGAACTTTGTTTATGCAGTGATAGAGTCGAGAGCTCGGGAGGGGGCGGAGAGCGTGAGCATTTAAAGGGGCCGCAGCCTGAATTGGCGCATTTCTAATTATACCCCAAAATAGGCAGTTAAAAAAAAAAAAAAAAAAAAAATCTATGGGGTATTTTGAGCTGAAACTTCACAGACACATTCAGGGGACACCTTAAACTTATATTACATCTTGTAAAAAAATGTTCGATGGCACCTTTTATTACATGCATTTTTGCTTAAACAACAATATCAACAACAACAACAAACATCTTGCCAGTAAACCAATGCAGTGTTACTTGCTGCTTCGCAATAAAGTTGGCTGCATGTTTTTTGGGTATCAGGGTGTTTTAAAGGAACAGTTGACCCAAAATATTCATGTACTCACCCTCATATTATTCCAAACTCATATAATATTATTTTTTCGTGGAATGCATAAAGGAGAAATCTTCACAGAGCTCGTCTGAGAAGCTAATACAAAAAAATTATTCTTACTGATCCATCAGATCATTTCTCTTTGTGTTCCATGGAAAAAATAACAGCTTTTGTTTATGAAACAACATGAGTGTGTCATTTCTGATTATCAATGTTAAACAGTTGTGCTGCTTAATATGGAAACCGTGATGCATTTGTTTCAGGATTCCTTGATAAATAGAAAGTTAAAAAGAACAGCATTTATTTGAAATTGAAGTCGTTTGTGACATTATTAATGTCTTTTGATCAATTTAATGTGTCTGACCCCAAACTTTTAAATGGTAGTGTATGTATTTCCACTCTGTCACTTTGTTTCTTTCTCAGATAAGCTTCCTGAGCTGATCAACACAGTCAATGAAGCTCGTACTGAAGTAAAGGTGGGTCTACACTGCTCTGAGCGCATGCGCCACACCGCGGCACGTACGGGCATCATGGGTCTTGTCCTGTTAGTACTTGAGCTAGCCATCGCCGCTGTCCCATTGTTTGCTCTGGGAGCTGAACAGCCCTTTCCTAAAGCCTCTTTCTACCTGCTGGGGGCGCTGTGCTTTGCAGTCCTCCTCTCTACGCTGATGCTCTACATCTTCTACAGCATTGAGGTGAAGGCACTGCAAGGCACTGAGGACCAGATGAGACTGGCACTAAGTAGCCTTCACGAACAGATTAAGGAGTCTCCCAAAGTTCTTTCCTCGGACCATTTGCAAAATCCACTAGACAGCAAGGATTCTGTGCATTTGTAGCCAGATAGCTGAATTAAATGTGGTGTTTGGATGGAATTCTGAACTGAATCTTGAGAAGGAGACTGGGTCACTATTTTATGATGTCTTAACTCACCTGAACACAGCCGGTTCTTTAAATATTCAGCTTTTTCACACTGTTTAAAGGTTTTTGTTTAAAGGATATTTATTCTGGGAACAAAAAAGCAGGAAATTAGACAACAAGTTAGCAAAATAATTAATTTCATGACAGATCTACTTTAGAACAGTTGCTCTCAACCAGATGGCCTCAGCAAACTTGAGGCTGCAGAATGATGTGTGTGTGTGTGTGTGTGTGTGTATATATATATAATATATATACACTCTAAAAAATGCTGGGTTAAATATGGACAAACCCAGTGATAGGGTTGTTTTCACCCAGCCAGTTTTTTCAACAAATTTTGGATTTATTTTTTTTAGCCAGCAATATAGTAAAAGGCATGTTTTTGCTCACCCCCAAATAGAGGCAAATTTGTGGGGTATTTTAAGCTGAAACTTGACCAGACCAAAGACTCATATTACATCTTGTGAAAGAGGGCATAATAGGTGCCCTTAACCCAAACTGTTTGTCCATATTTAACCCAACTTGGGTTGTTTTAAACCCAGAATTTTTTTCATTAATACTGCACTCTAAAAAATTCTGGGTTAAAAACAACCCAAGTTGGGTTGAAAATGGACAAACCCAGTGATTGGGTTGTTTTAACCCAGTAGTTGGGTTAAATTTTTGCCCAACCTGCTGGGTGGTTTTACTTAACTCAACTATTGTTTAAAAATTACAGTATTGCTTACTTAAAATGAACCCAAAATATCTTGAAAATTAACTTTTATTAATATGTTTAATAAATGAACATTTTAATTTCATTTTAGAATCATTTTAAGTCATCCATATAGTCATTTCCAAACAATAGTTGGGTTAAATAAAACTACCCAGCAGGTTGGGCAAACATTTAACCCAACAGTTGGGTTAAAACAACCCAATCGCTGTTTTGAAAATTTGCCATTTTCAACCCAACCTGGGTTGTTTTTAACCCAGCATTTTTTAGAGTGTGTTGTTGTTAATAATAGGAATATTATTAATCATTTTAATATGATTAATTTGAATTATAATAATTAAAATGCTAAACTGAAATCACATTTCTTTTTTCCCTCAGTAACTAATAAATTGTTTTTTAGCGAAAATCATACAGTTCTTAAAACTTCTGCAATCATTATATATGAATGAATGAATGCATGTATGTTGAGAACCAGTACTTTAGAAGAATGGACCACTATCAATCACATATGACAGCTCATAATCACTTGCTAATTGAATATTCTTTTGTTCGTTAACCTTTGTAAATGTAGACCTGCTGGGCAGGTGTTTCTGTCCTTTATATATGTTAAATGTTTCCAATCACCAGCTTTTGAAGTTTGCATTTATTGTGATCGTGTACGGTTATATTCATAATAAGGCCATTTTGGGATACCAGGAACAATCTCATATCTTCAGCTATTTTACAGTTTGGGGAAAGTCAAGGTGAGAAAGATAAAAGCATACAATGCGTTGTCATGATGTTGTCATTTAGATTTTGTTTTGTCAAACCACTCCAGAACTGTGTCTGTGAAGTCATTTTCCTTTTGTTTAATATGTCAACAACTTCATTTATCTCTAATATAACAGTTTTGTTACACAAGTCTACCTTTTATAAAAAGAATAAACAATGCACATACATTTTTCAGCAAGCTTGTGGTGTTTTATGTTGGTTTTAATGTCATCTACTTGCCACAAGGGTGCAGTGTTGGTTATAAGAATAAGAAAGTTAAGAAAAAGTTAAGTTGGCAAGTTGAGAAATGTTTAATATAGCTGTTTTTGTAGCTATTATTACCCAAAAATACACTATACTTACAGATACTACATTTAGTAGATATTGGGACTAGTTCTTTTATTTAAAAATTGATATCTTTCTCAGAGTTCACATCCATGAAAATGCTAAAATAGACATATTATATAAGTAATAACAGCAAAATAATGTTTTTAATTGTTGTTTATTATGTTTGTTTATTCTGACTTAAGTACAAGAAGAGAAAGTGACTTCTCCTCCTTTTTTGTTCTAGAACACTCATTGTCTGAAAGTATACGCTGTCATTTGCAGTTGACGTGTTCTAACATTAATGATGACACATTTGTCGAGTGAGACCTGCCCATGCAGATGACTACTGTTCAGTTTTGTCATGGGTGTGGTCTGCACGGTCTGCACATGTGTTACTAATGCCTGACATCTGAATGGCTGATGAGTCTTTATCTTAGTCATGCAGATCTTCTCAGAAGTGGTGTTACTGGTCTCATGGCTGCAGTCTTTTGTTTATAGGAAAATAATGTCTCAAATGAATAGATTTGAACAAAAATAACAAAAAAAATTAAAAAATTTGAACCAACCGTTGGGTTTAACCATGTTTGACCCAAACATTGGTTGAAACAACCCAGCATTTTTTAGAGTAATGAGACATCCTTTGGAGTTTCTCAGATATGCAATCCTAGAATCTTTTCTGTTCTTTACATATTCTTGCAACAACTTGATTTGCAACTGTTCCCCTGGTAAATGTTTTTATGTTCAGGTATAAAGACCTATTTATGCTGTGTGTGGATGTATATTTTATATATATATATATATATATATATATATATATATATATATAAGTATACACTACCACTCAAAAGTTTAGGATCGGTAATATTTTTAATGTTTTTAAAAGAAGTTTCGTCTGCTCACCAAGGCTGCATTTACCTAATTAAAAATACAGTAAAAAACAGTAATATTGTGAAATATTATTACAATTTAAAATTACTGTTTTCTATTTGAAAATATTTTGTAATTTATTCTTGTGTTGGCAAAGCTGAATTTTCAGCATTGTTAATCCAGTCTTCAGTGTCACATGATCCTTCAGAAATCATTCTAATATATCAATTTGCTGCTCAAGAAACATTTATTTTTTACAATTTTACAAAATATTTGTATACAATATTTTTTTTTTCGGGATTCTTTGATGAATAGAAAGTTCAAAAGAACAGTGTTTATTTGAAATCTAATCTTTTGTAACATTATAAATGTCTTTACTATCACTTTTGATTGATTTAATGCATCCTTGCTGAATAAAAGTATTAATTTCTTTAAAAAAAAATAAAAATAAAAATTCTTACTGACCCCAAACTTTTGAACGGTAGTGTATAATGCTACAGAAGCTTTGCATTTCAGATAAATGCTGTTCTTTTGAACTTTCTATTCATCAAAGAATCCTGAAAAGTACACAACTGTTTTCAACATTGATAATAATAACAAATATTTCTTGAGGAACTAATCATCATATCAGAATGATTTCTGAAGGATCATGTGACACTGAAGACTGGAGTAATGATGCTGAAAATTCAGCTTTGCATCACAGGAATAAATTACTTTGTCAAATATATTTAAATAGTACACAGTTATTTTAAATTGTAATAATTTTTCACAATATTACTGTTTTTACTCTATTTTTAATTAAATAAATGAAGCCTTGGTAAGCAGACAAAACATTACAAATCTTACCGACCCCAAACATTTGAGCGGTAGTGTATATTTAAGGTCTGTGAATGCACAATAGGACATTGAAGGCACTGTCATTGGGGCAAAATGGAGTTATGAACAAAATCAGGTCTTAGATCTATCTGTGACAGATGGGTCAGGCTTCAGTACAGAGAAAAATGTGAGACATTTTCACATTATGAAATAAATGTTTTTCTTCAAAACACGTTGGCCACAATTATTGGCACCCCTAGAATTTTTTATGAGTAAAATATCTGAAATATATATCCATTCATCCCCACACTTTCAATTCTGTTCCTTCAATGAAAGGTTAGATTTTTACTCATTTTATGAATTAAAGATCAAAAGGATAAACAATGCAGATTTATTTTTATAGTCATCTTTGATCATATTTATTAAGGGTGCCAATAATTCTGACCACAACTATATATATCTATATATATATATATATATATATATATATAGCCTTTTTTAATATATATATATATATATATATATATATATATATATATATATATATATATATATATATATATATATATATATATATATATATTGATGTTAACTTATTTTATTATTTTAAAAAAATGCTCAATGCAATATTCTTGGCTACTGTATATCATTTTGCAGCACCAGTCGTTCTGTTATTATTGACATAGGGACTATATTTTCTGGCGAATGGGTGTCACTTAATTAATTTGCATATAAAAATGCTTTTAATTGGAAATTGTGTCTGATATTTTTATGTGGTATTTAAATGTAATTATGTAGTGTAATAAAAGCAAAAACAATTAGAAAAGCAATAAGAAACTGCTCTGTTTTTGTGAATAAGTACACCCTGCAACGCCCTTTACACAATATAGCTAACATTAAAAATCAAACACTTCTAAAGCATTATCCTTATTAAAAGTGACACTTTGTTCTATCATTAATGAGCTTTCTTCGTGTAATCAAGAGTGAGAGGAGCAGAACAGGTGTTGAATGAGGTTTTGTTCACTCGCTGGGCGTCATATGGGCGTGAATGAGGGCAGGTCCAGGTGAGTCTCTCTGTGAGTCAAGCCCTGAATCAAACACACAGCAGCCAGACGGAGCAGATAGTTGGAGCTTTACGAATTGGACCTCACCTGTCTCTGGAGGAGAGACAAAAAGCCAAAATGATGCCCGAACCTTTAAAATCAGCTCTGTCATTAGGAGATGTGGAGGACACGTCTCTCGCGCTCCCATCCGACCGCGAGCTGAGATCCGCGCAGCAGCGAGTTCTGGAGCAGGTTCACACCATCAAGAGGAGCAAGTCCAAATACAGCAGCAAAAGTGTGTCCGGAGTCGCTTCCCCCACCAGTGAGTACATTTCGACATTACATTTAATACCAGACGGCTTTAATACGGACTCAACCTTTTTTAATTGATATTGTTTTAAAGATTCCATTTGCTAAAAAGTTTCCTGTAATATTTTATGGTAGTTTTTACATCAACACTCACAAAAAACATGGTAGCGCCATTGTATTTTTAAAAGAAATGTGTTTTTTTTTTGTTTTGTTTTAGACATGGTA
Source organism: Chanodichthys erythropterus (assembly GCF_024489055.1). NCBI lineage: Eukaryota > Metazoa > Chordata > Actinopteri > Cypriniformes > Xenocyprididae > Chanodichthys > Chanodichthys erythropterus. Next base: position 34,514,568 of record NC_090241.1, read on the forward strand.
CCGTTGTAATATCGTGGTTTTCCATTTCTAAAACTTCTGAAGTAATATTTTCGAGTGTTTAAGACAGTCAATGTAGTGAAATATGCCCTATTTTTGTGTTTTACCCTCTAGTTAAAGAATTTGTACTAAATTTAAGTTTAAAATCAGGTCTCTTGAATGATTTTTGTCCCTGGCCTGGAGAACATTATGCAAACTAAATCAAAATAGTCCTTTGATTTCTATTATAAGCTCTATTATTAATGGATTCATATGGTAACACATTAGTTTAGGGTCCATTTCTTACTATCAAAATGCATATTACTAGGATATTGGCTGTTTATTAATACTTATAAAGCACATATTAATGCTTTACTCTGCATGTGAAGACTTCAGATGCAAAAGCCTCTAAGTGCCGTCTGAAATTTTCTTCTAAAATAAGCATTTTTATTAAGCTTGTATGTTTATGTTCAGTTATTTCACTTTAATGGCAATGAAAAGGACCTATTAATAGCCATTAAAGTGGAATTACTCAATCTAAACAGTTCAGTTCAGTTTTATGTCCTATATGAATCTCAAATCCAATACCTAAACTTAACAACTATCTTACTATTAATAAGCAGTAATTAGAAGTTTATTGAGGAAATAGTCATATATATATATATATATATATATATATATATATATATATATATATATATATATATATCTTTCATCAGAATTGGCCTAAAACCAAAATGCAATACCTGTTTTTGTCTTAGGACAACTCTGATTAACTTTTGTTGATCCACTTCAAATGTTGACTACTATATATATATATATATATATATATATATATATATATATATATATATATATATATATGCATACTTGATAGTCCAACACCGTACAACTGAAAATGTGCAATTTTCTGTCTTTTTCTTAAAAAATCTCTTTCATTGTAATCCAGTGTTTCATTCAGGCATATTAAATTATATTATATTTAGAAATACTTTTTGCAGTAAAACCAGTGAAGACTGTGATCTCTCACATTGTTATAGAGAGTAAAGCTCTGTAAAATATGTAACTTTCTATAATACCTTAGTTTTAGGTTTTATATTTATATTTTAATACTGCAAATATTCAAAACGTCCCTCAATATATATTTTATTTTTGTTAAGAATGATCGGACCTTGTTAACCTAAAAACAGTTTCTTCAATCGCAGGCCCCGAAAGTGACAGTGTGTTTTACGACTTCAAGTTTTCTCCCAGCACGTCTCTCAGCGGACCCTCGTTCAGCAGAGGAGGAACCATGACAAATGGGGTAAAATCATCAAATGTTTATTGATCGGTCATTTATGTGTCCTGTATGCATTCTGCAATCTTTGTATTTTATTGATGCAGAACTTCAAGCGTGTATAAATTGTTCTGCATGTAATTTTCCCACAGTTGGTAAAACACAAGTTTCTTTAGTCACCTGGTTGAACACTTGTCTTTGAGTCATCTATTCAAGAAAACAATAGAAACTTGTGTAATATCAAACGGTCTTTAGTTTGTAACTAATATCCTGGTTACGCTTATATTTTCCTGAATTTGAAATGCTATTCTTACAAAAATAGTTACAAAGACATGAGAATGGAACAAACAATCCATCAGTCTGTCTCAAACACATTCACTTCACTGTTATATTTGCATTTCTAGAGTCATGCAAGAAAAGAACAGAAAAAAGGCTAAATGAAACCACTCCTCTCCTTCACTTTCTATGACTCATCCCAGTGTTGTATTACCAAACAGCCTTCTGGGTATTCTGCCACGACTTCTTTACATTTGGGTGTTTCTGCAGGAATCTTAATGCCATCAGGGTTTTAAAAAGCTTGTTTGGCTTTAATGGAGCATGTAATCCAGCTGTGTTGTGCCACCTAATTTTTTTATGTTGTTTTTATGTGCATAAAACCCTGTTTTGACATCCTGCAAAAGTCAAGTCACCTTTATTTCTATAGCACTTAATGCAATACAGATTGTTTTGAAGCAGCTTTACTGTAATGAGCAGGAAAGTAATGATCAGTGATGCAAACAGAGTTTAATTCTGCTGTAAAGCAGCTCTAAAAAGACAAAAGTGTCATTGTTCGGCTGAAGTCAGTTCAGTGTTGACTCAGTTTGGTTCAGTAACCATGTGAAGTTCATCAATTATGAAATGAGTTCAATCCAGCTGTGAAGCAGCTCAGTTCTCATCCGATAGTGTCAGTGCAGTCAAATATTGTTGAATAATATTGTTGAATATTAAGTGGACAAGGCAAAGGTTACAGTGGCAGAAGATGTAAAACGGTGTTGTGTTTTGAATTATGCATGGACATACTCATATGCAAATTTTTCTTAAACGGCACACTGTTGCTTCATAGAAGTAGAACAAATTTGGTTGCATTTTAATTCATAGTAACACTTTCAGCCAAAGCTCTTGTTCAGACAAATCTGTGGCATGGATTAAATTAAAATGTTGGTTTCAGAGTCGTTTCCAGTGTATAATTATAGGATTAAGACTAAAGTACAATTGCAGTCTGCATAGCGATAGTTCAAATGCTCTATTTTGCATTTAATTATGTTTGCATGTAGTTTCTTTGCATTCTTTTTTTTTTGCATTTAAATTTTTAATTATAAATTATGATATCACCTTGATAATTTGAGTGAAGAATTGGCTTTAGGACATATAGTAAAGTATACTTAAGCATGCACCGTTTGATAGCATGAGTTAAAATGCTCTATTTTGAGCATAACATTTAAATTGTCATGTTTTTTGCATTTAATTTCTTTGCATATTTTTTTTTTCATTATTTATTTTTTTGCATTTAAATTTTAATGAGAAATTAAATCACCCTGACAATGTGAGTGAATAACTTACTTAAACCATTGTTTCTATGTATAATTATAAGATTTGGACTAAAGTATACTTTTAAGCATGCAGTCTGATACCACTACTTCAAATGCTTTTGCATTAAATTATAAATTAAAATTAGCATTTTTTTTTTTTTTGCATGCATTAAAAATTTTTTTTGCATTTAAATTTTTAATGAGAAATAATGATATCATCTTGACAATGTGAGTGAAGAACTGACTTTACACCCATTGTTTCTATGTCCAGAATATGCAAAGGCAAAACACTGTTCGCAAGTCCACCAACTCCCGCAGCTCCAGCGGTCAACGTGTGACCAGTAGCTCCAACAGGTTAGATCGGTCCATGTACTCCCCTACCGGCACCTTCTCTGCCCAGCAGCGGGCCAATAACCAACTGTACAGCTTTAAAGCCACCCGCAGCGCTCCAGACCTGGGCTTCCAAACCACCGCGAACGGCAGCGCCGGCACTACTCAACGCAGCCAAAGCGGCCGACAGACCTTTCGGATGGAGAAGACCTACAGTCAGCCTAACCAGCCTCTCGGTAACGGCACTCTCGGCAGAATGACTAACAGCAATCAGGTCGGCACTTTTCGGACAGTCAACAGACGCCCGTCTTCCCTGCAGTCCAATGGAGAGTCCCGGTTGTCTATGATCAGGACTGGACAAGCCAAGGATATTTCTGGGTGAGTTTTGTAGTGTTTTGATGATGATGTGGTGATTTATGACTGGTCTCACACTCATTGGTGTGTCGGCAGGATGAACGCAGAGAAGCTTATGGCCGATATGACGATGCGAGAGGCGGTCGACTATCTGTTCAGCCCGGAAGAAAACTACCAGCAGTATGGCGCTGCTTACATCCAGCACAGCACCTTCACCGATGACAAGGCCAAGCAAGAGGTCTGGATCATAAAGTACCATGGTTTTAACATGTTTTTTAAATGTATACAATAGAAATAATATGATTTCAGGACAATTAACATGTTATTACCATGGTGTTCCTTTAAATAGAGTACCTTGAATTATATACCATACTGAATGAATGATCTCATAACATAGAGTATTTTTATAATACCATGGTAAAATATCTATGAAATGACAAAAAAGTACCATGGTATTATAAAAACACCAAAAGGTATCATAGAAATACCATGTTTTTAGACATGCACCATCGAAATAATGCTTTTTGGACATTTACCATGATTTTAATATTGTTTTACTTTAAACATATTAGAGTACCATATCAGTACCATAGTATTTTAATCATATACCATAGTACTGAATGGAAAAAAAACAAAGTACCATCTGATAACATCATGGTAGTTTCCATGTCAATACCGTAGTATTGAAATATTTGTTCTGAATGAATGTACAATCATATTACTGTCTGATGGTATTACCATCCATAGTATATTTTTATGATAATACCATGGTAAACTTCTTTGTAAGTGTGGTAACATGGTTGATTAGTAGCTACTTAAACATGTTTCAGTTAATGGCCAAGGCAACATTTCTAATTTTAGGGTTTTTTTTAAGTTTAAGTTTATCATTGAATATTTTATTTTATTTCAGCTTTATATGAAAGGTCCAAAAATGATTTTTAATAGTTTTAGGCTCAGCTTGACAGCACTGCATCTGATACCATCACTGTACTATGGTATTTTAGCATGTGTTTGACCTTCTGGTTTTTTGTGTCACAGGTGATGACCCTGAAGGGCATTCCTCCGCTGGTCAGCCTGTTGAGCAGCCCCAGCCTTCAGGTCCAGGAGACGGTGGCTGCTGCCCTGCGAAACGTGGTCTTCAAAAACCAGGCCAATAAAGAGGAAGTGCAGCGCTGCGGAGGAATCACACAGGCTGTGCAGCTGCTCAGCAATACAAACTCTGAGACACAGAAACACCTGACAGGTACACACACACACACACACAGAATGTGTTACACACAGAGACAAGATTATGTCCGCACTCTATTTAAAACATTCACGTTTTTTTCTGTGTTGTAGGTCTCCTGTGGAACCTCTCCTCTGCGGACAACCTTAAGCCCGATCTGCTCCGCACCGCTCTGCCAGCACTCACCGAGAAAGTCATAGAGCCGTTTTCAACCAGCACAGACGACAACGCCAACACAAGCCTGGCACCAGAGGTCTTCTACAATGCCACGGCATGCCTACGGTAACATCACACGTACTGGATTCTGTTCTGACTGTTGTTTGTGCTGTAAACGTCAGTACTGGCTCCACTCATAATAGTGCTATTGTTGTTGGAGCCAGTGTCTGACGCTCCTTATTTTATCTGGGTTTATATTGACCTTGCCACACCTACAGACTACCTAGTGTTTGATTCCTGTTGGAAACAAAACTGTAAATCACTTTGTAGATTAGGCAAGCTCTAAACTGATCGCCTGGCTTTATGTAGCTTTCGGTTGCATGTTTTTTTTTTTGGTCAGTCCATTATGAGTCCATTTGAAGATGATAAAGTTTGCCAGGTTACTGATATTAAGGCAGGACACTACAGGCAAAAGCATTGTTTTGTCATGCACTACTTGAATATACCATAACATGTCTACTTTCAGAATGATGGAGACAAAACATCCAAAATACACATTAGTTTATTTTAGTAGACTTTATCTACATCTGTAGATTTCAATTACAATACATTATTAATTTTCTGATTTATAGTGATAAAAAAATACTTATATAATAAAAAAACTTTTATCTCTAATATGTACGGAAGAGGATTAGGGCCAAGCAATAATAAAAAATAAAACAAATTCGTTAAATTATGAGAAAAATGTCGTTAAATTTGGAGAAAAAAGTCTAAATAAAATGTTAAATTACGAATTTGTTCTCATAATTTAATGACTTTATTCTCAACATTTTATCTCAACTTTTTTCTCGAAATTTAACGACATTTATCTCATAATTTAACAAATTTGTTCTCGTAATTTAACAACTTTTTTCTCGTAATTTAATGACTTTATTATCAACATTTTATCTCGACTTTTTTCTCGAAATTTAACAAGTTTTTTCTCGTAATTTAACAAGTTTATTCTCAACATTTTACCTCGACTTTTTTCTTGAAATTTATCAACTTTAATCTCGAGATGGTTTTATTTTTTTATCATTGCTTGGCCCTAATCCTCTTCTGTAAATATGTCAACAAAATGAAAAAGTAATTTTGAACCCGACTTTCTCCAATGTTTAGCTTTCTCCTCTGAAAATGTATGCAAACTGGTACATATTGGAGTATATAATGCCTCATTTGCATATTTAAGCATATGTAATATCATGCGCCTGATTTATATGACATTTTATTCCTAAAAACAAGGTAAAAATTGTATTTTCTGATTTATGGAGTGATAAAAATATATCCAAAAACCTTTAAATTTAATGTGAACAAAATGAAAAAATAATTTTGAACCTGACTTCATCCAATGTTCAGCTTTCTCTAATGTAAATGTATGCAAATTAGCACATATTTCATTAGATAATGCTTCATTTGCATATTTAAGCATATGTAATTCAATACGTTTGTCTTAATGTACTTTGATTAATTAGCCGATGAAGTATGGTCTGTATAACCACTGTATAACCTTAAACAGAACATAAACCAAAACAGACTGCTATTGGCCACTTCACACATCAATCATAAGTCTCTTCCTGTGTAAGTGGGTGATTCTTGGCTAGAATGAGCTGCAGTGTGGATCAGCTGCACAATATTGACATACCGTGTATTTGCATTGCATGACCGCGCCATAAAGGTGGCGGTGAAGTAATTGGACGAGTAGCCACTATTTTTTATAGGCTCATATTATTAAAATAGCATATAATTCAGTTCCATCTTTAGATTGTTTGTTGCTTTTGTGAAGTCCAGTGCTAAAAACACAATGTGACTGTTTCTTCTGTTTGTCGACAGCAACCTAAGCGCCTCCAAACTGGCAAACCGACAAGCCATGCGCAACTGCAAAGGCCTTATCGACTCGCTCATGCGCTACACGGAGAACTGCGTTAACGCAGGGACACCAGATAACCAGGTAAACGTTTGTTGATTTATATGATTTACATCATGGAAAACCTGGAAATATCAGGGAATTTTGTTTTACAGGCTTTTGGAAATTACAAGCCCGATCTGTGAGCAAAGTGATCAATTAATTGCACAAGCTTCCTGGTGTTTTGCAACATGTGATTAAAACTGGAAAAGTCATTGGTCAAAAAGCGTGGTAACTGTTTTCTCTGTAAAGACTTTTAAGATGGCATGAGTTATTTTGTCTTAGTAAACATCTTCCTTGTCTGGGTGGGGAATGTTGGTGTGGCATTGATGATTTAATGGTGTTTTTATTACGTTATTATGCAGAGGTATCGAATCGTTAAATCTCCCTGAAGGAAAGCATGTATGAACACAAGGTGTTTCCAACAGATAAAATCATGCAGTCCAACTCTATTGTTGTGGCGAGAAAAAACTCTGCATTACTCATTCTTAATTTACAGGCAGATTTGATCAGAATCTCGCAAGCATGTTTCAACATCTACTTTCTGTTTTAGTGGCTTTATAAATAATTAGTGCATGTCAGTTTTCTAAACACACATTGTCACAGTCACTTAACAAGTCTTTTCATGAAACGTTTATGTAATAGCATGCCAGCTATGTAAAGATTTTAGGTCAAAATTTAAATATAAAATTATATATTTATATAAATAAATAATTATTTATTTATGAATACACTTGACATAAATGTAAATTGTGTTATTAGCAGAACAATAAGAAGTTAAACTGAATTCAATTTGAGAATATTGTAGCATTTGTCAGGTTCCCATTTGCCTTGATATATTTATTTTAGGTGCTGTGACTGGTCGATATTTCTTTTAAATATTTGCACAATTTTAATATCCTTTTATTTTTTTTGCTGTTTACTTAAATAGTCCTAAAATAGTTACTTAATATGATGCCTCAAAAATAGCATGCATAACAATTATACAATAAAATTATTAAAATTGTTAAGAAAAATTGGATGGATTAAGTATGTATTATATGGATTGCAGCGTGTCACTGCTATGTCATAGTGAGCTATCCCTTTATGTGTTTTTTAATTATGAAAATGATGCTATAATATTCTTTATTGTGTTCTTGTTTTTGCAGTCTTTGGAGAACTGCGTGTGTATTCTGCACAACCTCACCTACCAGCTGGAGACCGAGATGCCATCTCTCTTCACTAAAATAAACGCACTGGCCAGTTACGCTCGCAACCGCTCCAGTGCATCAGACGCAGGTCCGATTGGCTGCTTCAGCACCCAGAGCCAAAAACTGCAGCAGGAGGTTTGTAACTTCACACCTCATTACAGGTTTATATACCATGGTATTTAAATGTTGTGGTAAATGTGCAAAAAACATGGCATTATGGATGTTAGTTTTTATTAAGTGGCATCTTCAATAGGCTTGTGTTGTTGTGTAGCAGAGCGGCTTTGACTATCCTGTGATGGAGGACAACAATCCTAAAGGTGCCGGCTGGCTCTTCCACTCTAAAGCCCTGCAGATGTACCTCAATCTGCTGAGCTCCAGTGAAAGAGACGCCACACTTGAGGCCAGCTGTGGAGCGCTGCAGAACCTCACGGCCAATGACGGCATTGTAAGACTATGACTAATCTGTCTGTTTTAGTGTGCACCTGTTCATGGGTTGGATTCAGATAAAAAGGGATTTTATTATATTTTATTTTAATGCACCTGTTAATGGGTTGGACCCAAAGTAAATCAGGGAATGTATTTTATTTTATTATGACAATTATTGTGATTAAATATTTTTTATATTAAGGACAATTAAATGTAATTTAATTTATTTTTTGCATGCTGCTGTTCATGGGTTGGACCGGTTAGACTCAAAGAAAATCAAGTATCTTATTTTAATGTGATATAGTTAAAAGATTTTAATTTAATTTAATTTAATTTAATTTAATTTAATTTAATTTAATTTAATTTAATTTAATTTAATTTAATTTAATTTAATTTAATTTAATTTAATTTAATTTAATTTAATTTAATTTAATTTGCACCTGTTAATGGGTTAGACCCAAAGTAAATCAGGTATTTTATTTTATTATGACCATTATAATGATTAAATAAAAAGTTTTTTGCATTTTGCATATTTTATATATATATAATATATATAATTTTTTTTTTTTTATAATTTTTTTTTATTTCAAATAAATTAATTTGCCCCATGTCTTATTTTTTAGGTATCAAATGTGTTGAGTCACACAGTTGTTCAGAAGCTTAACGGTCTTAAGTACATCAGTCCATTGTTGCAGTCATCCAATCCTGCGCTACAGAACAGCGCAGTCGCTCTCCTCGGGAATCTGTCCAGATCTGCACGTACAAACAAAGTCATGGGTAAGCTAATATGTGCCGTCATTCAAGACAGCTTGTGATGTTACTGTTTTAAGGAGTTGCATCATGGTTGTAGGTCTGTGAGGTTCTATGTTTTGGTTAGTTGTTATTGCATCACTTCTGATTGCATTGGATTAATGCATTTTGCAAAATTAACTGTTTCTTGTGCCATCCCTGTATGTTTCTAGTAATTACTACAGTAACAAATACTGAGGTTAGATATTATTATAACTTAAAGAACTGATTTCAGTATCTTACGTAAGGGTTTCTTTGAGATTGTGATAGAAATGCCAATGGCAAATTAAACAAAATTATATAATGTTAAAAACGTTTTTTTTACATAAACAAAAACACTTACTTTATCTTATAAAAATGATTAATTTAGTTCTTTGAATTATTTGATACCAAAATATTAAGATTTAGCATGTATGATATTTCTTGAAAGCATTGCTAAAAATGACCATTTGGATCATAAGATTCTGTATTTTTGTTTGTGAAGCCCGTCAGGCTCTACCGCAGCTGGTTGGTTTCCTGAACTCAGGGCTCACGAAGAGCGATTCCTCGCCTGAATACGACAGCACCATGGCAACAGCTCTTCACAGCGCACACGGCCTGATGAAGGCCGATCCTGAGATCGGCAAGAGTCTGCTGAACAACAGCTTGATCAACTCCCTCAACAACATGAGTCTCAATCTGTGAGTGCACACTTCTTAGTGTTCATTTATGTTGGTTAACAAATTCTTGATAAATGAATAAGAATTAAGAAAGAAAAAAAAAAATATTATTTATCACTTTTTTACCATTCACATTGTTCCAAGTAAATTAGAACAAAAAAGAAAAGAAAAAAAAATTAAAAAGAAATTTTAATAATTTATAATTACATTAATATGAGCAATATTTTTATCAATTTTTTTTATGTATTTTTCAAATATGTATCATTTATTGTAATACATCAGGGGTCTGCCAAAGTCCAGCACTGCGGCAGGAGTTCTTCTTCACAGCCTGTGGTCGGAAAAGAACATTCAGAGTTTTCTTAAAAAGGTAAGACTGCAAACATAAGCCATATCTGCCAAATATCTGCTAGAAAATGTTTGTTAATACAAATAAAAATATTTACAATGGTTCTTTGCAGTCGAGAATCAAGGCTTCTTGAGCTGCTTTATGGTTCTTTGGAGACGTAAACAGCTCTTGATGTTTTATTGTAGGCTCTTCAGATTAGTATTTTAGTTTACTGATTCATTAAATCACCTGTACATAGATGGTTTTTATAGAATTATAGAGCTTACAAAGGTTCTCCATTGTCATCAGGCTATAAACACCTCTTTTGTGCCTTTATTTTTAGGTGTGGTTATATAAGGATAGTAATGTAACATGTTGTAGTTGGTGATTTAACATGAACAAAGTCAATGTAATTATCTGAGCGCATGGAATCAGATGCAGTGTTGACAAATTAGCTAATTGTTAGCAACATTTCAGACTACCATAACAACTTTTTTTTTTTTTTTTGAAAAGCACATAGCAACAAATTTAGCTATTTTTTTAAAATTTATTTGGCGACTTTTAGCAACTTTTCAAAAGTGCCTCAATCAATAAAAAGGCACATATTTTCATCTAAATTACACAAAAAGAGAAAGCCCGGAGAGAGCTAAAGAAAGATGCCTAACAGTACATCATATGTGAATTAAGTCGCAATTGTTTAATAGTAATTTATGATACAGCATGTTATTAGCTTGTTCCTATAATTGTTGTTCACTTAGGTACACTGTAAGAAAAAATATGTAGAAGAAAGGAAAAGGTAGCTACTGGTTATTTTCTGCCAGGACATTATATGTTGTAACCCTGTAACCCTAAAACACAAAATGCAAAATACAGGTAAAACACCTTAATATGGATAATTCCTTCATATAAATCCCTATTTTTAACACACTAACTGCCAATATACTGCTTAAAACTATAATTTCTCAGAATGTGTAGTTTTACTAGTTAATAAGAAAATACATAAAATTGATGAATATAACTCTTGAATATGTGCTCAAATGTGCAACTTCAATAATTCAATGTATTTAAAGGTAAAAATATCTGATCATGAAGAATGTTGTTTATATTTTACGAACAAATCTAAATTAACATTTCAAATCATATTCTTCATTTGGATTTAAGAAATCTCGTTGTGTATTTACAATAATGCACTTTTTGCGTCATGGTTACGCAGTGACATCTCAATGTCATTTAGCAACTTTTAGCAACAAATCGACCTGCCTTTAACAACTTCCCCTGACAATTAGTTGGCAACACTGATCAGATGTGTCATTCCTGAGGCTGGTTGTGGGATATCTGTCTGTGTATGATTAGTGTGTAGTTTAGTGTCTGTGTCGGGGCGGTTGAGGATTTGAGGATGGGTGTGGTACAGAGAACTAGACGTGACAAGTGTGAGAGAATGCTTACGGGTGAAAGCCAACCACACCTCACCACACCAGCCATGCAGTCTCAGCGGATAACATCGGCTTTGTTTGTGTGTACAGTGTGGGTGTTTGTGTGTGTGTCCAGATGACCTGAAGAATCTAACCTCACTGGTTTTAAAATACTCAGATAATGTAATGTCAGCTGTAAAGTCTGTATTTATACAAATATATATATAGGTAAATACTGGCATTAGGCCATGTTTGCTTATATTTGTCATGTATTAATCACTTATTTTAATTGTCAATGTGTGAAAAGCTTGTAACAGTATTTAAAATACGAAACCTTCCCTGACTCTAAGAACGCCTGTAGACTGTAGATGTTTTTTTATGTGACGGAATCTGGACGTTTTTGCCGGGAAAATCAAAAGCACGTGATTGTGATGTTTACTCTCCCTCCCGATAGCCTCTCTTCTGTTCACTGACACACGAAATGAGTTTACAATGTTCACGATAATGCCAAAATAGCCATTCTGTACTGTAATGTCGGTGTATCATGAAAAGAAAAGGATTATAGTCTACTATTGTCTCATAAATTGCCAGATCTATATAGTCTATCGTCTCAAATATACTTTATAATCAAACTATCATAACAGTGTAATTTTACTTACCTCATCTGTCGACATGATACTGCTGAATTGTAGAGCTGCTGCAAATATCGCACATCGCTGTTATTTTTGTTTGTTTTGTTATTGAGAGGAAAGCGCAGCACATATTTACATATTTATTTAAATATCGCTGCAAAGGTATTTCCAACTTCTATTAATTCTAAGCGAAGAACAGGAAAAAATTGCACAGATATCAGGGCACTGAATCACATTTAGTCGCTTGGACTTTACGTGTGCACGAGTGCAAAACATGAGCATTAATTTGCTGTCTGCAGTTCACTTAACGGCCACCGGCGTCGCTTAAACAAGGGTTTCTGAATTCTACATAAAGCTGCTTTTAATATTAATTTGTGTTAATGTTTAGTAATCTTCACAGTAAAATAGCTAACCTGGCTTGTGTGTTTATCTTGCAGCAAGGCATGAATAAGAAGTCCTTCGTGAATGACATAACGTCGGCAGCTTTCAAATCTCTTCAGGTGGTTGACTGAGAGGCACTTTACAAAAAAACTGCATTTTAACTGCATTGCATTTTAATTTTGGTTAAGTATTGCAGAAGAAGTGGTAAGAATGAGCTTATATTTCTTTTGGGGCAGTAGATGCTTTTTGTTAAGAACAATGCATGACAAATGCAATGACAAAAATGATTTGTATGTCTCAAGACTAGTATTTTTTGTTGTTGTTGTTGTTGTTCATTTAAGCAGATTTTAAATATTCCATTGTTTGTCTTTAAAATGTTCTAAAATGATTTTGAAAGACATTTTATTAGTGTTACAGGTTGTGCAAGTTCAAGATATTGTATGTTATATATTATATTTTATTTTATACACCAAGTTATATATATATGACAATATAAATATATCCCGGGACGTTTCTTAGGCTCGTTTTAACGTCTGGTCATCATTTAAAAATATTGTGGTTGTTATGTTACGGGTGTGGATAAATTTGTCATGTTTCAGCTCAGTGACTTTATGCAAAGTTTCAATAAAGTTTTCAACAGTAATATGTCTGTGTGTCACACTTTACTGTTAAATATTTATAGCTTTTACAAAATCACACTTTTATCCATGCAAAAAGAAAGCTATACACATCCTAAAGCATACGCAGATTTATATTCCTGATAATGTTTTATTAACCATTTATGGTCATGCTTTCAATGCTCTGAAATAAAGCTGAAAAGGTGGCATGCATTTTCTTTTCTTTCACATTATGTATATAATTCATTAATATTAAATTGACAAAAAGATAACATCATAAATGATAGTACATTATGGCACTTTGCATATAATTATCATTGAAAAGAGTCATAGCAAATATTAATATGACAAATGTGGTCTGTTATTTATTAGTCACTTAAAATCCAGCTTGGTTCATCATTCTATTCAGACTGTTGGTTTTAATATTTGTATCTCTTCAAAAAAAAAAAAAAAAAGATTGGGAGAATATTATATAATTATATTTAAATTATCAATGCAAATAATGTTGTTGGCGAGTCTCTGCGGAGCTGCATTATTTTCTTAGTCCTCTCTTAGTCCTGGATCCTTTGGTACTAATGGAAGAAAAAAACAACAAATGCATTATTTTCTTCATCATATCTGGTCTTTTGGGTCTTTAACAGTAAAATTCCCCTACATTTGCATTTTATTATTTGCTTTTAGCATTGTTTTTACATACAGACCTGTGACCTATTTGGGGTTAATAGAATAAAACTTAAAAAGATTTTTCAAATGCTTCAGCCCCAGTATTTTAGATCCACATACAATACAGTCCAAAAGTTTGGAACCACTAAGATTTTTAATGTTTTATAAAGAAGTTTCGTCTGCTCACCAAGGCTACATTTATTTAATTAAAAATACAGTAAAAACAGTAATATTGTGAAATATTATTACAATTTAAAAGAACTGTTTTCTATTTGAATATATTTCACAAAGTAATTTATTCCTGTGATCAAAGCTGAATTTTCAGCATCATTACTCCAGTCTTCAGTGTCACATGATCCTTCAGAAATCATTCTAATATGCTGATTTGCTGCTCAATAAACATTTAATGTGTACAATTGTACAAAATATTTGTGTACAATATTTTTTTCAGGATTATTTGATGAATAGAAAGTTCAAAAGAACAGTGTTTATCTGAAATCTAATCTTTTGTAACATTATAAATGTCTTTACTGCCACTTTTGATTGATTTAATGCATCCTTGCTGAATAAAAGTATTCATTTCTTTAATTTCTTTTCAAAAAAATAAAAATTCTTACTGACCCCAAACTTTTGAACGGTAGTGTATAATGCTACAGAAGCTTTGTATTTCAGATAAATGCTGTTCTTTTGAACTTTCTATTCATCAAGGAATCCTGAAAAAAAAAAGTACACAACTGTTTTCAACATTGAAAATAATCATAAATGTTTCTTGAGCAGCAGATCAGCATATTAGAATGATTTCTGAAGGATCATGTGACACTGAAGACTGGAGTAATGATGCTGAAAATTCAGCTTTGATCACAGGAATAAATTACTTTGTCAAATATATTCAAATAGTACACAGTTATTTAAAATTGTAATAATATTTCACAATATTACTGTTTTTTACTGTATTTTTAATTAAATAAATGTAGTCTTGGTGAGCAGATGAAACTTCTTTTAAAAACATTAAAAATCTTAGTGGTTCCAAACTTTTGGACTGTACTGTATATCTTTATTTTTAAGAATGTAGCATGACCTAATATATTCACCAGTACATTAGGTGTTAACAAAATCCATGTTTCTTTATTTATACCAGCATCAGATTAGTCTTATTTAGCAGCAGCTGTATATCTCTGGCAGTAGCGGGGTCAGACCGGAGCAAATCTCCCATTCTTCTAGCGCTTACAACAGGATCTCCCAGGAGCCCCGTGTCTGTCTGACCCCCTACTACAACTTCCCCATTAACCCTTGAACAGCTGCCGGATTTAACTCGTACTGCTCCCTGTGTGTCCTTGCTCGTGCCTATTGGGTAATTAAATGTGTTGGCGTGACACTGCGGATCCCCTCACGAAAGCACTTAGATGAAACATCTTGGAACAGAATTTGCAGTGTCATTAGTGGAGACTAGAGACACATAAACTTGCTGTTGTCTACAAAAATCCTTTGTTAGACACCTCGTATTCCCACAGTTGAGCCTGGTAGAACATCCCATCGGTATTACAGCTGAGCTCAGTTCAGTACCGGTCAGATTAGCCATAACAGCTCGGCAAGTCTGTGCAGATTTGCCATGAGTCAGGCAGGAGTCATGGGTTTGGCGTGAGATAAACACCTATCCGACACACACGAGAACTTGGGCTCAGTTAAGTCCGCTGAATGACGGGATGGACTGCTGGTTTCAGACACTGTGTTTGGAACAGCAGCTCTGTTGTTTGTTATTTTATGCTGATAGTCATCTATAATTAAACTACCTGACTCACACTCGCTTCAGTGTTGAGCAGCTGTCCACATGCTTGCTAAAAGTGACATATTTATACTACCACATGTATTTTAGTTTCAAAGCAGTCTGATATACTACAGTACAAAGAGTAAAACTGTGTATTAAATTCACATTTTTTGCATGTCATCAAATTGATTCAATAATATTAAATTATTAGTTACCTGATAAAACATTTTGTATATTTTTGTTATATTCTGCATAATAATATATTATATAACACATGGTAATGCAATGTTTTGGACACTAGCATGATGGTAATACCACAGTATTCTTTAAAGTACCTTACAGTGCCATTTAAATACCATATGATATATAAATATGATCATTCAGAGCAATTGTTTGTACCCGATTATGCTCCTGTTTATTACATTATTTTGTTGCATTAAGATTTATTCAGTAATATTAAATTATATTTTTTTACTTGAATTAAACAAGTTGTTTTAGATTAATATATATTTTTTAAGTTGCCTGACAAAACATTTTAATATTTTGCATAAAAACATAAAAACATGGTAATACCATGTTTTGGACACTAGCATGATGGCAAGTGCCTTTTGTGCAATTTAAATACCATATATGGTATAAAGTGGACAAAAAATAGTGTATATTTTGCATTTTATATATATATATATATATATATATATATATATATATATATATATATATATATATATATATATATAGAGAGAGAGAGAGAGAGAGAGAGAGAGAGAGAGAGAGAGAGAGAGAGAGAGAGAGAAGGTAATACTATATAATCTTGTTTCCTCCATGGAATAAAAAAATTAATAGGTAATTGCCATTTTTATCTCACAATTCTGACTTTTTAAAATGAAAAAGACAGAATTGTGGGTTATAAACTTGGAATTGCGAGAAATTAACTCAGAATTGAAAGATTTGCAATTTGTGAATAAAAAGTTGCGATTACTAAGCTCCCGTATAACAGCGTGTTTTTGGACAATAGCATGATGGTAATACCCCTATAATAACATGTTAGTCTTACAGTGCCATATTATATATAAATATGATCATTTAGCAAAAAGGCATATCAAAATACTAGGGTATTAACATCTGATCCTGTCACACATGGTACTTTTGTGTACGTTCGCATGCACTCAATGCAGAATCTGTCTGTTTTTTGCATTTCCTTTTGCATTGCTTTCGGATCACAGTCTGGTCAATGGTTGTGCTACAACAAACAGCAACTGTTATTTCACACAGAAAGTTCTGGAAACATGATGCTATGTTAGATTAGCCTAGTGGCATTACGCATCTTAGCTAGGTCTTTACCAAGGCATTTATTTGAAGACATTGAGGTCAATATGTTATTTTAGGACCATTGCTCATCACTATTCATATCTGAGCTGAAGGTAACATGTTTTCTTGTTCGACAGTTGGTCTGTGGAAGGCTTGACATGTTTTTGGGCAAGTTCATACAGCTGAATGTGACAGACTGACAAAAATTAACTAATTGTTTCACAGCAATCTAATTGAACATTCATTATAATGGAATGCTTGATTTAGTTAATTCATAAATTGCACCAAATGAGCTATTGCACATAAACTGTAAACTATTATTCATAATATTGGGGTCAGTAAGATTTTTGTAAAAGAAATGAATAGTTTTATTCATCAAGGATGCATTAAATTGATCAAAAGTGACAGGAATGTATATAATGTTACAAAAGATTTCTATTTCAAATAAAAGCTGTACTTTTGATCCTGCTGTTCATCAAAGAATCCTGGAAAAAATGCATGACGGTTTCAACAAAAATATCAAGCAGCACAACTGTTTTCAACACTGATAATAATCATAAATGTTTCTTGAGCAGCAAATCAGCATATTAGAATGATTTCTGAAGGATCATGTGACACTGAAGACTGGAGTAATGATGCTGAAAATTCAGCTTTGCATCGCATTAATAAATTACATTTTTAAATATATTCACATAGAAAACATTTATTTGAAATTGTAATAATATTTCACAATTTTTACTGCATTTTTGATCAAATAAATGCAGATTAGTGCGCATATGAGACTTTCAAAAAAAAATTTTTTTTAAATTTGTACTGACTCCAAACGTTCAAACTAGTCTTCTAACTTTAGGCCTAATTACAAAAATATGATTATTATTGTCTGATAGGGGCTATATTTAATAGGTCATGTGAACAACCTCACCAAAATAAAGTAGAAAATCTAAACTGGCCATTTTTGGTTCGTGGTGTGAATGTAGCTTTTGATAATGCACGGATAAATCAGCTCCATTTCACCGCCACTTACTTTTTCTGATGATCGCTGACTCGATTCCTGAGGACGGTGATCTATGAGACAGAAAATCACATGCATGAATCAATCTCGTGAATCATTGCCGTACAATTTTACATCATTCTCATGTCAATCAAATGATATCTCTGGGAACCGGCCCATATGATTGTTCTGCCAAGTCTGTGCTAGGTGTGACTGCATGTAATTGATAGTTGTATGACACACCATAAACGTCCTGTCCTAATGTTACTGTTTTCCACTTTAACATCCTCTTTTTGTTGAAGCTATAAAACAGCACTGTGTGGAAGCCTCACCTCGTATTTCTGGCACATGTATCTGTATTGCAGCTCAAACTTCTCTGCTTCAAGCTGGCGCATCCACTTCCAGAGTTCGTTTGCGGTTTCTCTGCATGAAAACCCACAAGAGAACATGACGAACCAGTCCATGAATGTGAAGCAACAGCCTTGGCTTCATGTCACAGTGCATGTTAAACATACTTCACTATATATCATGTTGGCGGAGGTTTTTGACGTGTTTTTTTACCTCAGCTTGTCCGCGCCGAGGTTTTCGATGTTCAGTTCCTTACGGCGTTCGCTCAGGATCGTTTTTTTCTTCTCTCTCTCGGTTTGCTTCTTAGGCCCACCCCTTTTGTCTGTCTGTCAATCAAAAACAAACAAGTAGTGAGCATTTGTGACACGTGCTGTGACCTTTGACCTCTGAGCGGCTTTACCCTTTGCATGTATCCGGTGTACTGAAAGCTTGCGAGAACCTTTTTCTTCTTAGCGTCATCGTCAGCCTTTCTCTTGGCCTCTTCCTCCTCTTTTCGTGCTTTTTCTTCCTGAAAGAAAAAGAAATGAATTACTATAAGCGACTGTTTCTTCCTATAGGATGGCCTTTATGTCCTCTTGAAGAAACTTACAGCTAGTTTGTTTTGCCGCTCTCTCTCTCGCTCCGTGCGGATCCGGACCTGCTCCGCTCGCTCTGACCTGCGGTTCTCCTGTTGGTCACAACACTTAATATTCAACAATGTTATTGATCTGATCTGACTGTTATGATGATGTTGTGTGAGAAATTAACAGAGCTGGACGATGATGACATCAGTGTTTTCTGCAGAACTGCTTATATGAAATGAACTCATTTAATTATTGATGATGTTTACAACAGAACTGGATCAACACTGAACTGACTTCAGCCGAACAACAGATGAAATGCATTAGTTTCCTTTTATTACAGTAGAGCTGCTTTGAAACAAGCGCTATATAAATAAAGGTGAATTGACTTGAATAAAGGTGACAACAGGTACATTTATCCCACTTTTGATGATGAACTAATTATTAGTTTGACTTCAAAAACAAAGAGAGAGAGATAGCGAGTATGTTTGAGACACTTGCACAACCATGCAGTCAAAAGTTTGTAATATTTTTTTAATTTAATTTAGTCTCTTCTGCTCACCAAGGCTGTATTTATCAAAACAGTAAAATTGTGAAATATTATTGCAATTTAAAATAACTG
This sequence comes from Chanodichthys erythropterus, assembly GCF_024489055.1. NCBI lineage: Eukaryota > Metazoa > Chordata > Actinopteri > Cypriniformes > Xenocyprididae > Chanodichthys > Chanodichthys erythropterus. Next base: position 34,534,083 of record NC_090241.1, read on the forward strand.
TTTTCTATTTGAATATATTTTAAAATGTAATTTATTCTTGTGATCAAAGCTGAATTTTCAGCATCATTACTCCAGTCTTCAGTGTCACATGATCCTTCAGAAATCATTCTAATATGATGATTTGCTGCTTTTTCTGATTATTATCAATCTTGAAAACAGTTGTGTATTTTTGATTGTTTTCTATAAGGAAGTTCATGGAATCGTGTCTTTATTTGAATGTATTCATTTATTTTGACGTTTTCTTTTTAGGTTGTAGTTGACAGTCTGGCTCTGTGGGACTAAAGTCACAGTCCGGCTGGAAAGAGCACAGAAATTTCCATACTGGTTGGGGCTGGTTTGTTGCTAGTCCAGCTGGTGGACCAGTGTATCCCGACTGTTTACCAACAAACCTAGCTGGTCAACTAGCATGTTTCTAGCATGTCATTTCAACATAAAGTTCACTTGTCTTATCATGGTTACAGTGGTAGGGTGTATATCTTACAATCCGTTGGGTGAGGCTGATTAACTCTTCTTCCTCTTTCTTTCTGCTCTCGAAGTGTGCTTCAATGAGAGTCTGTAGCTCCGTCAGATCTTTCTCCATACGTTTACGGTGAATATCCTGAGGATATATTTTTAAAAGTCATCACATTATAGTGGTAATATAAAGTGCAGTAAAAAATACATATGTGACACATGTTTTATGGCAGTGCAATGAAAATCTAAAGGTCACATAACATTGTTTACTTTAGTAAGTGAAAGTTCAGAGTGATTTATTGTTATGACAGTAAACGAATATTCATATTGCGAAAGAATTTGCTGTTTATAGCTGCTAACTAAGACAACTGTGCAAACAAAAGAACGCAATGAAGTAGACGTATACTTAAATTAATGGTGTAATATAATGCACAAAACATTTTAAAAAAATTACAATAAAATCAATTTAAATAAAATAAAATAAAATAAAATAAAATAAAATAAAATAAAATAAAATAAAATAAAATAAAATAAAATAAAATAAAATAAAATAAAATAAAATAAAATAAAATAAAATAAAATAAAATAAAATAAAATAAAATAAAATAAAATAAAATAAAATAATAAAATAAAATAAAATAAAATAAAATAAAATAAAATAATAAAATAAAATAAATGTACTCACATCAAAATCAACTTTCTCTCCATCAGGAATTTTGGGAGGCACCAAAGCTGGCACAAAGGGTCTTAAAAATCAACAACAATGCATTAGATTTTTCTTGTAAAATGGTCATATATTTGGGAATATTTGGTTATATTACAGTTATGTATCAAACTGAGTAGGAAACAACATGCACAAAAAGGAAAATACTAATCTATCACTCAGGAACACAGGAAATTGCTAAAGATGCAAAACTAAGGACCGCATGCAGAAGAATTAATACACCACACATAAAGCCACAAACTAACAAGGGACAAATTAAACTTAGGGCTATACACAGTGTTGTGAATTTTTTTATTTTTTTGCATGTTTGTCATACTGTTTCAGTTCATCAAACAAATTTAAATATTAATCAAAGATAACGCAAGCTGTTGCAACATGCTGTTTTTAAATGAACGTTTTTATTATGAAGGGAAGACAAAATCCAAACCCACATGGCCCTGTGTGAAAAACTGCTTGCCCCCTAAACTTAATAACTGGTTGGACCACCCTTAGCAGCAACAACTGCAATCAAGCATTTGTGATAACTTGCAATGAATCTGTTACATCGCTGTGGAGGATTTCTGGCCCACTCATTTTTGCAGAATTGTTGTAATTCAGCCACATTGGAGGGTTTTCAAGCATGAACCGCCTTTTTAAGGTCAATAGGATTGAGGTCAGGGCTTTGACTAGGCCACTCCAAAGTCTTCATTTTGTTTTTCTTCAGTCATTCAGAGGTGGATTTGCTGGTGTGTTTTGGATCATTGTCCTGCTGCAGAACCCAAGTTCACTTCAGCTTGAGGTCACGAACAGATGGCCGGACATTGTCCTTCAGGATTTTTTGGTAGACAGCAGAATTCATGGTTCCATTTAATCATGAAGCAGCAAAATATCCCCAGACCATCACACTACCACCACCATATTTTACTGTTGGTATGATGTTCTTTTTCTGAAATGCTGTGTTACTTTTACACCAGACCTAATAATAATAATAATAATTCCTTACATTTATATAGCGCTTTTCTGGACACTCAAAGCACTTTACATATTGAAGGGGGAATCTCCTCAACCACCACCAATGTGTAGCATCCACCCGGATGATGCGACGGCAGCCATATTGCGCCAGAACGCCCACCACACACCAGCTTATTGATGGAGAGGAGACAGAGTAATGAAGCCAGTCAGTGTATGGGGATGATTAGGAGACCATGATGATGGACAGAGGCCAATGGGCGAATTGGGCCAGGATGCCGGGGTTACACCCCTACTCTTTTCGAAGGACATCCTGGGATTTTTTAACGACCACAGAGAGTCAGGACCTCAATTTAACGTCTCATCCGAAGGACGGTGCTTTTTGACAATATAGTGTCCCCATCACTATACTGGGGCGTTAGGACCCACACAGACCACAGGGTGAGCACCCCCTGCTGGCCTCACTAACACCTTATCCAGCAGCAACCTAGTTTTCCCAGGAGGTCTCCCATCCAGGTAATAACCAGGCTCAGCCCTGCTTAGCTTCAGTGGGCAATCAGTCTTGGGCTACAGGGTGATATGGCTGCTGGTTCTAGCCATATCATCATAAGAATCTAATGGGATTCTTACACACACTTTCAAAAAAGTTCAACTTTTGTCTCATCAGTCCACAGAGTATTTTCCCAAAAGTCTTGGGGATCATCAAGTTGTTTTCTGGCAAAACTGAGACGAGCCTTTATGTTCTTTTTGCTCAGCAGCGGTTTTCGTCTTGGAACTCTGCCATGCAGGCCATTTTTGCCCAGTCTCTTTCTTATGGCGGAGTCATGAACACTGACCTTAACTGAGTCAAGTGAGGCCTGCAGTTCTTTGGATGTTGTTGTGGGGTCTTTTGTGACCTCTTGGATGAGTTGTTGCTGCGCTCTTGGAGTAATTTTGGATTTGGATCTCAATTACTTTCTCATTTGTTCCTGAATTTCTTTGGATATCAACATGATGTGTAGCCTTTGAGGATCTTTTGGTCTACTTCACTTGGTCTACTTCACTTTGTCAGGCAGGTCCTATTTAAGTGATTTCTTGATTGCGAACAGGTGTGGCAATAATCAGGCCTGGGTGTGGCTAGAGAAACTGAACTCAGGTGTGATAAACCACAGTTAAGTTATGAGACAAGCACTTTTTCACACAGGGCCATGTGGGTTTGGATTTTGTTTTCCCTTTATAATAAAAACCTTCATTTAAAAACTGCATGTTGTGTTTACTTATGTTATTTTTGATTCATATTTAAATGTGTTTGATGATCTGAAACATTAAAGTGTGACAAACATGCAAAAAAAAAAAAAAAAAAAATCAGGAAGGGGGCAAGCACTTTTCCACACCACTGTATATATATATATATATATATATATATATATATATATATAGTTATATGGGACAAACAAAGGCAACTAAACTACAAACAGGTGCAAATCATAGATAACTTAGGAGACAGATAAGTGGGAACAAAAGAAACAGGAACAGAACACAGCGAAACTGTGTCACAAACTAAGGGACTGTTTACACGACTTCATTTTTAACTAAAAAAAAGAAAACATTTTATGTGTTATGTTCATTCATTTACACAAGAATGCATTTTGGGGGCCTGAAAATGCAAACTTTTGAAAATGGAATTCAAAGTGCACATTTTTGTCTCTTTGTAAACTACAAAAACACAAATTTCTGAAAAGGTGACGTTACGCGCACATGTATTACGTGTTCAGTCTATAGGCTCGTAGTGTTTCTTTACAAGGGACATCGCCAACTACTGGCCTGGCAGCAGAATACAGCGTTTTTAGCCGTTTTCGCGGATCCGTGTGAACGGGGATCATTTTGACAACATTGTCATCTGTACACGATAAAAGCAAAAGAAACATTTTCAGTTTTTAGTACCTTGTTGTCGTGTAAACATACCCTAAAAGTCCATGAAAACAGAACATAAACCTGACATTATATATCCTTCTATTTTCTATTATTTATATTTGAAAATTCTACTCACTTATGCTTTGGTTTTGTTTCTTCTTTACCGGCAGGAGTGAAAGGGAAAAATACAGATGTATGAAAACAATTGCATACCAGCAATGCTGATGATTTAGTTCAAAGATTATCTGGGCTCAGTTTCAAGTGTAAAACCAGTTTTGAATGAGTCTGATGTTATCATGTTCACCTTCTTCACCAGGTTCCTCAGCAGCATCTAAATAAGAAAAGACAGACATGTCATCTATGACAGCAATGTTAAAATCCACAGAGACACAGAGAAAGCCTGAAGACATGTCCCTTATCACAAATGGGAATCTTCACTAAAAGGTATTTTGTGTAAGCCTTTTCAAGAAAATCTGGGTGGTCAACTTTGTATTCAGAGTATTTCAGGTTAAGACAGTCTGGAAGTGAAACTTCTTACATATGATGGATGTAGTCCATTAAGCTGATAATAGCTGACATTGTTCGAAACCTCATCCCAAATGTGTCACGCTTCGTTTAATCAGAGACTTTGTGAAAGTAATTATTGGGTGTTGTTTATTGTATTAGAATCACTTGCTGAATAATCCGGTATTTCCTTACCTGCATGATGTGGATTGAGTGTTCGCTTCCCACCGGCCTCTACAAGCCCTAATAATGAACAGATAAACAGAAGGATTTATCCAAAAACATTTTATGACAGTCTTGAAGTCTTTTGTGTCTTTCTTTTGAATCATTATATGTGATTTATGTACATTACTTATAATTATTAACTTTAAATAATTATAATTATAGTACTGAAAAAAATACTTTTCACTCAGAAATTGTTCATAAATTTCACAAATAATTACAAAGAAATGTCAAGTAACACATTGAATTAAAAAGTGTTTTCTTGTAAAATGTATTCCAATAATCTTTGTTTTTGAAAAACAGTGAGTCTATAAGTAACAGTTGTTTATAATGATAAATATTTATGTTGACAAGCATTATCTATTTTTTAAAGCACACAAATGACACTAACAGTGATTTTCACTTCATGATCAAAAGAAATAACTAAATTATATTTTGCATGCCTTGCCTTGTGGTGTAAAAATTAAGCCTTATTTTCATTCTTTTACATAACTGACTATGCAAAACATAATTTATCAAGTTTATTTTAGGATATGTTCTTGACACAATTCATGAGATTCACCCGACAACATCATCTGTTTATTTATTCTGGCAAACCTCATTCATTATTAGGTGTAGTTTTAGCAGCAGCATTAGCACAAGCGGCACTACCTTCCTCCTGCTCCTCTACCTCCTCAAGCACCTCCTCATTCAGCACCTCCTCTGTGCAAAGCAGATGCAGACAGCATTATGAGAAAATAATCATGCATATGGTTGCAATTGAGCAATGCATGCATGTAAAATGCACACACTCACTCTAAGCAAGGACAGATCATGTTATTTTTTTAAAGATCTATTATGCTTTCTTTAGTGTGTAATGTTGCTGCTTGTGCATGAAAAAGCTCTGCAAAGCACAAAGTCCCTCCAGCGAGAGTTATTCTCTATATCAGTGTCACTGTTACTGAACTTCCTGTAACGCCTTCATTGTAGTCTTGAGTTTTCTTCTGGCAACGTACACGAATTCCCGCCCAAGGCACAAGCAAAATAAATGAGGCGAGGCTTGGTTGAATTAGTAGTGTGTTGTCGCTATGTCCGAGAGACGCAGTTTTTTCCACCCCGGTTTTAGCGCGGTAATGGTAAGAAGGTGACATTTACAAAACACGCTTGAACGACAAAACAGAACACACTGATCCAGTTGACCAATCAAAGCTCATTGTGCTTTTCAGAAGGAGTGGCTTCATAGAGACTGGAACTAAACAGAGCGTTACCAGAGTCCCTTTAAGATAAGTCATTTCACTTGGTGGCCATCTTTAAAACACCTCTCAGGCATGCATGTGCAGCTCCTATCTCTTTGAATGGGGAAACATCAAATTCTCCAAAGCTGTTCAATTAAATTTCAAATTTGAAATCACCAATGAAATCTGACAACAGTTGTCTCATAAAGTTTGTTTCTAAAAGCTCAAATCATGTGCATCTCTATAGGAAGCGTGCATCTGAATGTTTCTATACAGACTACAGCTTCTAATGCAGCTTTCAAACATTCAAGTGTTGCCGTTTGAAAAGATGAGAAATTTTCAACTTCTGCCACGAGCATTGGAACCCACAATTCAGTTCGGCAATGGGTGACGTCAACCATTCAAAGTAAATGGGAAGCATTAATGCCAACGCCCGTGTGAATGCAGCATAACGGCCGCTGCGGTGACACAATGACTTTAGCAATCTGTGATTGGCTCTTATTTAGAAGGCAGGACTTATTCAACCATATTGCGCATTACACTTTCTCCCATTCATAATAATACGAGTGCACCGGCAGATAAAGTCTTTATAGCGTTACTGACAGACTGGGAAGAGAGGAGCTGCAACAATGGAGAAAATGTGGAAAAAAATCAAGATTTTGTAAAATGGCATAAAAGTTCCTATTAAAATCACTCCAAAAAATGAGATTTTGTCATATTAAGCTTGCTACTGTGGGCAGTTTTGTCACCAAAGTACCTATAGCAATAATCTCATTGAACTATTTAAATGCGTACAAGCCATTTCAGGTCAGAGGAAGGAAATTGTGATCCATTTAAACAATGAAGGATTAGACTTGTGAATGATGTCACTCAGTGTCATTACATAATGTAGTTTGGGAAAACTGTCCTGATTCTCCACCCTCTGACTGATCCGGTCACACATGAACACTCCCTTCACCGACTTCTCTCATATCAACTTCTGCTGCCAAAGAACATGATATCCATCCGCCCTTATTCTCCTGTTCTTTACTGGATGTAGGGCAGGTTCAAACAAAATACAGAACAAAATGCAGCTGGCACTTTTCATGAATACGGTTCGAAACGGACCTAAAACTCTTAAAATGTTGTTTTTCTGTTTTCAACAATTGATCAGTGAAGAGGTGCTTAACAAATTTTTAAATTAAAAGGGTTGAGTTAAATATATGTTTTATATATTTATTTAACACATTTAATATGAGGTTTGACATTTGCACTATTTTAGGATGAGTTCTGATTTTTTAAAACTCATTTTCAATGAGCAATAATTGCAATTATTACTATGTCAGAAAAGATAATATGTTTCCGAGTAACAGTTGGATATTTGTATTAAATATAATGGCCAATCAGTAGCTAGTTTGGGACCAAATGTTCCTTTAATTAATGATAAACTTATGCATTTTTACAAATTAAAATAATTTAAATAGAAATACATATGATGAAAATGTTAATATGAAACTACTCCTAACATTACATATGTATTTTTAATAACTTTGATTATTGACATTATTTGTCTATTCAGAATCACTGTATATGGTTGAGATATTTGCAATAAATGTATTTCAAACTAGTTAATTTGCAGTACTATATGTAACATCTAGTAGGGTTTGTCTTGCTAATGCACCAAAAAAAGACATATATACACCAAAAAGTGTCCTTTTGGAAATTGCCAGATAAATTCTTCTCCCTGAGCCCTTATTTGTTTCCTCAGGTCTATTTTCAGTGGGCTAAACACAAATTCCTGTCAAAAGAAGGGAAGGTTTGTTTTGTTTGCTAATCTCTTTGTTCAGTGCAAGCTCGTTCACGGTGAATCTCACCTAATTCTCTCTCTGCCACTGCTCAATAAAGTTAACATTTAACTCAGGTATCAGGGTAAAAGCCCAGGAGCCGATGTGCAAACCGGATCATCTACACAGAGGTAATCTGATTCTCATTTGGGCCGCCAAGAGAGGGACAGACTGAGATTGCCATTGTGCTCCAAACAACAGTCCCTCTCAACAGCCTCGAACACATGAACTTTTCTTTGCTTGAGAACTCCAACTGGAATGTTTTAACTGAAGTAACTCCGTGAAGGTTTTAAGATAATGCGGAAACACTTTCTCTTCTTTTTAGTCATTATGAATGATCAGAACTATAATTGTTAAGTGCATCTAAAAAATGTTGTTTATATCAACCTGCATTTACTCTGGGTCATGCAAGGACAGATCATGTTTCATAAAAGATCACTACAATGCATTTATTTTATCCCACAATAGCATAGATTTAATTTAACCATAATTATTGGTGTCCAGGAAAGTAATCAGTAAATTTGCCCTAATCTATGTGAAAAGATATGAAATAAAAATGCTTTGGTAAATCATACTAATGACACAAAAAATTCACAAAAAGTCAAAAGAATGACAAAAGTCAGAATTATGAGGAAAAAGTTAAAAAGTCAATAATTACATAAAAACGACTTTTTTTGTCCAAATGATTTTATAATGTAAAAATAATTCATTTATCTCATCAGGTGGAAATGGGTTTGCATAAAAGGTGAAATATTCTACACGAAAAGCTGTTTATTTAAACATATATATTTTTTTAAATCTCATAATTTTATAATTATGACATAATTGTCACATCTTTTTACCCCCGTGAAACTAGCTATTTCAATATGTTAGGAAACATCTAAATTTACATTACTTAAGTCAATAATATTACTTATTAATAGGGTTGGGAATTGAAAATCGATTCCAGTTCTGGAACTGGATACTTGTTATGAAATAAAAATTTTGAGTCCGCTTATTGATTTCTGAATGCGCATTTTAATGTGGTTTTTAAACCATTCAAGCACATGAAGATGCGAAAGAGAACTCAGTTCGGCACTAGAGCGCCGTGCAAATGCACAGAAAGCCGCCTCTCATACAGTGCACGATAACTGAATTGAGTTCTCTTTCGCATTTTTTGCACTTAAACGGACAAATACACACAAAATATCATTGTAAGCACAGTCGGTTATGTCTTAAATAAACTTAAACAGTTCAGAAAGAAAACGCATGTGTAGCAATGTATTGAATCCGTGCATTCGATCTTAAAGTCACAGCAGCCTAAAAAGAGAATCACTCACTGATCTTGACTGAACAACTTTTGTAACTTTAATAAGGATTAATCTATATTTTATTTATAAAAAGAAAACTATGCAGTTATTTTAAATTTGATTTCAATTTTTTTTACTTTGCTCAGTTGTATTTATTTTGCTTTTGCAAATTTTACTTGGGGGAATTTCACATAAAGTGAATGTTAAGCTTCATGGACACCACTGTGAGGTTAAGACAGTTTAACAGTCTTGGATCAAGGTAGATTTATCATTCACAGAAGAGGAAAACAAATTCAAACTTACCCTCTTGCTCCCTGGATGGAAACAAACCACACGGGCATGTTATTTTAACTTTTGCAATCACTATAAATGTGTCAGTGATTGAACGAGAGTCTATGCAATAATTCTCAGCTTACATCATACACAATGTATATCTATCAAAATCCTCTTTAATGAAACACAAAGACACTTACTCATGCTCAACGTCCTCTCTGTATGACATGCTTAGGTTTAGATCTGTTTTATGTACAGATTACAGAAGAATTTGTCAGTTTTTACAGTCATTATTGTAGTCTGACAACATGAAAACGTTCACTATATCATGCAGATATTCATCTTACCTCTCTTTATGTTGGTCGGGATGATGTTACTCACAAGTTTGTTAACGAAGGCTGTTTGCTCTTGAAGCTGAACCCCAATGATATATAAATTGTCCAAAGATCACATGACTTCATATGTGATGTTTTGTCTTCAAAGAGGGTGGGCTGAATGCACATATATATGCACCTATGAACACATATAGTACATGCACAAAACACTGGACACATTCTCTGCGGATGTGCATTGTGTCTATTAATAGATCGGCTGACAACTGTGTTCTCATATGATGATCATTGAGTTCTGCTTTGGAGTGATACATTTATACATAACAATAAAAAACATTGACTTAAAGTACATTTAGGCGGTATGATATTTGCATATTAGTAAATTAATTGTTTATACTTACAAATGCATAGTGTGGCAGTACTATGATACTTACTGATACACTGAAATTCATGCACCACCATGGTCTTTCACATCTGTCAAGAGTCGAATTTGTCTAAGTCATTGTAAAAATGTAATTTTAGCTGAATTCTGCTGTAGGCAGAGCCCGCACACGCTCAGGCTGATGTCTGAAGTTGAATTGACCTGTGGCTCATTTCCTGTGCCGTTTGAAGGGTCATGGGATGTTAACCCCGCAGGTGAGAAAATTAACGACAGTCTTTTCATTCAGTGAGTAACTATGTGACACGTGTGATCTGCTGTCTTCACCCGCTGCTGGAGAATCTCTGCACTTTATCACTATGCCAGATCTTTTATTAGTTTTAGAACAGTCAGAAGCTGTTTAGTCCAATTACTTGACATGTACTGTATGTCGCCAGACTTCTGAAAACGTATTATTTTTCTTTATTCTAATAAGATATGGTTGTCAGTCAGTTCAATAAAACCGTGTCAGCTTGATACAAAATACCCCACAGATCATTTATTATAGCTTGTCAAATTTGCGACTAGCATGTGCCGTCATGTTCATCTTTTGTGTTGAATTGACCCTCGTTTGTGAAGCAGCGTAAAATGACGGCATGACAACAACACTCTACTACAACAACTCTTCCTCTTCTCTAAAGCAGCCCAACATGGCCCCGCCCCCTTTGTTGCGTGTTCTCAGGGGCGGGGTTTATGTAAATTTTCAGGTTTGTGATGTCACCAACCCAGGAAGAAGCTCACAGCCATTTGTTGTAGTCCTTAAAAAGAGATTTCTGTAAAAGAAAATATCTCCCTTTGCATTGAACTTTGAGCGTCGTAACTTTGCAGATGTTGTTTATGATCAAAGAGCAACATTACACACTAACTAAAGTTAAAAAAGTGAAATCATAATCAACCACCCCTTTAAAATTTTGTGTTAAACATTTCAGTTAATACAATGAAGGTGATTAATTTATCAACAGAAACTCAAAATGTTATGTCATCTGAACCACATTAATTATCTAAGTTGATTTGACAAAAGAAAAAATGTTGTGATGGAGAACAACAATAAAGCAGATGATGGAAAGCAGATGATAGAGAATTCCAGGTACGTGTAGATCAACACCAGAACAATCTTAACCAACGAGGACAGACAAAGAATGTGTAGCTATGTTCTGACTGACAGGGTCCTTATGTAGTGTTCACTGCTGCTCCCTATTCCCAGATATCCATTTAAGCCTACTTCGCTTGACAAAATGCATTCGTTCGGAAAACCCTGCAATGTCATCAAATGTAGAGGAAACAACAGTAACACATATACAGAAGTTTGAGGTATGATGGCATAATATACTTACATTTACTTAAAAAAGAATTGTTGGTTTAACTTAAAAAAGTTAGTTACCTGGTTGCCTTAAAATTTTGAGTTCATTGAAATTAAAAATTTGAGTTAATACAATGATAGCAATTGGTTTATTCAAAAGAAACTCAAAATATTATGTTATCTGAACTACATTAAAGGTGAGGATGTTTTCGTCGACTGAGAAACCAAAGACTGTTAGTGAGTTTTTGAAATGAGCGCATGCGTAAGAACAACCCCCCCTCCTTTCGAGGGAATGCCTCCCAAAACTCGTGCACGAGTGCTGGAACACGAGTGTTTACCACCGGCATTCTCTGTATCGTGTTAGTGGATTCATTATGTCGGACTCACTGCAGGTAACTCATAATCTGCAGTTGTTACTCCTGTCTCCTGATAAAAACATCGCATGCGGCGCCTGTGGAGTGTGGAAAGTTACTGGAGCGCACACATCTCTCACAAGGAACGTCATGGCAGTGATTGACAAGCCAGAGGGCCAATCGTTTACGCGATGATCACACAAACAATTTGCTGATGTTTTTAAGGCCCTACCTCTTGCACAGATGATGTATATTGATATTATTCCTTTCAGTGCACCTAATAAATAGTCTTTTATCAGTTAAAGACAGTTTCAAGTAATATTGCAAAAATGTATAAAACAAAACATCCTCTATAGCACCTTTAATTATCTATGTTGATTTGACAAAAGAAAAAATGTAACAACAAATCATGAAAAAAAAATTTTTACACATTATAATCATGTGTGTATAATACATGCAAGTGCAATTCTATAAATATTAAATCGTTATTAATTCAATTCATATAAATTGTCATATTTGAAAGTTCTAAACTGGGTGACAAATGTCTGTTGAGATGTTTATCAGGAAAATAAACCTAATTTAGTTATATTATTATGTGTATTTATCTTATTTAACCATAATAATGAGATTAGCATACTGTAACTGTCACATCTCGAGCACTTTATACCCGCAAACAACAGTGTACCACACCTATAAAACACTGAAGCCTCAATATTTTTTGCCATTGCATTTTTATTTTATTCAAAGTGCCACCTCTTCTGAAGCATTTGTAACAATGATCCCTTTTGTAGTGCCATTAAAACCGAACATGTACGCTCTTCTCACTTAAGACGGTGGAATAGGCCTAACCTGTACACTTAGTTCCCAGCGCTCTTACGGGCGAATGGATGAATATGGTATAGGTATAAAAGTTATGCATTTTATAAACTATCTGCGATATAATAAATGTTTATTATTCAGTGTTTTTTTATAAAAAAAAATGATATAACAAAAAATAAATCAATGCAATCTCATCCTTATAAAATTATTCACATACAATATAAAAATTAGATAGCATTGCTACTCTTAAGAATTATTGGTAAGGAAAATATCTTCCTGTCCTCACTTGCTCTTTCAAAAAGAAACATTCAGGTTATTTATAACAAATCAGGTTATTTGCTAAGTCGCTTGATAAAAGAAAGATGAATGAAGAGACTCGTACAAACTCTGCACGATGAATGCAGAACATTACTGGGATGGAAACACTATTCAGACGGTTAATCCTGCACTAGAGTAAAACCTCATTATGTTACAGTCAATACAAGGGTAATGTGAGGGACATAAAGGCAGATCTTTCATAGTTTTGAGGTGAGTCATGTGACCAGGGATGGGCGAATGTCACAATAATGCATTTCATCTCCTGTGAAAGTGATAGTCGGTCATTTAGGAGTGAAATGTTTCACCTTTTGACACTGTGGCCTTGTGTGCACATCATATTTTAGTGAACAGTGTTTGGCCTTTCAGCTGCTTTTGTTTTCTTACCATCTTGACCTTTTAGAGAACTGGTTGGATATGAGTTTGGACATGCTTTGGATAAATGGCTTTAGCCTTCCTTCTCATGCACTTCTTTAATCTTTTAAAATTTAAAGTATGATGGAATTATTTAGAATCCGTATAAAGAACACAATCAGATATTTATTTTTCAATATTATATCAAAAATAAAGTTCTTGATGTTTCAGCAGTTTTAATGTTCTATATGTAACTGGTAAGCCCTCTAGTGGCTGGTAAGGATATGACCATCAGTTTCTTGCTGGCCTGTTGGTCAGGCAGCAGCCTTAATATTTCCCTTAGACTGATATTTCCTCATACCCATGATATGATCACCTAGAAAAGACAATTTATGAAAGAAAAAAATACAGGTCAAAACATGATTTTTTTTCCTAAAAATAGAGCTGAAATACTAGAACTACCCTGTTGAAAAAAACAGCACATGCTGGTAAGGTAGGTTTTGAAGCTGGTATGCTGGTTTTAGCTGGTTTATGCTGATCAAGTGCTGGTCCTGGATCAGCATAGGACCAGCATGGACCAGCTCAAATCAGCATACCGGCTTCAAAACCTACCTTACCAGCATGTGCTGTTTTTTTCAACAGTCCCAATACAAACTGGACGTCTGGTCACCCTATAAACATACAAGATCAAATGAGATTCTAAAATATGTCGCCACCACTTTGCCTCAACGAAACGTGACTTGAAAACACCTGACATCATGAACACAAATTCCCAACTCGTAAATAAGAACTTCCCATCAACTCTTGACTGGTAAAGTGAGAAAAAAGTCCCTTTGGCCTTATCATTCACATACTTTTCCCTATTATAGTCAAACCATACTTTTATGATTACTCACTGCATAACTATAGAGTTTCATCAGGGCAGGAAACCGGATTTCCGGGTTATTTTATTAGTCAATTTCCCAAAAACACTATCAGATTTTGTCCTTACTAAACATTTGACTGTAATGGAGGATATACTGTACAAACATTCACATGAAATGATGACAAATCATGATAAGTATCTGGAGATTACACAGTTTATTTACAGTACAATGTTTATGACACGTTTCACATCGCAGGGCTTTTAATTTAACACTTATTGAACACACTGACAAATCATTTTGTATTTGACAAGTATGAATGCATTCCTATATCTTAGTTTATTTCATATGGGTTCGAAGCTTTTGAAGCACATTATCAAATCGAGGGACGTATTTTTAATCAGCGTTGTCATCTCTGTACTTCATCCCACCCTGATTTCCTGTGAAAAGATAAACAAAAAAGTAATTCTGATAAGTTCTGCAACAACACAAATACACAAAATGTGTAATAGGAATCTACATTTTGACTTCATCATGTTGTACATACTTGCATGTTTACAGATGTTGATTGTGATCACTGCGCTGCATCAAACATTTTCTTCCTTCCTTCCATTCCAGACATGGCCTCCACATTTTTCCTCCAGTCACTGACCTCCACTGTCTTTTCCTACAAAGAGACACACAAACGCATCACAGTATTGTGTTAAAATAAAGGTCAGAGTAACGCTAAACTCTTTTCATTTCAGCCCACGGCATGGACCCACAGCTCACCTTCTCTGTGTCCTCCTTCTTGACGGATTTGAGGTTTGCTCTCAGATCCATGGACACCTTGTGTTTGGAGCCCAGCAGAGAGCGCAGGATGGCGTCAGCTGAGACTCGGACTCTTCTCAGGGGGGGTCGCTTAAATTTGCCCCTCAGGTCCAGGACTTTGATGTTCAGATCTTTGATCTGCAACAGGTTTGTTTACAAGTTTCAGCATTCACACGTTTCTATTGAGCAAGTTTCTGTACAAGACTAATATAATGTTCTTACATAATGATGCATTCTTAAGCCGCAGATTGCGCAAAAATTCAGATACTAATTGGACACAGAAAAAAAAGGGTTTAAAATTGTACCTTTAGGGGTACAACAGCTTGTCGCTGGGGCAGTACCTTTAAAGGGACATTTTTGTACCTTTTTTTCTACACAGTAAAATCTCCAGAGTTAAATCAACTCTGCTCAGAGTACATTTGGTCCCTCTCTAAATAGTGTTAAAGTAACCCTGAAACAGAGTTAAAGTTAATGAGATAATTAAGCAATTAATAATTCTTGTGTTTCTTTTCTTTAGTGATTCTGCTTGTTAACAGCAGGTGTTCATCACTAATGCACAATCATCACTTAATTAATTGCTTAATTATCCCATTAACTTTAACTTTGCTTCAGTGTTATTTTAACACTATTTAGAGAGGGACCATATGTACTCTGAGCGGAGTTGATTTAACTCTGGAGATTTTGCTGTGTACTAATATCAGAAGTCCAGGTTCAGAAAGTAAAAGTCCTCCTCAGTATTTTGTTCCAGTCACCTGGATTTGCTAATTAGCAATGATGGTTGACTGTTTATTGAAGATACCTGATGCTTGTTGTGTCATGTCTGGTTAGGGGACTTTTAATTTTCCTAGCATTGATTGTTGACTGAGTTACTGTTGCTTATACACAGTAAAAGGCTGAACGGTTACTTTACTTCTCTTGTGTTGTGAAGCACTTTAGCCTCGATGTCATAGCGCTCCTCGTCCACCACATCAATTTTAGCATGCAGTTCCCGACACAGCTCCTGATAGAGAGAACAAATAGTTTTAACAGGACTGCCACTGATTTTGCTGGTTTTGAAAGTAAATCTTATAGAAGTAATATGGCAGTACCATGATTCGGTGTTTGTTTCACATGGTAATATAATGGTAATATATATATATATATATATAGTGTACAGTCCAAAAGTTTGGAACCACTAAGATTTTTAATGTTTTTAAAAGAAGTTTCGTCTCCTCACCAAGGCTACATTTATTTAATTAAAAATACAGTAAAAAACAGTAATGTTGTGAAATATTATTACAATTTAAAATAACTGTGTACTATTTAAATATATTTGACAAAGTAATTTATTCCTGTGATCAAAGCTGAATTTTCAGCATCATTACTCCAGTCTTCAGTGTCACATGATCCTTCAGAAATCATTCTAATATGCTGATTTGCTGCTCAATAAACATTTATGATTATTTTCAATGTTGAAAACAGTTGTGTACTTTTTTTTCAGGATTCCTTGATGAATAGAAAGTGCAAAAGAACAGCATTTATCTGAAATACAAAGCTTCTGTAGCATTATACACTACCATTCAAAAGTTTGGGGTCAGTAAGAATTTTTATTTGTATGTTTTTGAAAAGAAATTAAAGAAATGAATACTTTTATTCAGCAGGGATGCATTAAATCAATCAAAAGTGGCAGTAAAAACATTTATAATGTTACGAAAGATTAGATTTCAGATAAACACTGTTCTTTTGAACTTTCTATTCATCAAATAATCCTGAAAAAAAATATTGTACACAAATATTTTGTACAATTGTACACATTAAATGTTTCTTGAGCAGCAGATCAGCATATTATAATGATTTCTGAAGGATCATGTGACACTGAAGACTGGAGTAATGATGCTGAAAATTCAGCTTTGATCACAGGAATAAATTACTTTGTGAAATATATTTAAATAGAAAACAGTTCTTTTAAATTGTAATAATATTTCACAATATTACTGTTTTTACTGTATTTTTAATTAAATAAATTTGGTGAGCAGACGAAACTTCTTAGTAGTTCTTAGTGGTTCCAAACTTTTGGACTATAGTGTACAGTATGCTATTGTTTAATTATGATATTTATATATCATGATGCTTACTGGGAATTCTATAGTATTCAAGAACATATTTTTTGGTATTTTTCTATATTAATACCAGTAGAGATTTGTGAGTTGTGGTCATACCTGAAGCTCAGCGAAAGACATCCCAGTAGTCTGTATCTGAGGAGCTTTCTCCGCCAGATATCTCTCCTTCTCTGCCTCTTTATCGACCAGCTCTTGCTCTAAGTCATCCTTTGCTTTAGCTACCATAAGACTCTGACAAACGCATAGACATGTACTTTAAAATGTAATAAATGCTAGGAGAAAATCAAGAGTTTGAATGCATTTCCTTAATTTGTGGTGCAAAAAGAGTATCGCTCTTTTGTTTATGTTTAGCAACGACCCAAAAACACCCCAAAATGTGGCATTTTGCACAGGCAAACTCTAGTTACATTTTTACATAAATATTGCATATAGCTGGAACTACAATTTATGAAGCTACAACAATTGCAGAAAATTATTTTGCAATGCAACTGTACCTTTAGCATCAGCTTGCGAGATGCAGAGATCTTGGACTTTTTCTGTCAAATTTGAAATGAGCATTGGTTATATATATATAGCACTCATTATATATGTTCACTGCATATTAAAATATTATAATAAATAATTAAGTTATTGTTACAGTAGATTAGTTTGCTGGTACATTAGTTAGATAATGTATTGAAAAAGTGGTATTCAAAGATGGTTTTTCACTCACTCTTACCTCTTGTCTGCAAAGGAATAAAAACACACAATTAGATAAAAAAACATCATAATTCTTGTTAATAAGAAAGCTTTTATTATAAAACATCATACAGTGATGTCCAAAAGCCTAAGAAAATGAAAAGAAAATGCTTTTTTTTAATTGCAAATTATATAATAACCATAATAATTTGAGTGAAAAGTATTTGATATGTCCCTCTGACAGCATTACATGATCAAAACCTGTTTATTCAGCGTGAGAATAATGAAGCAAGAAAAACTGCATCAGTGTTACTAATTTACCTCTTTAATAGTGTGACCTAGAATCTTTAAATATGCCTTCTTGATTTTATATTATAAGATTTTCAGTCTGTTCTCAGACTTTTGGACTGTATTGTATTCACACCCTGCTATAATCAGCCTTCATTAATATCGAGGCTTTGAGTTAAGACAACACAGCCAGTAAACCCAAGAATAGAGCACATTTGTCGAGGGTGCCGTAAGACGTCTAAGATGATGAACAACAGAAAGCAGAGACACAATATACTCACTCGGGCATCTTTACAATGGAGATTCAACCTAGGAGATAAAAATAAAGGCATTTGTTTTCAAAGGACAGGACTATTGGGAGGCTCTTCAAGGGGCTCGAGTATCAGATTCAGACGTGATAATCAGATCATGGCATTCGTGCCATTATACCTCTATTCACTCCAGCAACAGGAATCTCACGTATTTGACTCTTGAACTCATTGCCGTTATGATATATATCATTTCTCAAGCGTCTACGTCCTGCTTTTTAAAATGAATGAACTGACGCTAATTGATTTATTGTGAAATTGTACATTGGCGTCTGTTCTGCATCTGTTAACCACTTCAAAGTCCTGACAGTGGCTGCACACACAGATGAAGTGGACCCCTAGGAAAAAAGGTGTTGGCAGACGCCTATCATGGTGTGGTTATATTGGCATGGTAACTATGCCACACAGATAACAATCCCAGCTTTCTCCAGCTCATATCCACTTGCAATGCACCATAAATAGACTCGCATCAGTGCTTCAGAGGCTTTAACCCGGCCCAAGTTTCCGCTCATTGATGTTCTCATTGTCGTCAAACTGGTCTAGTGCACTTAAAAACACAAAGACGTTAAATGTTGCAATAAAAGGAAAGAACATGTCTGGATTTGGAATTGGATTTATTTTGCCAAACGCCAAAGGTGGTTTCCAAAGTAATGTTTTAATGATCTTTTGATTTGACTTTTGAAATTAAATTAAAGTTTTATGCATCTCAATATTGGAAAGCCAAAAGTAACCACATTTCTCCAAGCCACACATCGGATTGATTTTTAATTAAATGATCTGAGACATGGAAAGATTATAAATCATTAACCATTATAAACACATTTGTAGGTAAATTATGAAAAGAAAGTTTCCCATGCAAGAGTCATTTTTGTAACCATCACCACAGACATTGACGATGATCAATATGGGATTTAATTTAAACCTTTTCAATTAGTGATAGTAATCTTGACTACTTGGTTACATGTTTAAGGGCCTAAGACATTGAGAATGACACAAAAGTTGATTTTCAAGGTTTATTCTTCTTAGAAAGATTATATTAAAACTAACATTTCTTAACATGGAAGCAAACTGAATTAACTTACCTTGCAGTTCAGATGGGCAGAGAAATGTTCTTCAAAGTGATGCTCTAGAACAATGCCTCTCTTTTTTAAGACACCCTCTTATTGTTCATCCTCGGCCTGTTACTGGATGATATTATTAGCACGCACACAGCTTTTATCCAGCACTTGTGGTGCGCTGTTGTTGATAGGCCGTATGCGCGCTTATCAGCCCGTCAGACAGCTGTGGTTCCTCACCATGCTTCGGGCCTGTCTTACAACCTAATTTAGCTTGCTAAAAAGCAGTCTCATTAAAAGAAATTTCCATCTTTTTCATGTTTCCACAGTAAGATCTCGACTGTTTCTCCTGGACTGTATTGTGAGAGCAAATGCAATGGAGACTTTTGCTTCTCAGATGTTTCTCCTGAGAAAAAGTCATAGGTGTCTGTTTTTGCCTTTCTTTCAGCGTTTTTGCATTTATATGCACTGCACTGCCTCAGTGTTTTAGTCTTGTTTCCAGTACAAATATCTACACATTTTCCAATCAAGATACATTTACTTGAGAAGCAAAATTACTGAAGGCTTTAAGCATTGCTTTCTGAACAATTGATCAAAGTTAAATGATGTTGTGCTTAAAAAATCTGCAAATAGGGTTTTTGAGTCTTCATTTTGATATTTGATTCAGAAAACAAGACTTAATAAAATTACCTCAAGATTTTCTCACCCTCAAGCCATACTAGGAGTACATGACTATCTTCTTTCAGATGTACACAATCAGAGTTTTATTAATAAATCCAAGCTTTACATTGGCAGTGAACAGAGTATGAAGCTCAAGAAAGTGCATCCATCTATCATAAACGTACTCCACATGGCTCCGGGGTTAATAAAACCCTTCTGAAGTGAAGCGATGCGTTTGTGTAAGAAAAATATCCATATTTACCAAGTTATTGCTTTATAACAAATTTAATCCGCTTTCTTGAGCTTCAAACTCGTTGTTTCCCATTCACTACCATCATAAAGCTTGGATGCGTCAGGATATTTATTAATATAACTCCGATTGTGTTCATCAGAAAAGTAGATCTTGGGTTCATTTTCATTTTAAAGTGAACTAATCCTTTAAGAATGACAAAAACACAGGAAGATTTTTTTTTTTTTTTTGCATTGTAATCATTTTAAGCACATTAAGTCTTCTGCTTCTCAAATGTTTCTCCTGAAAAAAAGCCTTTAGTAAAGTAATTGCACGTGTTTTTGGAAGAGATCGCAAAAATATCCCAAACTGGCCAACCAGTTCACCTGCAGTCAAAAGCCAGAGATCTCAAACATTTCTCATCAAATTCTTCTAATATTAAATGATCTGCTATCAATTATAGCTCCAAACTTACTGTATGATACACTCTAAAAAATGCTGGGTTAAAAACAACCCAAGTTGGGTTGAAAATTGACAAACCCAGCAATTGGGTAGTTTTATTTAACCCCACTATTGTTTGAAAATGACTATATGGCTGACTTAAAATGAATCTAAAATGAAATTAAAATGTTCATTTATTAAACATATTAATAAATGTTAATTTTCAAGATATTTTGGGTTCATTTTAAGTAAGCAATACTGTAATTTTTAAACAATAGTTGAGTTAAGTAAAACTACCCAGCAGGTTGGGCAAACATTTAACCCAACTGCTGGGTTAAAACAACCCAATCGCTGGGTTTGTCCATTTTCAACCCAACTTGGGTTGTTTTTAACCCAGCATTTTTTAGAGTGTATTGACTCATCAAACTTTAGAGTATCAGTTTTTGCATTTTTATAGGAATGATATGTTTGTGAGATGTTAGTTTGTTCTGACAGATTGATTTGCTGTATGTTTACTCCGTGGAACAATGCTCTGTGTTTGACCAAACGTCTGATTAAAATATTAACTGCAGACAACATTAATCTCTGTAAGAATATGACAGGAATGTAAAGTTGCCCATACGTTGGCTTAGCTAAACATAGAGCGGTTTAGACAGCTGATACTGCCACTCTGACCTTTGTGAGATAGCCTACTAAAAGCTATTTTCATGTCAAGAGATAAAAAAATGCGTTCAGACATTTGACAACAATGCTTTTATCTGAGCTTTCGCTAGCTTACACCAGGTGTACTATGCAGAGTGTTATGTAATAGAGTTTATTGGCTTTACATGGTCTTGCTGAAGTCTTACAGCTGTACTTTCAAAAGTGTTATGCCACATACTTCCATTTTAAAATGACTAAAAGTCCACTGAATTTGTGTTCTTCCTTGTTTTTGTTTCTGTAACCATGTTACCAAACTCTCTCTGGTTGCAGAAAACATGCTGAAGTGTGTTTGTGTGGATGTAGATGTGTATTTTGGAATTGCTTTTTCTAATGTCGATTATCATTTCCAGAACCTGTTTTCTAAGTGAAAAATAACAGTGTAACATGACGCAGATGGCGTTGTTATCTCTAAACGCCGTCCTATTGTACGACCTGCATCATCACTCGCTGAAGAGAGCTCTAGAAGGGTCAGTCAGCGGTTAACACCTGTTCTGTTTACCGGCACAATAGTCTCTGTGGGATTTGTGTTTTGGCTGATATGGAAACCCCGGATTATAAGTGCTGCATGTCAGCCGTGTTTAGAGCCGCTGTTGATATTGAATGCTGGAAATAAATATGTGCTTGTCTCCTTTTTATCTTTGCTGGTTCTTATTTTTTGGGCAGTAGTAGGGCTAGTATTCACGAGAGGGTTTCTTTTAAGTCAGTTTTTGTATAGGCAAAAATATTGAAGCATTGGCTTTATTGATCATATTTCACTTTTAATGTTTTTTTTTTTTTTTGAGTAAGTAGTACATATATAGTTTTGGGTATGTTACACTAAAAAAGTAATTAGTTACTTGCTACTAATTACATTTTTAACAGTGTAATTAGATTACTGTACTAAAAAGTTTTGCATTACTTATTACTAATTACTTTCTAAATCCCATTTCAACCTTGACATGAAACTGCTCTTTTAATGCTTTCAAATAAAAAAAATAAATAAAATTGCATAAATTATAAAGTATTTAAAGGCAGAAAGTTACATTAAAAACATACATTTTAACATTAGATGCTAAATTTTGATGTTAAATCCACTATTTGTTCTATAGTTTATACAGTATTTAATGCAATTACATTAAAAGTAACTGTAATCACTTACTTTATTTTTTCATGGGAAAAGTAATTAAATAACAATAATTAATTACATGTTTTGAAAACAATCCAATTCTGTAATTATTTTTATAAAAACATCAAACATTAAATATTTATAGTATATAATATGTATAAAAAAATAAAATATATCAGTAATTGCATAAAATTATTATTTTGATAACTTGATATGAATTTTATTTATTCAATATCCCTTTATTGAATTAAGAGTTTGGAAGGAACATGCAAAACTAAATTTTATATTTTTTATATCTCAAAATATAATTTTTACTGCCATATAGACCTTCCCCATGTGACAACTAGCCCCGGTCCCCCCACTATTGTTTAATCTTCTTGTAGGTCTGTTAAAAATTCAGACCTCCAGACAGCCAATTATCACCTGCTTTTTATAAACTGTTAAGCACTTGTAAAAGCACAAGCCAGATCACGCTAGTCTTACTGTGTGTATAGAGAGTGGAAGAACTTTTATTTCTTCCCAGCTGTACTGTATCGAACAAAAATATACATTCAATTCATGATGCCACAGAAATTGCAAATTGTTTTCACTATATCTTAGAATAAGATGTGGCGCCCTCTGGTGATAGTGAGCAATAGTGCTTGTGTCTAATATAGTCATTCATTCCAGTATGGGATTTTCACCGGTGAAGGTGATGCACATTCAAAGCAATTTCAGCTGTTTTGTTTAACATAACTTTCTGATGCATTATTAAACTGAACGGCCAAAAGTTGACACTTTTACACAAAATAATATGTAAATGATCAAAAAGTGAGGTTGTGTGACAAGAATGCATACTACTACTATTTATTATACTGCATAATGTATATTGCTTTACATACTATTTAAAAAAAAGAAAAGAAATAGGCACTGTACTGGACAGTAAGTGTTGCACTAATTTACCATTCCTAGCATAGCTCGTGTTTTTGCCTCTGGCAAGTATTTAATTGATGATGGTGGGAATGTCGTTTGTTTCCCCCAGCAGCTGCTCTGAGACCAGTTTTGTTTATTCGTTTCCATTGTTTAATTCTGAATTAGTCTCTAGATGAAAGCATTACAATCTCTCTGATGGTCTTATCCAGTCAGTCTGTGGTCTGTCTTTGTGGCAGCGTCTCATTAGGTCAGGCCCGTGACAGGCTCAAAGACATAAACACGCTTTGTTCCTCATTACACTCGTGTTTTTGATGTATGATGTCATGGAGAAAACAAGCGCATCATCTTAGTGCGTACTCAATGCTTTCTGTGTCCGTTTACAAACTTCATGTTTGTTCAAATTATAATTGCATTCATGCATTCTTAGTTATTATATTTTTTTCAAATGCAAAATGCATGGCGTAGCCCAGTCAGAGAATTGCATTAACTATTTATTTTGTGTCTCTGAATTTATGAAAAAAATAAATCCCAGTAAATGGAAAAATGACCCAGTTTTATTATTGCAAAAATGTCAGTTCATAATACTGTCTTGGATTTCACATGAAACCCCGTTTATTGGATTTAGTACATACTCTGAGCACCAAAATGAGCACTTATGTGTTTGTATAACATTTATTAGACATTATTCTAATACATCGTGAGGTTTGAAGGTGGTTAAGTGTCTAGTTTGTCCTCCTGGGTTCACCGATGTCAGCTGTATTTCTATTGAGCGTGAGCGAGAGCTCCAGCTCCCTGACCAAACCCAAAGCCCTTCGGTCCAAAGTTCTTAGCATAGCAACCTATATAAATATAAATAATTTTACAATAACTATTAAAATAAATTATGTTATTATAAATATAAATATTAAATCTTATATTAAATATAAATAATATTAATAATGCTATAATTACGGTGGCCGAGAGAGCTCAACACGCTGCAAATGAAGAAAACATCTTCATCAGTTTGACAACACACGCGCTGCAAACTCCACATGTTTTCACTATTTGTAAGTGTTGTGCAGTTTGCAGCGCGTGTGTTGTCAAACTGATGAAGATGTTTTCTTTATTTGCAGCGCGTTGAACTCTCTCGGCCACCGTATATAATAAATAATAGATCATGTTACAAATGTCAACTATATAAATATTTTTACACATTAAAGGCACAATATGTAACTTTCGCCTCTAGAGGTCGCTTATTCAAAACAAATGCGTAGCTTGATGACGCCTTGATTTCGCTGTATCATGGGAGGTGTTGTCTTCACGTCTACAGCCGCTGGAAAAGAATCCCACAGGATTTGGGCAGAAATCATATTCATGCATGAGCTAATGTATTAAAGATTACAATTACTGTAGTATGAAGCAGGGTGTGGCTGAAAAACGTTAAAGCGGAAGGAAGCCACTGGAGCGATTGCTAATGAGAGACGAGCGCGACACACAGCTCGTCTCCACACACAGTGGAGCTTTTATTATGCCACAGATAAGCACTTCCGCTTCTTCCGGTCATGCATATGTGGGGTAACGCAGCGCTGTTTATCATATTAGATACATTTGTGTGTTAAAAGTTGTTTGATGCTACTCTGTGCATTCGCTCAGAGACAGTTGTTGCACAGTGCAGTAAGCTAGATCAGTATTAGTCATGGTAAAACATGGTACTCATGGTAAATCAAGAAATTGAGATTTAATGTGTACAACATGTTTTTGCTGTTCTTGTTGCATTTACACAGCTTTAACCAGCAGATGTCCTCAGCAGGCTATGTTTGGAGTGAATAGCTAGTGTAATCGATCTAATCTAACAGTGAATTTAGCTGACAAAGTCAATATAGTGGCATAAAAACAACGCCTAGTCTTTTTCACTGCAACTTAAAAGGAACTTAAAAACTCATCGTTCATACTTCTCACCGTTTATTCCGAGGGTATGACCAATTGTTTTCCGTATATCCATTTACTTTAAAGTATCCTTGAAAAGGGGGTTTGACTTGTCAAACAGTGGTGGATTTTTCTGAACCTTTGCGATTAACTTCTCCGCATTGTCGTCTGCCATTTTAAATGCACGAGCCCAAAATT
This sequence comes from Chanodichthys erythropterus, assembly GCF_024489055.1. NCBI lineage: Eukaryota > Metazoa > Chordata > Actinopteri > Cypriniformes > Xenocyprididae > Chanodichthys > Chanodichthys erythropterus. The sequence continues at coordinate 34,559,570 of NC_090241.1, forward strand.
AGAATGGATTCTGATTGTCAGTGTTTTATCATTCAACAGCTGGAAAAAATATATAGCTGTAGTGTGGACAGTGCTATTATTTTATATTTACAACGATTTTAAGAATGATATCTTTATCGTTATCTTTATAGTCATCGTTCTTGGTGTGAACGGGCCTTAAGAGTGTGTTGAGTTATATACCAATGATTAGCTTTCAGTCCGTGTCCTGGTTCAAATAGCTTATTTCTCTGGATTTAAACATTCTTGGAAACATTTGGGATAATGTAAGAACACAAGCCAACAAAATATATAATATTGTTCTAATGGTTTTTTGATATTTCAATTAATTAATGTAAAATCTTACATATTGCGCCTTTAGTTTTAATAATATACATTTAAATATTCATTGTTATATATTCCTATTTCTGCCTATTTCCATAAATATACATACGCATGATGTTTGATACTGACCTTTACAGTAAATCTCTCCATCTTTATCTGCTACAGTGGTGGATTCCAAACCCTTCCCACACTTTGCACATCTGAAGCAGCTCTTATGCCAAGACTAAAAGAGGACACACATAAACACACGTTCAGCCTTGCCTGCATCATGCCAGCAGCAACTGTGACAAGTGATGCCCAAAAGGTCATTTTGTCAGTAGTTTAGTATCTCTTTTGTTTGCTGTGTTGGGTGGCTGTATATAAAACATCAGACATGTTCGGATTGGCAGTAATTTTGTCAGTTTGCAGTATTATTTTCGGGCAGGTTAGGACATGGTGTTGTGTTTGCATTGCATTTTTTATGGTTGTCGGTAATAAAACCAAGCCAAAACAATCAAGACTTTTCTTACAAATTAATACAGCACATAAAAGAAATCTGCCAGATGAGGTTTATGTTAACCAGTTTGGTAATGCATTAGACCCAGGGCAAAATGACTGTGTCTCCACAAGTCGAGTCTAGAAAAACTGACTCACATTTCCTGCTCCAACCACTTTCTCTGCCGCGTACACTGCGTTTCCACAGCGAGGGCAGACATCCGAACCGCCAAGCTTCTGCGCAAACTTTGACGGGTTGGGGTTGTTGGTCGGACGATGGGACGTTTGTCTGTGTGACACATCAGGCTACTTTAATTCACATTGGTAAAGACACAAACAAACAGTTTGCTTTCAATGAAACATCCTTACTAACCCCTCCGGTTTGATTCCAAGAGCTTCGCCCGTGTCCATGCTGAGCGTTCCCGCTCCTCCACCAAAGCCATACCCTTTTGGGCCGTATTTCTTACCGTAGCAGGACTTGCAGTAGATCTCATCCTGATGCACAGCCACTGTTGTACTGTCCAGATTCTTTTTGCACACCACTGCAGTAAACATAGAAGATGCATGCATGTTCAAGACTCTGTGGATAATGTTGCACTTCATAGCAAACTAATAATACACAGCTATATCTCACAGACTTGACATATAAGAGGTCAGTGTACTAGAAAGACATACTAAACTGTAAGTTTCAGAACATCCTTGTTAGTCCAAATACAGCTTTTATTTAAACCAAGCTGCCAAAACGACTAATTCGGCTGTTTATTTTCAACTATGTGAATGTGGAGCAGGTCGAGTCAAGTTTATTTGTGTAGCTCTTTCCATAACACACATTGTTCCAAAGCAGCTTTACAGAAAATCATCTTGTTAATGTTTATAATATTTTAATATCTTCATGCCTTATGATTGTATTAAGCAAATTAGAGCTGGGTGATAGTATAGAGTACATTTTGCGACGATACAAGCAATCAAGCAGTTGAGATTTGCTGAATAGTTTATATGTTGCCCAATGCAAATACTGTATGTATGTGGATAAAATTAGACATACTTATATAGTAAGTTTTAAATAAAGAGCTGGGTGATAATATAGTTACATTTGGTAATTAAAAAAAAAATCAGACCTTTGAGATTTGCTATTATATCGTTTTACTCAGAATTAGTAACAAATCCTTCCAAAATGACTGAAGCCTTAAAAAAAATACACTTTTTTTTTTGGTCCATGAAATCTTATATCATTTTGTTTTGTTAATATTTTTTTCTTTTTTATGCATTTTTGTTATTATTTTATTTACCTCTAAAGTACTATTTTTTTTTTTTTACCAATAATTTTAATAAAAATTAGCATATTCTTTAAAAAAACATTAAAAACAATTTTCCCCCATTTCCCATTCATTCCCTATGGGGGTTAAATTGACAGACAATGAGGGATTCGTTACTATTTTTATTACAAAAACAAAAACTCCTTGAGTCCTTGACTCCTTTTTTTTTGTGTATTCCCATTTCAAATGTGAAAGTTTTAAGCAAGCTCTTAGACCACTGAGATGAACACCTGATTTTTTTAAATTTTATTAAAATGACCCAAGGAAAGGAGTAGGGTTAAGATCTATGAAATCTAAACTGACACACAGAAAGCATATAACAAAATTTTTTTTTCAAGAAATAATTGAGTTGAGATATCTGAGATTTGATGAAAACTTTGGCATCTTGACAAGTCTGAGAACAGTTTGAGACACAGTTGAGATCTCTTCTGATACTCTAGACAGAGCAGGGGTGTCCAATCCTGCTCTTGGAGTGCCACTGTCCTGCAGGCTTCAGCTCCAACCCTAAACCAATACACCTGAACCAACTAACCATACTAGAAACTTCCAGACAGGTGTGTTGAGGCTCGACTCTGCAGTGGCTCTCCAGGAACAGGTTTGGACACTCCTGCACTAGAGGATGCAACTGAGCTCTTTTTCTCAGGAGAAACATCTGAGAAACATGATCATTTGCTCTCCATTGCTGAGTAAGAGAAAAAAAATCAAGCCTATACATATACACTCTCCCTGTCATTTGGTGACATAATACTTTTGATGCATCATCAGTGTTGATGTCTCTGCGAGTGTCATCTGCACATAAACATCCATTTGTTCCACAGATCTGCAGGCGATGTGCAGCCTTAAAAGGCAGACAAATCCACCAGGATGTTCATTTGTACAACACCTAATATAGACACGCTGTTTAACAGAAAAGATTTACTCGCTGCTCAGTCCCGTATGCAAAATCATGCCAGCTTTCCACTCCAAGGACTTTTGTCTTTAGTTCAGAAGCTCAAACTAATTCTAACTCTTTCCACGCCAGTGTTTTTCAAAAAAGTTGCCAGCCAGAGCCAGCATTTTTGGTCATTTTCACCAAACTGTGAAACTCTGACCATGCAGTATATCAAAAGAAAGAACATAGCCTCTAAAAAAGTTTTATTTTTGCTTCATGCATTCTTTTTTTTTTTTTATCAACACTTGAATGCAATTAAGTTTCATAAAGCAATATTTTGAACAAAGAGCTGTGAAAATCGTGTTTTTGTCAAAGACCATGTCCAGATCAAAAAGCTTCACAGTCCTAAAACTCATCCTGGGTTATGTTTTGATTCGGTAACATTATGTAGTTTTGATTTATATGCTGTTTAATGTTTGATGATCATGTTATTTTATGTGCTTAAGCAATGCTTCATCGTTTGTTTCTTTTTCTTCTTTGTCTGTGTTTTGATCCAGGCATTCTGTACTCTTTAGCGCCCCCTACCATATAAAGGCCCTGATATACTCACGTTGAACTTCTTTTTCGTTCTTTGTTTAGGGGCAGTGTTTGAATTGTGCTACATTAACACTGTCGCCGCGGGTTTTTATTCATGTCCATGGGTTGAAGCGACCACAAATGCGATGGAAATGCGATGGAAATGCAATTCCGGCCCCTTTCCAAAACGTAATTGGGCTAATTTTGGGCTAGTTTTGAGCAGCACTTGTGCAGGTTTTGTTGTGAAAATCTGGCAATTCCGCAGTGCCAGTTTGAGCAGCAATTGGACTTTGTTTTGGTCTGATTTTGTTCAAAACGACGTCACATCAGTTCATTCTTTGATTTTATTTGAAGTATATCAGGGCCTTAACAGTGAAAACATGGAAAATTCCGTCAATGGCGGGGAAAGAGTTTTAATGATCCGTGTGTACAATTAAGCAAATTATTATTATTTTCTTTTAGGATAATGCCTTTTTGTAGGACAGAAAAAATCATAAATGAGAGCATTGGTGGAGATTCGTGTCACATTCACAGCTCACAGTTTTGTTCAAGAATAGCATATTTTCCATGATATATATGACCATCTGCATGAATAATCTTTCCATTTTCCGGTTAACACCCTCTCTCTACAGGACTAACCATCACCACCCATTTCCACACGGAGAATCTCACTCTAACATGCACATCCTTTATGCCTAAAATACTCTATTATAGAGCACTGGAGGTGTCAGGTGAAAGTTTGTGTCAATGTGTGTCTGTCTCTAATAGATTTCCCGGCTTGAGCTTGAACATCTGCTCCCATCTTTCACGTGAGATAACATACTGTGATGTGAATACCGAGGGATCAGTAACAGGCTAATGTGTGACTTACTGCACAGAAAGCAGGACTTGTGGAAGCTTTGTCCCTCACACTGGACCTCCTCTGCGAAATACACCGTCTTCTTACAGCAGCCACACTTGTTTCCTCCTCCGAGCGGCATCCTGACAGTATTGACACACGCACACGTTAAAAGATACACAAATTAGTTAGATGCAAAAAGTAAACTTCATCAGGCCTAAACTCATTTGCCTCATCACAATTTTTTTTTTTTTTTTGAATTTCTGCTCTGGATTTTATGTGTTTTCAGAGTTTAAATGAATTTTTCTTCATACGAAGGTAAATTGTAGCTGGATAAAGTACAATGAATCAAATTTGGTGAATTCAGGTAAAGTGGAATGTTTCATATTCTTTGTCATTGCCAATGTTTTTTAAAGTATTATATAAATATCAACATTTACTAATACATTTTTAATCAAAAGTTGAATCTGTTAACATTGTGTGTACTAACATAAGCAAAAAAAAATATATTGCTTTTTTATTGTTCATTTTAGCTAATGCATTAATTAACAATATCAAATGAGACCTTAGTGTAAAGTGTGACCATATTCTCTGATATCAATTCTGGATAAAGGGTCAAAACACACACAAGTGTTCTGTCTTTCCCAAATTTTATTGTATGCAGTAATAATAATAGTAAAGCTCTTACCTGCAGTGATAGTTAAGTTCTGCTTCACTAGAAGATCACAGAGCGATCAGCAGTCTGAGTCCTTATATGAGCCTAGAGAGGATGAGACTGATGAAGAGATGAGGGAAAACAGAGAGAGAGAGAGAGAGAGAGAGATTTCTAACCTCTCTGGTTCTTCTCAAATCACTATTTGACAGTTTTCTTTTCGTATATGACTATTATATTATATATTCTATTATAATATATATTATTAGTCATTGTTAGTGCAGTCTCTTACTAATTCTATAATAGGTGAACTATCAAACAAACTTTAAGATTTAAGAGTAATTGTGTATATACCATACAGTTTGTTCATAAAGATATGTCTTAATGTGTTTGTAGTTTTGTATTCAGTACAGTAATCAGGAAGACATGCAGTGATGTAGTGACCCATGAAATGTTTGCACATGGTTTTTTACCTTAAACGGTGTTTGTTAGGAGGACTGGAATCCCTCGCCCTCCTCATACCAAACACAATGAAACACAGCTGAACCTGCTGGAATGCAAAACTCACCATGAAATAAGAAGTTAGTTAGTTAGTTAGTTAGTTAGTTAGTTAGTTAGTTAGTTAGTTAGTTAGTTAGTTAGTTAGTTAGTTACTAGCTAGTTACAGTAGTTAGCTAACTATTACTTAGTTGGTTAAGAAATAAGCCAGGTTAGTAAGCTAGTTAATAAATAAATCAAGTTAGTTAAAGAAATAAAGCAAGTTAGATAGTTGGTGTTAGTTAACTCACTAGTTAGTTGGTTAAGAAAAAGCAGGCAAATTAGTTGTTAGTTAAGAAATAAAGCATATTAGTTAGTCAGTTGGCTAAGAAATAAATCAGGTTAGTTAGCTAGTTAAGAAATAAAGCATATTAGTTGGTTAACAAATAAATAAGGTTAGTTGGTTGGTCAGTTAGTTAGTTAGAAATAAAGCAGGTAAGCTGATGTTAGTCAGTTAGTTGTTGGTTAGTTAGCTAACTTACTTGCTATTGGTTAAGAAAAAACAGGGTTAGTAAGTTGTTAGTTAAGAACTAGAGCATATTAGCTGATTAAATAAATCAGGTTAGTTAGCGAATTAAGAAATAAAGCATATTAGTTGGTTAAGAAATAAATCAGGTTAGTTAACTAGTTAGTTACTAAATAAATAAAGCAAGTTAGGTGATGTTAGTCAGTTAGACGTTTGTTAACTTGCTAGTTAGTTGGTTAGGAAAAAGCATGCAGGCTAGATAGTTGTTAATTAAGAAATAAAGCATATTAGTTAGTTGGTTAACAAATAAATCCGGTTAGTTAGCTAGTTAAGAAATAAAGCATATTAGTTAGTTGGTTAACAAATAAATAAGGTTAGTTGGTTTGTCAGTTAGTTAAAGAAATAATACAGGTTAGTTAGATAGTCGATATATTAGACAGTTAGTTAGTTAGTTAGTTAAAGAAATAAAGCAGGTTAGTTGATGTTAGTCAGTTAGTTGTTAGTAAGTTAAAAAAATAAAGCAGTTTAGTTAGATAGTTGATGTTAGTTAGTTAGTTAGTTAGTTAGTTAGTTAGTTAGTTAGTTAGTTAGTTAGTTAGTTAGTTGGTTAGTTGGTTAGTTTTATTAGATTTTACCATGGTACAGTGTATTTAAAAGTACTAACATTTCACCATGGTGCCACAGCGTTTTTTTGTAAAGACAACTCTAAACAGTTGAGACCTCATGTAATGAACATAAAATAAATATAACATTTATATATAAAAAATAAAAAAAATCCAATGGCCTCTTCCAACAGTGGCTGTTTCCCTGGTTTCACAGAAAAGGTTTAAGTCTAGTCCCAGACTAAAATGCATGTTTAAGCTGTTTTAACTGGAAGCAACCTGTACCGACATCTTAAAATATGTCAGTGACATTGTTTTGTCTCAAGATGCACACCACCAGTAATGTTTTTCTAAGTTATGTTAATGTCCTAATTGAACTAAGGCCTAATCCTGGTTTAATCTAAGCCCTGTCTGTGAAACCAGACCTGTAAGTCTTACTCTAATTTAACTGGGGCTTCTTAACTAGGCATGTTCACAGCTGCACATGAATATTACAGCATGCATCTTCAGTCGGTGCCAAGAGCCTGTGAGCCTGCTGATGGTGCTGTTCTTCCGGCACAGATTCATCTGATCCAATGACTTCCTTTGATTGTTGATGCATAGGGAGACAGTGTTGGAAACTGATCCATAGCCATGAGACTGGGCAAGGAATATCCTAAAGCTCTTTTTCAACTGTGTGTGTTACAGAAGCCTTTTCCACGCTACCTTTTAGTCACACACACAGGGGTCTACCTCCTCTGGACATCCGCTATGACCAGCCTCTGCATCTGTGTGTGAGCATGAGTGTGTGACCAATGCATTAATCCACCGCTGGAGAAACAGGAGCCAAGGACAGGAAGGTTTTCATGTAAGTCTGAGCATGTGTTTGGGCCTGTGAGAGAGAGGGTGACTCATGTGCTGTGAAGTTTAGGTGATGAATTAAAGAGCTGCTGCTTCGTTTCTTCAGCATTTCGGCCTGAATAATATTATCAGTGGCTCTGCAACGTGCAAGTTTGTCAGCAAATGTGAGTAAATGATTATTTTATATTCAGTGCATTCATTTCCATTTTGTTTTATTATGTTGTTGCCTTAACCTGTAAAATCATTGAATCAGTCATATAGATTCTATTAATCACAAAATATAATTAAGTCGGATGTTAAATTTAATGTGAATTGATTTTACATAATGGTTAGATGAACTGGTAGTAATTAAACCCAAGTTGGACAAACCCAGCAACTGGGTTAAATGTTTGCCCAACCTGCTGGGTAGTTTTATTTAACTCAACCATTGTTTAAAAATGACTGCATGCTTGCTTAAAATGAACCCAAAGTATGTTGGAAACTAACATTTGTTAATATGTTTAGTAAATGAACATTTATTAATAAGTTTAATGACTAATAATTAAACAATACACATTTATTAATTTGCTTGTTAATAAATGTTCACCTTTTGATCAGTATTGTTTCCTCTAATAATTATTTGTCTGATTAGTTTTGTATAGTCTCTAAGTATGATGGCCATATTGGAGCGACTTCACCCCCAAAATTAAAAATCTCACCATTCACTCACCCTTATGTTGCTTAAAATGATTTTTTAGGACTTTAATTGTAGTGTCTTCATCACACAAAGCTACTGAATGGCTTCAGAAGATGAGATTATAGCCCATTAGCTGTACTTTTATGCACTTTTTAGACCTCAGTAGTCACCATCTTTTTATTGTGAGATGAGAATATCTCCTTTTGTGTTCCATGAAAGTAAGTAAGTCATATACAGAGTTGGAATGCAATGAAGGTGAGTAAATGGGTGAACTGTCTCTTGAAGGGGAAATTTGAGATTTGTTTAGGTCACTTACATGTCAATCAATAAAGTTTCTAGAAAATCTGAAGTAGGATCTAAAGATGCTTTGGGAGGCGCATTATTAGTAATTATACTTGCACAAAAAAATAAAATCTATAATGCATCTTCTGTCCTTGCCAAGTAACGAACGTGTATGCGCATTTTCAGAAAACGACCAGAAGAGGGCGCGCTCACTCTTCTGTACTGACTTGTAGTAAGACACACCCTTTCTTTTGCGCGCGCTCTAGTTCTTTTTTCTCATTCATAATCAATTGCTTTTGGCTCATAGGGTTTTGTCTAAGGATTGAATTTTCATCGACACTATCATCTGAATGTGCTTGACTTTTCTTTTTTTCTCCTTGTATATGTGCTTTAACGATTTACTTTACCACTACAAAATAAACAAAGCACGTGCCGAGACCCTGGATTTTGTTTGGCACTGTTGATTTCGTGTGAGAGCCTATAATTATGACTGTGGTCTTAATGGAATAAGCAGAGTTAAAGAGCAATAGTAGTAAATGCAGCCCGGTTGATGTGAAACAGAGACGTGCTGGTGTTTTAGATGGATCACTCCATCATGCTCAGATTAGATTCAGCCCAGTAAAGCCTGATAAACGAGGGGCTGCAGCTGCACTTCTGCCTCTAATGCGGCTGAAACTTGAGCCTGTCTGCAGTGAGACCGGTCGCTGCCTCATCCTCCATATAAGCCGCCTCACACTGATGGATGGACAGGACTAAACACACCACTTTTATCATCACCTTCATCCTCATCACATCAAGTATCATAATCATCACCGTTGATGTTATATTGATACTGATTATGGTTTTATAATGAAGGTGATGATGTTGACTATGATGTTGAGGATGAGGAAAATAATGATAAAAAGTGGTCTGCCTTTAATTTTGTACAAACTTCATCACCACTATGATCATCAACATAATCACTCATTATTTTCATCTTCATCATATAGGCTAGTGATACATAAGCATAACTTAGTCCATTACAAGAAAAAAAAAAACATGCTTTGATAAATCAATTATGACAAAAAGTCATATTCATATGTGCGAATTCATATGAAATTGGCAACTCGTAATATACGTACGATTTAGCAAAAGAAAATTATGAATTTTTATGACCTCACTCATACGAATTTGTCTTAACTCCAGTGACAGGTAGGTTTAGGGGCAGGTCATTTGTGCAAATTCATACGAAATTGGCAACTCGTAATATACGTACACTCTAAAAAATGCTGGGTTAAAAACAACCCAAGTTGGGTTGAAAATGGACAAACCCAGCAGTTGGGTTAAATGTTTGCCCAACCTGCTGGGTAGTTTAATTTAACCCAACTATTGTTTGAAAATGACTATATGGCTGACTTAAAATGAATCTAAAATGAAATTAAAATGTTCATTTATTAAACATATTAATAAATGTTAATTTTCAAGATATTTTGGGTTCATTTTAAGTAAGCAATACTGTAATTTTTAAACAATAGTTGAGTTAAGTAAAACTACCCAGCAGGTTGGGCAAACATTTAACCCAACTGCTGGGTTTGTCCATTTTCAACCCAACTTGGGTTGTTTTTAACCCAGCATTTTTTAGAGTGTATGATTCAGCAAAAAAATTACAAATTCTTGCGACCTCACTCGTACGAATTCCTCTAAACCCCAGTGACGGGTAGGTTTAGGGGTAGATCATATGTGCGAAATCATATGAATTAGCCACCTTGTAAGAATATATCCGAATTGCCATGAGATCATGTTGATGTAACATGCATGTGCATGCCGTAAACTTTTTCACAGATTCAAGTTTTTGTAGTTTACACAGAGACAGATAATGGTATAGTTTTCAAAAACTTGCACTTTGGAACACAGTTTTCAAAAGTTTGCATTTTCAGGCCCGCCAAAATAATGCCACTGTTGTGTAAATGAAAGGCCAATGCGCATAAAAAGTTTTTACGTTTTTGATTAAAAACTTTGTCATAAACATGGCCACTCAGTCAGTTATGACAAAAAAGTAGGAATTATGACAAACTAATTCATAATTATGACAAAAAGTCGAAATTATGACAAAACTCAGTTATAGTTTTTTTTTTACTAAAGCAATTTTTTTCTTATAGCAGATAAGAAAGTGCTTCCATAGTTATTCCCTAAAAGATTTCCTGCTGAAAGGAACAGCTTAGACCCCAGCTTTAGTTCCAAGATGGTTTAAACTGGTTTGGATTTAGATGGATAGTGGTTAACATTTCAGGTATACTATACCAACTTCACTAGTGTCATATAAGACAACCAGCCAAAAACAACATGCCAAAACATACCTTGACTACAGTCAGTGATGGTTAAACGGGTCATCTGGCTGGTCTAAGCTGTTGGTTTTCAGAAGGTTGGTGGTGTATGACAATTAACAGTGATAAAAAAGAATTGATTGATTATGGTGTAATGTTGAGGATTAGGAAGATGACGATAAAGTGGCCTGTCTTTAGTAATTTAAACATTAAAAATTCAAATGCGTCCTCAGACAGAAGTGTAAGTTTGTGGTGTGATTTGACAGGATCATGCTGTTCACTTCACTTTAACACTGAGAATCTGGAACATTTCAGACCGCATAACAGTTATGTCATTTATAACGTACTTTAAAAACTTCAACATTCTGCCTGTGCATAATAATCTGAAATATGCACCATGATCCATTTAAATCTGAATCTCTGTAAGAGCTCTAGACATGGCAGGTAGGATCCATATCCACTACTAATGGCCCTCAGTGTAGGTCTATACCTCCGTTCAGGCTTAGGGAAAAATATATCCATCCAACCTGGACGGATGCCAGCTTGTCCATTTACTAGTTAAGAGAATATATATATATATATATATATATGTGTGTTTCTATGAAGACGCTGGGTAAACATATAAGAAGAGAGACCAGTTCCTTTAGAGTCAGAGTCAGGAGATGGAGCCTCTCCTCTGAATCACTGCAAGGTTGTAATTATGACAAATGAAGGTTGAACACTTTACTTTGAATCTTGAAGTCTATACTGGACCTGTGAAGTTTCTCTGCATGTAAGTCAAGATTTTCCTGCATTTTCAGTCTTCCATGTAAGTTAACAATTTAACTATTGTAGTTATAGTACGTTATCTGCCTATTGTTTTGGGGGGATTTCTTGACTGAAATCTAATACGTAAGGATCACCAAGCTAAACTAACAAGCATTAGACGGATCGTGTTTATGGCTGGCTGCACTTTGGGTTCTGACTGCGAGTTGGAAATGCTCAGGGCAAAAATCTCATGATCTTAACATGTGGCACACTTTTGTGCGGCTTGTAATTTGGTGTCTTAAAAGCCGGGCACAGTGTTAGATGACATCACCACACTGGTATGATGATGTCGTGGTGTCATGATGTCACTAGGGTTCATCATACAGATACAGACGTTGCCAACAAATGCAATCCTCTGGTAAGCATATAATATTGAATAAAATATTTTTAATTAGAATGAATTATTTTTAAAGGTAGTTTACTGTTTATTTTCTGTAAATATATTTTTTTCTGTAAATGTATACATTTATTTAATTTATTTTCTTTATTCTCTGCAATCTTAGTATTATTTATTCATATTTTGAATAAGATTTTAGTTTTATAGTTTCAGTTTTGATTTTAATTTTACTAATTATAATCAAAGTTTTAGTAATTTTGTTATGTCCTTTTGTAATGCTTTGTGTTTTGGATTTCATTGAAATATTTATATATATTTTAATTTTTTTTATTTCAGTTTTGGTTTTAGTCATTTTAAACTTCAATTTTATTTTTAAATTTAGTTTTAGTTTAATTTAGTTTTTTAATTTTAATTTTAACACATTTAAAATTAAATGAATTCATTTTAATTATTAAAAATAATTCATTTAATTATTATTTATTTATTTAAATCAAGTTTTTGAGTAGCTCAAAAGTCAATCCTGCCTTAACATTTGGTCAAAGCAAGGTATCTTAAAAGTCAGCATAATGTTGCTGTCTTTCACATCAGGAATGTGCCTATAATACTTCAGGGTAGTCAGTTTACTAGGTTTTGGAATGGAACTAAATAGTCTTCCATTGTGCATGACCTCATGAACCGGTGTCATGTTATAGTCTATATTCTATATATTCCATCAAATAAGACAGCTGTTTAAATGTTCAGTAAGGTCACGCGTATGGACTTTATTATCCTTGAAGTGAAGTTGGAATTGTATTTCGATTTGCAAAGCCCCTCAGGAAATGTCCTTTACAAATGAGTGCATGACATGTTTAATGACATTTTGATATTTTAAGGCCTATTAATTACATTCCCTCTAACGAGATCATATTATTCCAGATAATAATGTGCAACTCACTTGCACACATACAGAGTTACAAGCTATCTTGACACACATTTTCCACTGAAAGAATGGCAAAATATGAAATATTCACTGATCTGCTTTCTCGTGTGTGTGTGTGTGTGTGTGTGTTTATGTATAAGCTATGCTTGTACATTTCACTACAGTATTCGGTAGCTGAGGGAAAATGGTGTTGATGCCCAGTTTATGATGTTGTTTTTCTCTAGTAAAATCAGGCCATTAAAGTCTCTGGACTCTATGGGTTTCTGGACACTGGTAAAGCTACTCAAGTCTTCCAGAATATTGCCTTTAAACCCAGAGCCCGTCCCTAGTCGTCAGATGACTCATTGAGGGGAGAAATTGAGTCATGTTGGATTATAGTACGACCTGATCACTCTAAAGAAGGCTTGCATTCAAAAACTTCTAGCTTCATTTTAACTCCAACATCATGTCATTTCTAGGCTTTAATCTGCCCCTATTATGTTTTTTTTTAATATTACCTTTCTTGCGGTGTGTAATAAAGTTGTTTGTGAATGCAAAAGGCCTGGAAAGTGCACGACAAATAAAGTTATTGTCTCCTTAAAGAAAAAATCTATTTTGAACTGCCGAAACAAGTTTCAGTGTTACTTCCTATTATATTCCTACATAACAATGTAACAAATTTGCATAATGCCAGGCTATGGTCTTCATTGGCTGCCCACGAACAACGTCAACTTTAACCCACCCTCAAACAATGTAGTAGCTGAGACTGGAAGAGTTTGGTTTCTATTGTACTTTGGATGCACTTCCAAAGGATGAGGACTCGCGCTGGAATTGATACGGAAACACCGACACCATTGTTACTGTTCGTATCACTGTTTATCAAGCGCTTAAGAAACCTCCTGAGCTGAAATTCAGATGTGGTAATGGGCGTTTTGTTCCCTACATGCTTTAAGTGGTCAACCAATCACAGCAGACTGGGCCGTCTGACCAATCAGAGCAGAGGAGGCTCTCGGAAAGGAGGGGTTTAGAGAGATTGAATATTCAAATAATGCTGCAATGTATATTATATTATTATTATTATATTTTTATTTTACTCTAGATGCGTGTAAACCTAGGAGACTCCAAAACAACATTAGGAACCTTTAAAATGGACCTATTATGCCCCTTTTACAAGATGTAATATAAGTCTCTGGTGTCTCCAGAATGTGTTTATGAAGTTTCAGCTCACAATACTCCACAGATCATTTATTATAGCTTGTCAAATTTGCCCCTATTTGGGTGTGAGCAAAAATGCAAATGTCCCTTTAAATGCAAATGAGCTGCTGCTCCCGGCCCCAGTTGCTCAACAACAACAAAGCTGGAGAATCTCACGCAGCCAAAATGAGGATTGTCAGTGTTGGTGTTCAAACCGGAGTCGACACTGATGGAGAGACTCAGGAAGAAGTTACAACTTTTAGACGTTTCTGAATGGTTAGTGGATAAATTGATGTAGTTGCTGTGGAGTTGATTCAACTCATCCACTAGCATGTGCCGTCATGTTCATCTTTTGTGTTGAATTGACCCTCGTTTGTGAAGCAGTCCGGCGTAAAATGACGGCATGACAACAACACTCGACTACAACAACTCTTCCTCTTCTCTAAAGCAGCCCAACATGGCCTCCATTTGTTGTGTGTTCTCGGGGGCGGGGTTTATGTAAATTTTAGGGTTAGTAATGTCACCAACCCGGGAAGAAGCTTGTTGTAGTCCAGCTGTTCGTTATAGTCCTTAAACAGATAACTCTGTAAAAAAAATCTCCCTTTGCATTGAACTTTGAGTGTCGTAACTTTGCAGATGTTGTTTATGCTCAAACAGCAACATTACACACTAACTAAAGTTAAAAAAAGTGATTTCATAATCAACCACCCCTTTAAATTGGCCATCTAGGCTAGTTATTGAAATAAAAAAAAGCCTCTCAGAGAAACTGGCACTGTTGAAACTGGGTCAGTTGTGCCAGGCTATGCAGGATTTTAACATATTGTAGTTGGATCCAAAAGAGCATCTCCCTCAGGCTCAAACATCAAGTCCACTAGATTTATATGATTACTACAATGGATTTACACTTGTTAATGCCTGTCAGTCTGCACTGCATTTTCCAGTTATATCAGTATGCAGGCTTTCACTGCTGTTCACTTGTCAGACATGAAGCCTCTCTATTATCCCTTATAATACATTTTTCTTCTTACGGGTGTGTAAAACTGTGAGTCTTGATCTTGTGGTTTTGGTCTTGTGTTTTGAGACCACATCAACGTGGCTTTGGACTGAGTTTCATTACTTAATGTTATTGGTCTGAGTCTCAGTACTTCGAGTCTGGATCTGGGTCTCGTATGGTCTTAGAGCCAGACCACAGTCTATTTCCTAGTAGTGTACTAAAGGTGATTATTACCTCAACCACTAGTTGGCGCAATATATTCATCATTATGCACGTATAAAGTGGCTGTGTTTGAAATTTCACTTCATTAAAATGGACAGTGTGGTTCTTGGCTTGGATATGATCTTATGCAGTTTTGCTTCTCAAGTAAATCGATCTTGTTTTATTTTTTATTTTTATTACTGGAAAATGAGACAAAAATACTTATTTTTACACAGCGTGGGCTGTAGGTTCAGATGGTTCATCTGAACCAGGAGAAAACTTGAGAACATGAGTTTCTAATGAAGTTATCAGGGTGGAGTGGATTAATTTATAGGTCTTTTAATGCAGTTTAATCAATATTTGTGTCTCTGAATTTCTGCCGACAGTAGCTCAATTTATACTCTAATGTCTCCAGAACAATTAGACTATTCAGCTGCATCAATAAAATTTTGATCTTTGTTATACAATTGGCTTTTATTATTGCCTTTAAATTATTAAACTAAAAGACTTTCCCTGACAAGTTTCCTTCATTATCATTCAGTGCAGCTTGTTCTATTGCTGAAATCAGTATCCAGCTATAATGTAGAACGTACGTAATATCTTGTCCAGAGAAGGCCTGACCAATTAAACATCTGTTTCAGCCTGTAGTCCAACTAAAAAGAACATTAAGCACATGTTTAGGCTGCAAACCAGATTAGTTTAGGGCTGGACAAAGGCTAAAGATGCATTATAAGACAAAGACAGCACAAAATTGGAGGATTGATTATCCATCCATTATTTTTAAGGTTTTTGCATTTGATGAGAAAGTGTTTTAACATTAAACATTTAAATATAGTTATAGTACAGTTGTTTTGTTTTTTTAAGTATATTTTTTTTTTTCTGGTCATTCTTATGATCTTTAAAAGTCTTTATTTGATATAAAAACCAGGTGCAGCAAGAGTTTAAATGAAATATGAAATATGCAAACAAAAGCTTTGTTCCAAACTAGCACTCATGTTAATTTTTGCATGCATTTGCTGATATGGTAATACAATATATTGCGATGGTATTGTTATTGTGGGCACTTCAAAATACAGCGAATAATCCCTTTTTATGAACTATTTAGATTTTTAGAATGCATTTTTAGAATACTTTTCAGAATTTAAATGTTCCAAACAGCCATTTAGAATTTCACTGTTTATCACAGTTCCAAATACTTAAGGTTCCATTTTGTTAGGATGTCACCTTAGAAGGCAGTAGACAGTAGACAACAAGCTCAGGGTTTGTAACAGAGCTGCAGTGTAAGGCTTTATTTGTCTTTGTGTCAATGTGCAGTGGAATGGAGCATTAAGATTCCTGTGGGAACAGCATCAAGTGTTTAAATCGTGTTAGTTGTATGACAGACAAGGGTGTGGGCCGGAGTCAATTGGATTAGGAGGGACTGGCTCTAGGAAATGCCTGTGGATCGTCACAGCCTGGTCTTGCATGTTGGATCCTTTTAGCCCACCAGCCCCGAGTATTATCACTGTTAATGATGTCATGCTATCGTGCTGTGTTCCTGATGACATGTTCAGTTGGAAACATTTTTTATTTCTTTGCATGCGGTTGTTTTCCCTTTAAAAATAACATGATAATTGTACACACCACCTCTAGTGATTCACATTTCAAAAACATAATTACATAATTATAGTTTTCCTGTTTTATTGCTTGCAGGTTGTAAGTAATAGTGTCTGGGCCAAAGGCAAAATATGACAGGTTTAGTTTGATTTCTTACTAGCTTGTTGAATGTGGATTTGAGCCTATAAAAATCACAAATGAAATCTTTTCAGTATCAGATGTCTCTCCTGCACAGCTTTATGAGTTTAAACTGCAGCATCATCTCAGCTGTTTCTTGTTGGTAGAGTGCCTCATGTCTCAATGAGTTATACAGTATATATAGAGAGAGTTTGAGGTCAGTAGGATTTTTTATGTTTTTGAAATAAGATTAACTCAAAGTTACATTTATTTGATCAAATATGCAGTCAACAAGAGTAATATTGTGCAATATTATTACAATTTAAAGTAACTGTTTTCCAAAAGTATACATTTCTTTACAATACATATATATATATATATATATATATATATATATATATATATATATATATATATATATATATATATATATATATATATATATATATATATATATAAATTATATAACTTATAAACTAACTTTTTGTTACATCTACCAATGGCTGGTGACTTAAAAAATTCTCACAATTTAGAAATTTTCACAATTCTCTATTTATAATTTTGAGACCACAGCTAAATTACTAGCCTACTACTAAACTAATTTAAATTTAAAACATTATTAAACAGTAGTTTTCAGATAGAGACCCTGAATAAAGTAGTCAAATGTAAATAGTCTTCACTGTATAAATTAAACATAGATTAATCCTTAATAAAGTTTCAAAAGTTATTCAGTTAACAGTGAGAGATTTTTTTTTCTCTGTCCTTTTTTGTTTGATTGGTGGGTGAAGGGTTAGTTCACCCAAAAATGAAATTTCTGTCATTAATGACTCACCCTCGTGTCGTTCCACACCCGTAAGACCTTCGTTCATCTTCGGAACACAAGTTAAGATATTTTTGCTGAAATCCAAGGTTTTTTTTTTTATCCCCCATACACAGCAAATTAACCACTACTTTCAAGGTCCAGAAAGGTACTAAAGACATCGTTAAAAACAGCGTGCGTCTCCCTCAGACTGTAAACGAAGCTCAGGCGCACCGGATAACACGTCAGCAGCGTCACTGCGGAGTCATGAACCACACTCCGGAGCAGAAGGGGGCGGTAATGCACCAATCGCCGTAAAACAGGAAAGAAGAAGAAGCAGCAACGGAGTCGTGAACGCGGATTTACAACAGACCCGGAAGAAAATACAATGCTGAATAAAGTCGTAGTTTTTGTTATTTTTGGACCAAAATGTATTTTCGATGCTTCAAAATGTCGCGGATGTCCTAATCGCCAAAAACAACCCCGGCGACGTAAAAGTGCATTACCAACGCCGACAGATGAAAGGATTCAATGGAATCAATTCAATGGAAAGGATTCTGGAAGAGAAGACAATGCTGAATAAAGTCGTAGTTTTTGTTATTTTTGGACCAAAATGTATTTTCGATGCTTCAACAAATTCTAACTGACCCTCTGATGTCACATGGACTACTTTGATGATGTTTTTATTACCTTTCTGGACATGGACAGTATACCGTACATACATTTTCAATGGAGGGACAGAAAGCTCTTGGACTAAATCTAAAATATCTTAAACTGTGTTCCGAAGATGAACGGAGATCTTATGGGTTTGGAACGACATGAGGGTGAGTCATTAATGACAGGATTTTCATTTTTGGGTGAGCTAACCCTTTAACTTTAAAAAACAGACAGCAGCAGAAATATTAGGCTGCTGTCACTTTAATACCTAATGTACGGATCCAGTATACTGATACTGTACGCATGCGTTTTCTTTCGTTCACTCAAGCCATAACTGACTGTGTTTACTAGGATACTTGCCAAGATGGGCATTTTTTTTAAGTCAAGTCAAGTCAAGTCAAATTTATTTATATAGCGCTTTTACAATTGGTAATTGTTTCAAAGCAGCTTTACATATTAGAAGCACAGAAAAAGGGAAGTGGTTAAAAATAAGCTGTACAAACAAGCGTGGTAATATGTAATATATACAAGATGGTGCTACATTAAGCCAATGTCGGCTGACTCCCAGGGGTGGAAAAAAAACCCTAGGAGAAAAACCCAGCGTGCTAGCACTGGGAAAAAAGTCCTAGGAGGGAAAAAAACCCTTGGAAGATATATATAATATATGTAAATGGATATAGAGATCAAAATCTGAATTATACATTTTATTATAGAGATTAAAAATAGAGTATATATAAATATATGTAAGCGGATACAGGGATTAAAAATCTGAATTATAGATGCAGCCAGAACTTGATCTGTAGGCACATTGTCTCCTGGGCTACGTTGTAGTCAGGTCCAGACACAGGTTCTCCATCTGATCTGGATACGGCCTGGATCCAGCACCCGGCAAACCTCAGGATAAACATAATTTTTTTGTAAATATCTTATTTTCTTAAATAATTTACTAATAGGATTTTCTAAACAAATAGAATAAATCTCTCTCCACCACACAGTGTTTCTGTTTTCTTCTGCAGGCGGTTGGATAAATCTGATCTGAAGCATCTTCTGGCTGGCTTGACCCAGCCTCTCTCTCTGTCCCTGACGAGACTCAATCTGACATACTGAAATGGTCCTGTAGAAGTGGCAAAAAATAAATAAATTATTGAATCTGGGTCTCGGGTCTAATTTTAACAAACAAAACCAGGTCTGTTATATAAAGCCTGTCACATAAGGACAGTGACTGCAAGAGGAATATTCATTCTTGTTTTACTTTTTTTTTTTAAAGATCCAAAACCCACAGTCCACACTGATAATATAAAATATATTTTTACAACCACATACTTATATTTTATGAACAAAATGTGAGTGGTGTTTGCATATGCAAAATTGGGTGGTTGCCAAGGTGTTGCTATGCTTATTTATTTTGGGTAGTGTGTTCTGGCTGGTTGCCAAGGGGTTCAGGGTGGTTGTATGGGGGTTGCTAGAATGTCCAGGGTGGTTGCTGGGATGTTGTAGGTGGTTGCTAAGTTTTCTTGGTGATTACCAGCAGATTTGCAGTCGCTCTGAGAGTATGTTGCATTATGCCAGTTCAAATGAATAGTCATCTGGTGAAAGTTTAACCTTGCATGCATGCCTTCAGAGGGTACGTCCTCAAGAGATTTCTTTTGGCCTGATGTCATGACAAATATAAATACGAGCCAGTGGCGTGTGCATGTTTACAAGTGAGCGTGTGTCTGGGTTTGAGGAGAGACTGTGTCAGTGTGTCTCTTGGTGAGGGGAGGGAGAGCAAAAGTCTCCTGCTCTCTGCTTGTCTTCCTCATTGGCTTGTAACGTGTCCTCGCTGCCTGTCCTATATGTCCAGATGTCTTTAGTCTCCGCCTTCCCTTGAGATTCTAACAGACAGCATTAAAGGCTATCGCACGGATAAGGATGCTGTAGGAATTCACTGCCGCTCTGCAACTTAAGGTGAGATTTAACGGCCTGTATTCAAATGTTGTATAAAGTCTTTGTATGGTTTGGGGTTTTATATGTTGTGCGTTGAGTATTTTAGGAGAGCTCACAGATGTGTTTATCTCTCTATCTCTGTGTGTGTGCAGCAGAGAGAGAGAATTCAATAACAGCAGCTGCTCAGTAGTTATTTTCTGGGCCACTTATCTGAAATCCACTTCCTGTGAGCTCTGGACTGCTGTGTCATGATTACTGCTACTGTCTGTACAGAGACTCTTGGCTCTGCGTTGGTATTGATTTACACTGAGACTGAAGCATATGAATGAGATAATTGAGATTTTTTCACTTTAGTTTGCAAAGGTATGTTTGTTTTTGCGGTGATGCATTAGGTTTATTTAGGTTGCTTATAAGGGAGAATGGGGCAGGGTGTCAGAGTTTTTATTTTTGAAAGTTTATCTGTATAGATATTTAACTTGAAGGATTTGTTACACAAAAATCGTTGATTTCATATAGTGGGGCTTGTTGTCTCACTATATGGGTTCGCTGCAGTGGGAATCTGCTGTTTAATGAAACTGATTTATCTTTTTTGAAATATAAAATGTATTTAAAATAAATATTGAAATTGATGTGAATTTATTTTAATGTTTAACTTATAAAAAGTTATAATATTTTCTCATTAAAGTTGCCAGTGTGGTTTTATTGTGTATAATTGTTTAATAATTGCAAAGGTATATGGAATTTTAAAATGTGATTACATAAATTATGTACAAACATGATTTTGCTTTTGTATTCATAAAAATATAAATATGAAAAAGATTATATGTTATGTTAGTTACGTATAAGAACAAGAATCATTGCAAAAATATGATTAAATGTGAAAATATGATGACATTTATCATAAAAATATGATTTTTGTTTGCATATAAAAATATGAAATTAAAAAAAAAAATGATATGTAATTTTAGATTGAAGGACACAAGTCACAACAAAATATCCAGACTATGCATTTAATATAAAGCCAATCACTATGTCCACTCCACTGATGATTATTTAATTTAAATTAATTTAATATTTTTTTAAATTATATTTTAGCTAATTTTATTTTATTTTATTTTATTTTATTTTATTTTATTTTATTTTATTTTATTTTATTTTATTTTATTTTATTTTATTTTATTTTATTTTATTTTATTTTATTTTATTTTATTTTATTTTATTTTATTTTATTTTATTTTATTTTATTTTATTTTATTTTATTTATACAAAAGCACTGCTCTGGAAACTAAGCATTTATATAATTGGACATTTGACTAGTTTCTGAGAAATAGCCTTTTCACATGTGACATCTAGGCCCGGTAATCCCTTTTTTATGTCAGCAACTTTTTTTTTGTTTTCGTCTATTGTCATAGAACTTAGACAACTGAGACGTATTTATGTATGTACAAACACACACACACACACACAAGTCACATGTGGCGCCATGGTTTCTTGTTCATATTTTCAAATTTGGCACTTGTCACTGCAGATCATGAGCACTAATAGGAAGTGACATCTCTGTCAGGCCACCAGAGGCCTGAGGGTCTCATTATCAATATCTCTTTCATCAGTCTCTTTCACCAGAACTGCTGCTGATCTGGAATCAGGGCTTGTGACCTCCAAGATATTTGGCACACAAATCTGCAGAATCAGAATCAGGTGTTAATATATGACCATTATTATAGATTTATATGTCCCTGAATGATCGCTACAGTGACTTGCTGCTTCTTATGGCACACGATGAATCAAAACACTTAATTTGAGCAGACGTGGACCCCAGTGAGACTCTACAGGCACAATAGAGGTCCTATTATTGGGAAGAAGGGGACAATTTTGGTGCCAGTCACTGGAAGAGCTTGAGAGATGGCAGACAGAGCTGGCAGTGCATGCTGGGAGTGCCAAGTGGTGCCAGTCTGTCAGCAGACCTCTGATCCAACCCCTCCAGAGAAGAGCAGCCTCTCCGGCCAAGCCAACTGCAGTGTGTCACTGAGTCCTAATTATTATCAGCTATGCAAATGAGTTTGTAGGAGGGTAAAAATAAATGTTTCAGAAAATTCGCAGCTATATTTAAACCCCATTTATTGACTTTTTCATGTAGCTAATCTTGTTGTGATCACAGTGATGTGGATTTCAGTTAAATGCAGAACATACACTCTAAAAAATGTTGGGTTAAAAACAACCCAAGTTGGGTTGAAAATTAGACAAACAGTAATAATC
This sequence comes from Chanodichthys erythropterus, assembly GCF_024489055.1. Taxonomy (NCBI): domain Eukaryota; kingdom Metazoa; phylum Chordata; class Actinopteri; order Cypriniformes; family Xenocyprididae; genus Chanodichthys; species Chanodichthys erythropterus. Next base: position 34,582,106 of record NC_090241.1, read on the forward strand.
AAAAGGTGAACATTTATTAATAAGCAATTTAATAAATGTTTGTTTAATTTTTATTCATTAAACATATGAATAAATGTTAACTTCCAACATACTTCCAACCAAACGATAGCTGGGTTAAATTAAACTACCCAGCACGTTGGACAAACATTTAACCCAACCGCTGGGTTAAAACAACCCAATCACTGGGATTGTCCATTTTCAACCCAACTTGGGTTGTTTTTAACCCAACATTATTTAGAGTGTACATATCAACAGAATAAATGACTGTTCCATTTATTATATAAATATTCTTATATGTATCATTTATTTACACAACGTCCAATAATCTGTTATCTTATCTCTTCTCTTATACTGTACACTCTAAAAATGCTGCGTTAAAAACAACCCAAGTTGGGTTAAATATGGACAAACCCAGCAATTGGGTTGTTTTGACCCCGCAGTTGGGTTAAATGTTTGACCAACATGCTGGGTAGTTTTATTTAACTCAACTTTTGATTAAAAATTACTATATGGATGGCTTAAAATGAATCTAAAATGAAATTAAAATGTTCATTTATTAAACATATTAATAAATGTTAATTTTCAAGATATTTTGGGTTCATTTTAAGTAAGCAATACTGTAATTTTTAATTTAATTTAACCCAGAATAGGTTGGAAATTAAAAATCAGACACATAATTACTAGAGGCAACAGTAATAATCAAAAGGTGAACATTTATTAATAAGCAATTTAATACATGTTTATTATTTAATTATTATTTAATAAACTTATTAATACATGTTCATTTATTAAACATATTAATAAATGTTCGTTTCCAACCTATTTTAGGTTAATTTTAAGCCAGCCATATAGTAATTTTTAAACAATAGTTGAGTTAAATAAAATTATCTAGCAGGTTGGGTCGAACTTTTAACCCAATCGCTGGGTTAAAACAACCCAGTTGCTGGGTTTGTCCATATTTAACCCAACGTGGGTTATTTTTAGTCCAGCATTTTTTAGAGTGTACTTATGAGAGCAAACAATCTTTGAAATGCAAGTCATTATGTATATATTTTTTTTATATATAATATTTGTATTTCAACAACCTTGACAATGTTGTATTGATCCGTTACTCTCCAGCCCTCTCCAGTATTTCTCCAATACATATTAGATAGAAGACAAATAATTTTATTGATCTGTCAGATCTGATCTTGATGTGTCCTCGCAGAGCTTCATCTGGTGATCTTCCTCGACGATGAGCGCCGGAATGAACATGAAGACGATGTCTCAGAGCAGCTCTGGTATCCCTCTGCCCCGGAGCCTGACCACCCTCTCCAAACAGGACACCAAGAGCTTGAGCGGCAGTTTACTAGGTCCAGCCGCCAGCAACCATCAGGATGGACGAACGTCCGTGTTGTCTTCCTCAACCTCGTCCATATCTTCTCTTTCAGTCTCAAAGGAGTTACTCAAAGGGACAGGGTTGAGAAATGAGACTTCACTGAGAGCTCAAGGGACATCCGGTGGCTCAAGCAGGCCGCCGTTTGCTCCCCGTTCAGCCCAAAGCAGCCCACGTGTGCTTAAAAAAGAGACGATCCGATTCAAAAACACACGGGACCTCCGGAGGGGCTCGTTGCCCCAGGATGGATTCAGAGACATGGAGAGACACTCCAACAAGAACTGGAGATCTGGGCACCATCAATTTAGGAGTCTAGACAATGAGGTGGAATCGGGTCAAGCCCTTCGGAAGCTGACTAATGGGAACGTCATCTGGGAAACGTCAACTGGCATTCAAAGGGACTTTCAAAAGCAGCGGATGAAAATGCAGGCTCGTGGTGATGGCGACAGAGGGATGATTGCATCGAAATCCCAGGTCAGTGTCACAAACACGTGTCCTGCAGGCAGAGAGTCTCCACGGATGGCAGCAGTGGCACCTTTCAGATTCAGGTGAGATTTTTACATTTATTACTATTGGTTTGTATTGATATTTAATTGTGCATGCTCAATTTCTCTACTTTTTCTCATTTAAATGACTTTGCCATCATCTGATGCTCACTTGAAGTTAATCTGTGCTAATAATTTAATTTAATTTAATAACATATCTCGAAATATATATTAGGGATGCATGATATATTGGCCACAATATCGTTATCGGCCCAATAAGAAAATTTGGCCAATATATTGAAGCTTATAAATAATGGATTATTTCCTTCAGCTGAGACACTTCAGATGAGCACTGTTCACCGTGATGGATTTGAATTGCTTGAAATATGATTGAAATCACTTCAAAAAGGAAAATACACTTAATAATAATTGTGATACACTTAAAATACACTTAACCATAACTTAATAATAATTGTGTGTTTGGGACATGGCTTTTAATGGTGAAAAATTAAGGATTATATAAGGATACATTTGGATTTAGATTTATCGGCCAATATATCGGTTATCGGCTTTCAAATATAAAGAATTATCGGTTATCGGTACATTTTTGATATTGTACATTATAATGTTTTGATGCATAAATTCACTTCTAACTTTTAGAGTGATTGATTTTATTTTTTGGTGTTTTGTATTATTATTATTTTTATTATTTAGGGAAAATAGTAAAGATATTTTATATAAATAGTATTAAGCTTACTTTATAGGTTTATACTTGTAATTGTAAATAATTTGTTGGCTTATTGCAGTAGTCAGAATTTTAATATTGGCGCATCAAAGTAAAAAAAAGTCAATGTGATTTTTTGAACTTAGACATGATTTTCTTAAAATCAAATTCCCCTATTATCATATGATTTTACCATTAATGTTTCAATATATATGTGTGTGCACATGTATCAATCCACCTATAAATTTATAGCTGTACACTCTAACTGTATGGTTAATATTGTTATTTGTATTTTGTACCTGTATTTTATATATATATTTTTAACTCTTTCCCCACCAGCGTTTTTTATTTATTTATTTTTTTTATTTTTGATCATTTTCACAAAATGTTCATGGCCCCCAGAATATTTAGTTGTATGAATATCTGAACATAAATACAAAACAAAAGCAAAAATATTGCTTGTTTCTGCTCTTTTTTTGCTTGTGTTTTGATCCGGAAATTCTGTACTCTTTCGGAAGTTGCAGCAATAGCGCCCCCTACCGTATAACGGTGAAAACGCAGAAAGCCTTAAAATTCTATCAACGGCGGGGGAAAGAGTTAAAAGAAACATCTGAGACAATTGACCCTTCGCCGGGAGTTTGATTGACAGGCGATCTAACCAGTCATAACGCCATTTTGTCCGACAAAGCAGTCAGGGGAGTTAGTAGATTAACATCGGTGGACTTGAACTTTAAAAATGGTGTATACTGACGTCTTTCCGCGTTTGAAACAACATACCTTCTGATGTTCATTCATGTTTATTTGATGCTATAAATAAACTAGTAGGAAGAGATGATCGGTTCACGAGCCGCTTGAGCTGACACACGACACATTAAAGAGCCACAAAACAGTATTTATTGTTTAAATCTCTTTAAAAATGACAACATGTGAAATTTGAGACTTTGTTTCATATCAAAAGTAATCTGCTCTGTCTTGTCTGTCGACATGTTGTCAGTGTCCTCTTTGCTCCACAATGTATTTTTCACTGCAAGTCTTTGCGAACGGTCAATTGATGCTGCAATTAAGTCTCATCCTTTAAGTTAATATGCTATAAAATCTCCCAGTTTCTTTCTTGTTCACTTTTTGTACATCCCTCTGTTATTTACCTCAGGCTGCAGGTTCAAGACGACACTGAAGCTTCTCTTGAGGATCTGAGTGATGGTTCCTCAGACTCTATGGAAGTGTGCTGTGAGGATTTGAGTGAGTCTCTGCTAAAATACTCAAAATTCATGAGCGCAATGTCTTTTTTCTGTGTCTACCTTTTTATATCGGACAGTTAACTGTAGTGAGAATACTGTCGGTCTGAGATTGTTATTAGTGTCTGATATCATCACGTCACTTTTTGTGTGAGAGACGCTACATATGACAAGAACTATAAGCAGATGCTGGTGTTATGATTGGTAGTGAGGAGATTCATGGCTTTGCTGATGTATGTTTCCAATGTCTGAAGCTCTTTTCAAATGGATTTTTACCTCATATTTCAGTGAAGCACTGTATAATGCTGTAAATTCTGTAATGTTGGCCATATATATAACTTAATTTACAATTACAAAATCATAAAAGAGCCAGTTAAGCAATAAGCCTAATAATCTAAATTGAAGGTTAAAGGATTTTAGTCCCTCCACTTGCTTCATTAGTGTCAGTAACCTTCTGTGACTTACTTTACACAATATATTCTCCAGCCAGAATGTGAGAAGATATGAGAATAATGTCTAATGAGTCTTTACAGACAGTGTTCACATGTTTCAGATTAATATACAGCATATGTGCAATGGAGACATACTTTTATGACTTTTGAGCGTAAGATTTATTTTCTGTAATTCCTCAGCGGGTGTGATTTTTAATGTGAGAATGATGACACGTGAACATACAAACAAACAGACAAGCGCAGCCATATGTAGCCACATCCGCACACAAACTCTGAACGATAGTCAAGCACGTCTCTTTGCAGCTTTTCCCAGTCTGAGTAATATATCAATGTGGTGTAATGGCAGCAGCTGACCAGCTACAGATGCCAGCAACCCATGGGATGTTCTCATGTCTGCAAACATCTGCACTGCTGGCCAACCACGGTCTCCGGATGGGATCCAGATGTTTGGAGAACCTTTGGCTTTCTCTAGAGAGAGGGCGGTAGTCACATCAGAATCGTGCGTTACATATTTTATGAAGAGAAAACGCCAAGGTCTCTCACCTAATATGTGTCAAAATCTTTTGTGTAAGTGTTGGATCATAGTGATATGAAGAATATATTTTTAATAAATTTTCCCTTTAGACAGCAGTGAAATTAAGTGAAATGTGGAGACTTTTGAGCTCTTTATAATATATACTGAATGTTTCTCTTAGACCTAACTGAGATTTTGCATATCTTTTTTGAAAGATGAGATAATTAAGATTAATAGGATACTTTTCAGATCTATCTATACATTCAGCGTAAATGAGTACACCCCCTTTGAAAAGTAACATTTTAACATTTATTTATATAACATCTGTTTAACTTATAACATGAAAGTAAGTATCACTTAATAATATAACTTAGATTGCACATTTTCCAGTTGTACTCAAATTAGGGTGATGCAAAAATGAGTACACCCCACAAAAAAAATTACTACATCTAGTACTTTGTCTGGCCTCCATGATTTTTAATGACAGAATCAAGTCTCCTAGGCGTGGAATTAACAAGTTTTGAACAACATTTTGCAATATTTATCTTTTTCCATTCTTCAAGAATGACCTCTTTTAGACGCTGGATGGAGAGTGATGCTCAACTTGTGTCTTCAGAATTCCCCATAGCTGTTCGAATGGGTTCAGATCAGGAGTCACTGAATCACTTTCTCCCTGTTCTTCTTCAGAAATCCAACAGTGGCTTTAGATGTGTGTTTAGGATCATTGTCATGTTGGAAAAGTGCAAGATGGTGCATCTTCTCTTTAAGTATAGAGCAGTACATCTGTGAATTCATGACGCCATCAATGAAATGCAGCAGCAGCAGCACTCATGCAGCCTCACATGAGGACACTGACACCTCCATGTTTCACTGTAGGCACCATGCATTTTTCTTTGTATTCCTCACCTTTGTGACGCCATACAGTTTTGAAGCCATCAGTTCCAAAAACATTTATCTTGGTCTCATCACTCCAGAGTATAGAGTCCCAGTAGTCTTCATCTTTGTCAGCATGGGCCTTGGCAAAGCTTTTTTGTGCCTGGGCTTTAGGAGAGGCTTCTTTCGTGGACGGCACCCATGCATGCCATTCCTCTGCAGTGTACGCCGTATTGTGTCACGGGAAATAGTCACCCCAGTTTGGCTTTCTACTTCTTTAGATAACTGCAATGAACTTGCATGTCGATTTTCTTCAACCCTTCTCATCAGAAGATGCTCCTGCACAGTATTCTGACTGATAAGTAAAGCTTTGCTGATCTTCTTGTAGCCTTCATCTTTCTGGTGTAAATAAATTATTTTCTTTCTCAGGTCTTGTGACATTTCTCTTCCATGTGGTGCCATTGCTGACAGCATGAAATGGGAAGGAGTTTTAACACCCTTTTATAGTGAACTGTCTGCTGGACACCTGTGTAATGAATAATTAGACTCACCTGTGGTTGAATTCTTGTTAAATTAGACATTTGTAGTCTAAAAGTTAGAGACTTTCAGTGGGGTGTACTCATTTTTGCATCACCCTAATTTGAGTAAAACTGAAAATTTTGTTCTCTAAGTTATATTATTAATCTTACTTTCATGTTATAAGTTAAACAGATGTTATATAAAACTATAAAACTTAGTCTTGTTTTTGTGTTCATTGAGATATTGTTTAAAATGTTACTTTTCAAAGGGGGTGAACTCATTTATGCTGAGCACTGCATATATGCAGTGCTCAGCATAAATGAGTTCACATACAATAATATATATATATATATATATATATATATATATATATATATATATATATATATATATATATATATATATATATATATATATATATATATATATATATATATATATTGTATGTGTGTGTGTGTGTGTGTGTGAATATTTAAAGGGTCCTTGATTTGATATGTGAGAAAATAGAGACTTTTGCTGGGATTCAAAAAACAGGTCAAGGTCACTTAGATTTGCCAAGAAACAGTCAGCAATTTAAATACTTCAGAAATCTCAGTATAAATTCAAACACATCCCATTTCTCTCCTACATTTTCATAGTGCTATACTCTTGTTGTATGACAACAATTGACAACAGTTTGACTAGTTTTTCCCCTAAGAAATCTTAGAATCAACTGAGGAAAAGTTTATATTAAAACAGTAAATGAAAGCTTTGTTAAGTCAATGTAAGAGCATCCCATAAGCAATACATTCAACATTTTAATATTTAACTAAAATGAACTTTTCAGTGTTTTTGTGACAACTGTGCAGTCCCCAGGAAGTATGTTCTTCTTTTAATGATGTCAATGGAAAAAGCCCCCATAGAATGACACGGCCACTCGTGACCAGCTCAAACAAAAGACCTCATTCTTCTCAGCCTCAGTAACATCAGAAGAATTACCCCAGATGCCCCAGGACTAGCATGTGTTTGGCCAAGTGTGCCGACCCCCTGCAGGAGAGCGCTGAGGTTTTGATTAAGTCATTGTACTGAACTGGTCAGTTGCATCAGGCTGGTTATGGGTGATTCGTTGAAGTCCGTGCCAGGCTCCTGTCTGGCTAACAGGGCTCATTTGTGAGCCGATAAAGACAAGCAGAAAGTGGATTTGTGGCATGCTGTTACCTTATTCACGGTGCTTTGTGCAGTGCAGTGTGGAGAGACACGGCCGTCTTAATGCGTGTTGTGATGTAGGTAGCAGCGTTGCTATGGTGACGGCATCTCCAGCGAAGCATTGCGGAGAACTCCATAGAGAGATGTGTATGGAATATCATGAACGATGATGCTAGGGATCATCTAAAAACAACACGGCGGTTTTATGAGGTGTATGAGGAGGTTGAGGGAGGTGTGATGGCAAACATCTGGACTCTGTTGATTTATTATATGCCTGGTAAAAGATTTATTCCTACACTGCAAAAAAAAAAAAAAATCATATTCTTAATTTATTGGTTTGTTTGTTCTGTTTTCCAGTACAGTTATCTCTGAAACAAGATCAATTTATATGAGTAGCAAAATTGACTTTTTATAGAATATGTTATGAATATCTATTTATCCATTAGTAGATTTTTGTTTTCACTTGAATGATAACCTCACTAAATGTATTTAATTTATTTTCTGACTGTCTTTTTTAAAGGTATGCGGATTTAAGCAAAATTTTGACCTTGAGATTTGGTTTGAGCAGTTGCACAGGTTAAGTTTTCTGATAAATATACACCTTTAAAATAAATATTAAATATTGTTATATACTTGTGCTGTCAAATCAAATAATCGTGGTTAATTGCATCTGACATACGTTTGTGTTTACATAATATGTGTGTTTATATATATTTTATTTATAAATATATATATGCGTGTGTATAGACATATATATAATACATATATGTTTATATATACACACACATATATTATGTAAACACAAACATCTATTTTAGATGCGATTAATCACGATTAATTATTAATCATGATTAATTTGACAGGACTATTATAAACATCATATTATATAAAATAGCATTGAAATGATAGAGAATGTATCTTGAATATAATTGTTTTCTTTTTCTATTTTTCAGTTTTTTTATGTTGTGTTGGATTATTTGTAGAACTGAATAACTAACATATTCTTAATGTTAGGGGGAAAGTATGATTATTATTGTATTATAGTACTTAGTACTGTACAACCATATCTTTGCAATAAAAGATAGAGACATGGATGGATATAAATACAAGATATACATGTTAGGACTTTTTTTTTTCTTGCTTTGTGTTGGATTATTTGCAGAATTATAGAATGTATTTATTTGAGATAATATTGCTTTATTATATAATAACACTAAATGCAACCTATTACGATAGATAGATAGATAGATAGATAGATAGATAGATAGATAGATAGATAGATAGATAGATAGACAGATAGACAGATAGATAGATAGATAGATAGATAGATAGATAGATAGATAGATAGATAGACAGATAGATAGATAGATAGATAGATAGATAGATAGATAGATAGATAGATAGATAGATAGATAGATAGATAGATAGATAGACAGATAGACAGATAGATAGATAGATAGATAGATAGATAGATAGATAGATAGATAGATAGATAGATAGATAGATAGATAGATAGATAGATAGATAGATAGATGGACGGACGCATTGCATTTCTCCTAAAGGCACATAGTGAATAGCTGTGATTTTATTCAGCACTGGATACTGGAAGGGGGAGGGGAGAAACAATGGGGATGGAGAAATAATGTGTGTGAAAATACTCACTACGATGTACTGGATTCAGTTTACATTCTAGTATTGCAATTTGTCATCTCCCCTAACACTTTCTGCTGAGGCAGAGAGACACACTGGAAAATGCAATTGAGAGAGAGAGAGAGAGAGAGAGAGAGAGAGAGAAAGGGGGGAGGGACTGTTGTTGCGTGCAGCACTGCTGTCATTTGGCTGCTGCACGGCTCAGTGGCAAGACGGTCTGGTGAAGGGAGGAGAGAAAACGAGTGAGTGAGAGAAAGAGGAGAGAGACAAGGAGAACCAGGGTGGCAGCTGCTGCAGCCTGACAGGAAGGCTGAGGGAGGGACGGGCATTTTCTTCCCGTGCAAGAGAGAAAGAGCTGCACATTCGATCTCTCCTCCATGATCTTGCTCTTCTCCCATTTGGCCCTAAATGCTCTCCCAGTAGCTTGGGGGTCAAATAAAAGCCAGCCAGAGCAAGGGGACGTCAAGTAAAGGTGCGGGCATGGCTGCCAAGAGGGGCAAGTCTGGCGTGCCACAAAGCGTGGCACGGAGTGAGCTGAAGGTGTACCGTGTGGGCAGCACGGAGGGACGCATCCCGGTGCCGTCCAACCTCCGCAAGCAGAGGTCCCTGACCAACTTGGCCGTGCTGACAGATGCCGAGAAGAAGATGCAACTCTATGAGCCCAAATGGTGTGACGACATGAGCAAAGCTGCCTCAGGACACCTGAAGATGGGCAAGCCCAAACCCGCAGCCGGTGGAGGGGCGGTTGGAGCCCAACTCTCCCGCAACCTGTCCAAATCGGACCACTCCCTCTTCCAGGGCAAACCCAAGACGTTCACTCCACTTGCGGCACCTGGTGCCTTGGGAAAAGGCCAAAGTCGGATCCCTCGAGGCCCTTACGCGGAAGTAAAACCCCTGAGCAAGACATCCGATGACTGCAAGTCCGACGACGATATCCTTTCCAGCAAAGCCAAAGCGAATGGAAAGAAACCTGCAGCTGGGAGCTCTGGAGACCCGGAGGCTAAAGGTCAAGGTGAGGAAGGTGGCGATAAACCCTTCCTCAAGGTGGACCCGGAGCTGGTGGTCACCGTTCTTGGTGACCTGGAGCAGTTGCTCTTCAGTCAAATGCTCGGTGAGTAAAACCTCTGCGACCAGTTTTCACGCCCACTTACTACCAGCAAGGCTAATGAATGGTGTGGATTGACCACGCCGCTGTTTTGATCCATATTTGCTCTTGGAGATCCCTCGAATGCATGTTGACGTGATTATAAAGGTGGTCTCGGACAGCTGGACAATGCGGGGCTTTGTTCTGGCTAGCATGTGCATTGTGCATCCGCCCTCTCTCGCACTTGTGGGAGAGAAATTGCGCTCATAGATTATTCCCCTTGGCATATATCCAATATCACTCAATGATTGAATGACAAAACGCTCAGGGGTGACACGCTCGGCACACTGATCTGCTTTTCGACGCCTGTCTGGTGCTTGTGTGTCTCTCCGTTTGTGTGTGCTGGTGTTGCCGCTCTTCTCTCATCTGTAACGAGGTAATGGCTGCTATCAGGGACACGGGTAGTACGAGGCAAGGAAAAGGCTCTGGAATACAAAAAAGGGTCATAATGAATTCGGTTTGTAGTTTGTCATCAACCCTTTTGACTGCGGCTTGATCTGTAGAAAATTATAAATGCTGTTATCGAACACATGAACGGAAGCATGCATGATCACCTGTCACACTGGAGATCTGTTCATTGGGACGTGGGATGAAATACAACCAGGGATAATTTGCAGTCTTTACACATACTGTAGAATTTGAGTATAACCACCTTAATCTGGCTACATGATTTTCTATGAGGTATACAGCTTGTTATGGAAAGTGAATGTCCATTAGGCAATGTCAGTGGCATTATTATTGGGAAGTATGTTTGTTGCATTTAAAACAAATATCCCATTTTATTTTGTGCCCTGCATTTGTGCATCAGTCCTCAAATGGATGACCTCTATTTCAACCACTTCCAGCGCTCATCTGTTTGAATGACCAATTTGGGCCTGAATTCTTGCATTTTTTTTGCTTGGAATCTCATTTTAGATCCTTGCATTGCATTGTTGTACAATTCAGTGGTGAGTTTAAAGGCTAATAAGAGTAGACAAATGACCTGGATTAAAAGCTCCTTATTAAAATGTATTGGTTATCTCTCTGTAGCTCTTGTACAGGAATCCACACTCTAAAAAATGCTGGGTTAAAAATAACCCAAGTTGGGTTGAAAATGGACAAACCCAGCGGTTGGATTAAATGCTTGGCCAACCTGCTGGGTAGTTTTACTTAACTCAACTATTGTTTAAAAATTACAGTATTGCTTACTTAAAATGAACCCAAAATATCTTGAAAATTAACATTTATTAATATGTTTAATAAATTAACATTTTAATTTCATTTTAGATTCATTTTAAGTCAGCCATATAGTCATTTTCAAACAATAGTTGAGTTAAATAAAACTGCCCAACACGTTGGACAAGCATTTAACACAATCACTGGGTCAAAACAACCCATTCGCTGAGTTTGTCCATTTTCAACCCAACTTGGGTTGTTTTTAACCAAACATTATTTAGAATGCAATTTGAAAACAAATCCAAAGGATCCAACTGGGAATTTTCTTAGAGTAAGACCTAAAAAAAAAAGATATCCCACTGTATTCGCATTAGTATTCATTTGGGAACATTCCAAATTATAGTAGAAAATCCTGCATGCATTCTTTATAGGATTTTTAGCATGCTTTCATAGAGTATAATTACAACCAACACTAGTGTGGTTGCAGAGCTTTTCTCCTCTAAATTTAGAGAGAAAACAATGTGCTAGAGGGCAACTTTTTATATGCAGGAACATTTAATCACAAGGTCTCTAAATATAATCCATCGAATCTCAAAATCTCGAATATCAAAGTGCTTTCTTTTTATAATCATAATTACACATTGAGTTTATGCTCATTTGTTATGCATAATAAACTGCTGCATAATAGACTTCCTTATGAGTCGTTCTGTTGAACTGTATGTGGCACACTATATCTGCATACCACTTTTGGTCACAAGACTGAATGAGAGCTCAGAATGGAGTGTTTCTATCCTCTGTGCATTCACAGTTGTTATTGTACTGCACAGCTGGACGAAGGTCCAAACCTCTGGGGGGGAAAGGCTTAAAATAGCAATAAAAGACAATAGTTCAACTCAACAATTTGAGTTGAGGAACACTTATATGGAAACTTAAGTAATGAGGCCAAATTTGACTTCTTTGTGATATGTAGAGCAACTTATGACGGATATATGAGCTTTTATGAGGTACTGTTTCCTTGACTGCTATATGTTTTTTTTTAAATAACTCATATTGATAGAGTAGGGTGACTGATAGCTGATGTTATATCAATATGAATATACATTTACTGTATAATTAGTCTTTTTTGACTTGTTTTTAATTTAAAATATCTTAAAATCCTTACAAAAAGATTCTTTTTACTCGTTTTCGGTATACACTGGTTAAAACAAGTGAAAAATACACAATGAGTCAATTATTAAATAAAGCAAAATGACAGTTGTCATTAGGTGCCATTTTCATTACATCAGCATCTTAGTGATCTCAAAAAGATTAATTAGATGTCATTACTAACAGTCTTATATTGTTGAACCAGTGTGGTTCAGATGACAGAGGTGCGATCATGTTACGGACTATGGTTTTGGGAAACAGTCGTGACTAGTTGGTTAGTTTCTTCTTCTACGATGCATCGTACTATGGTAGTTACGGTAAATGTACAGTATTTGTCCCGAACTGTCAAGGTACAGACGTCATGGTTCAGTGCATAGTCACAGGAGATCTGCACTCCAATCTAGAAGGGGTATTGCAATGCTGTTTGTTAACCGCCACAACAGGAAAAAGCGCAGAAGAAGAAGAACAGACGATCTAGCCATGCATGTACTCTCTCAACCATTGTTTCAGTTGTGGAAGCACATCAATAAAACAGTTTGAGAATAATATCTCACATAGCATTACATTTACCTCAGGCAAGTCATTTAGTGTCCACAGCATGTTAGTTCACTAGAGAAATGAACTCTAGAGGGAGCATTTCACTAAATATATATCCACTATATTAGCTCATATATTCATTTTATTTACTTTATCTGTTTGTAATGTCTTGATATATTTAATAAACTTGTCATGAAATCAAAGTAATGACAGTAACTGTGTGAATGATTATATTTTAAAAATGGAGTAGAAAAATAATTGAAAAATAATTTTATAATTAGATTTAGAAGTTAATGCAAAACCTGACTTTAATAAACCTAATAGCGATTTAATAGTTTGGGCTCTGTTGTTAATTGTAACCTTTATTATTATAGTAATGTGCAAGAAAGGGCTTCCTGCATGTACATAGTTTACAGCATTAACTGAGATATCCTTAAGAAGATGTTAATTGTAATTGAATTTATTTAAAGAGAGAGACACAATTTATTCAATAAACTACTGTTTAATGAAAAATAAGTAAAAATAAGTAATTTTATGTTTAGTTTTCTCCCTCCTGCTGTACCAAACCCTTACCGAACTGTGACTTCAATACCGAGGCGCGTACCGAACCGTCATGTTTTTGTAATTACACCCCTAATGGTAGTTAATCAGCGAGTTACATCATTGTACAGGAAACGCAGCCCTGGTCGTTCTGTCTATCGTTAAACTGCACCAGTGCTCACATCTGCAGCAGTGATGCACCTTATAACCCACAAAATCTACACATGAAGCTGTGGTCCAGTATGCCCTTGCAGATCAAAGCATATGGGGAAAAAAGAGCATATATTAAAATTTAATCTCCCATGCAGTCACTAGCCGAGCTCGAGACTGCATTGGTGCTTTGCATAGAATATTTGAGGTAGAAATGTAGAGTATGAGGGTGTTTGTATACATAATATGAGTAAATGTATGCTTGATTTTTGATTGTATGCTTGATTGTTGAAATATTAGTTTCTTGAGACAGAAGAAGATGACTTTAATCCTTTGTTCTCATGTCTCTCTGGTTCTCATGATCTCATTGTTGGCATTTGCCTTATTTTATGCTGCCATAAATGCCAGCTTCCTGTTTCAACAGGAAGTACACCTCAATGTGTGTCAGGACAAATCACAGGTGAAGCTCATTCTATGTGAGCACCACTGCTATACTGTTTGTGACTAGTTGGTCTATTTGCAGTGGTCACATACATATTTTGCAGTGAAAACGAGTGAAATGTGGTCATCTTGTTGCCTAATTTATTATTTCCGCCATGCAAGTCTCTCTAGTGATGTAATTAGCTAGAGTTAATTCTCTCATGGGAATAGACTTGATTGACATGAGTTATCTGCTGTACAGTAATGCTTGTAAACCAGCTCTCGTCGTCTGTAAAGCAGTCCAGTCGTTAATAATGTCAGAGCAGGCGTCGTGCCTAACTGCACCATGGGATTGATTGGACATGCTGTTGACACGCTGACCGTCCGCACATGCAGATTTTCAAGAAATTATGTGGCAGTTTACAACTGTTTGAACAGAAAACATTAGTTTTTTGGGACAGAAGAAGGCTTTCATGCTTAGTTTTAATTTTCTTAATGTAGGCGATTGAGAGATGAGGCTGTCTGGTTATTGGTATTTGGCTCATTTTGTGCTGCTTTTGGCATTAATGTCGAAGACTGTTAAGCTTTCAGCAAAGCCACCTTTAGTAGCTTTGACGTAAACTAAAGGGTGTTGGCTTTTTAAAAACAAAGGCAAGCTCTTTAAAAGGTCAACTTCCTGTTGCAATCTCAACGGGAAGCTTGTCTTTATCAAACTCTTTCATGGGTTTTAAAATAATCAGTGTGATCGGGTACTTTTGCCATGGGCATCTTTGTAAAATTAAAACATTTTGTAAAATGAACAATACAAATTTTGTGCTGATTTTAGACTATTTTATGTAAGATTTTTGGGTAACACTTCATTTCGATGGTCCACTTTAGACATTCTGCTACTTTGCAACTACATTAGAGTAATAGACTGTGTTCTATAGGTTAAGGTTAGTTATTAGACTGTCTGCTTAATATCTGCTTACACTTTATTTTGATGCTTCCCAACAGACATTATACTGACTATAAGTAACTTTGCAACTATTTGTCAATTTATTCTACTAACCTGAACCCTAACCTAATAGTCTACTGATACTCTAATGAGAGTTATTTGATATATTATGTAGCTGCAAAGTTACCTATAGTTAGTAGAGTGTCTAAAGTGGACCTTTGAAATAAAGTGTAACTATTTTTTATTACATTAATACACCACCGTTCAAACATTAGAGTTGTTATAAATGTTTATGCAAGAAGTCTCTTATTTTCACCAAGGTTAAAAAAATATCGCAAACACAGTAACATTGTTAGCTTTTCTGTTGTAATATATTTTGTAAGACTGTCAAGCCAATAACCTTTTTAATTTAACTAATTGCATGATATGGCAATTAATCTAATTTATCGCACACCAAATCTGGCTGAGAAATTACCACCAAAAGATAATTTAAAGTCATTATTGCGTTAAATGAGAAAAGCATCAAATAAACATTACAAAAATGTAGCTTTATAATATATTATATAATATATATATATATTTGGTTCAACATAGAATTTATTACACATAAACCTAGGCTACAATGACCAAATAAATATATAAAATTTTACTCTAAATTAGAAACTAAAACTGCCAATAGGTGGCGGTAAATATCTGAATAAGAATCTTTCAAACGGCTGATTCATTCGGGAATGAGTCATTGAATCATTGGTTCACCCTATTGATTCGCTCAAAACACAGATTCATTCAGAAACGAAGCACGGTTGCACAACAGTTCTGCTCTGGCTTTACAGGTAATATTTTTAATGGCAAAATTGAGAAAAAGCAGACAATACTGTGTCTAATAATATATAACACTATATTAACTTCTTACTGAACTGCTGAGTAAAATCAATATCACCTTTGCACTCGTGCTATTCGGAACAAAAACAAAACTCGTGTGATATTGCTTAACTATATCATGATACAACTGTTATTTTTTACCATAACTATTTAATCAGATTAACGTGTTGATTTGACAGCACTGATATGTTAAAATGTAATTTATTCCTGTGATCAAAGCTGAATTTTCAGCATCATTACTCCAGTCTTCAGTGTCACATGATCCTTCAGAAATCATTATAATATGATGATTTGCTGCTCGAGAAACATTTCTGATTATCATCAATGTTGAAAACAGTTGTGCTGCATGTATAAACCTCGCTGAATTAAAGTATTAATTTTTCTTTCAAAAAAAAGAAAAAAAAAATCTTAAACTTTTGAACTGTAGTGTATATGCATGCACTTACATGACATAAAATGACTTGATGCTTGATTTAAAACTGCACCTCAAACAACATAGAAAAATTGATGCAAATATTGTTTTACATACTTACTGAACATTATATTTTAATTGCTAATTATGTGTGCAGATCCCGAGTCTCAAAGGAAACGGACGGTTCAGAATGTTCTGGATCTCAGACAGAACCTGGAGGAAACCATGTCCAGCCTGCGAGGGGCTCAGCTCAGCCAGAGGTGAGTGAGAACCAACACATGTTTATGGCATGAAAAATCACAGCCAAACTAATTCACAAGGATGCAAACTGCTGCTTTTCAATGAATCGTAAATCTGGGAGAAAGCAAAACAGTGTTCTTTGGAAACACATTTGTGCCACAAAGAGCATGAATATAAACAAGGCTTCATATTATACACAAACGATTACTTTTTCCACAACCATGCAGCCTCCCACGTCTTTTGGGAGAGTTTCCACTTCAGTCATTCAAACACCTGGCTGCCACATTTACAAATACACAATGAAACAATTTCCATCAATGACCAACAAGAAACACACAGAGAAATCAGCTGGTCTCCAAGGCTTTGCAGACTCGGATGTATATGCAAACTGTAAGATTTTTAGGAATGGTGGTTCTCCATGCAAAACTTGTTGCCACATTGCTAGGGTGTTCTTAAAAATATATATATATATATACCTGAGTATATATATGTAGATGTGGTCAAGATGATCTGCTGAAGTTCAAACTGAGCATCAGAATGGAGAAGAAATGTGATTTAAGTGACTTTGAACGTGGCATGGTTGTTGGTTCCAGACGGGCTGGTCTGAGTATTTCAGAAACTGCTGATCTACTGGGATTTTCACACAGAAAACCATCTCTAGGGTTTACAGAGAATGGTCAGAAAAAGAGAAAATATCCAGTAAGCAACAGTTCTGTGGGTGAAAACGCTCTGTTGATGCCAGAGGTCAGAGGAGAATGGCCAGTTTTGAGCTGATAGAAAGCAACAATAACCCGTTACAGCTGAGGTCTGCAGAAGAGCATCTGAACACGTCCAACCTTGAAGCAGATGAGCTCCACCAGCAGAAGACACACCGGTCAGATAAGAACAGCAAACTGAGGCTACAATTCACACGGGTCACCAAATCTGGACAATAAAAAATTGCAAAAGAACGTTGCCTGGTCTTATGAGTCTCGATCTCTACTGCGACATTCAGATTGCAGGGTCAGAATTTGGCATAAACAACATAAAAACAAGGATCCATCCTGTCTTGTATGAACTGTTCGGGCTGCTGGTGATTTAATGGTGTAATGGGTATTTTCTTGGCACACTTTTGTCCCTTTAGTACCAATTGAGCATCGTTTAAACACCACTGCCTACCTGAGTATTGTTGCTGACCATGTTCATCCTTTTATGACCACAGTGAACCATCTTCTGATGGCGACTTCTTTCAGGATAACACGCATGTCACAAAGCTCAAATCATCTCAAACTGGTTTCTTGAGCATGACAATGAGTTCACTATAATCAACTGGCCTCTACAGTATATATATATCATTTTCAAGTGACTGAATAAGCTAGAGAGAAGCTACAGACACTTCTATACTTCATCGTGATGAACATATTCTCCTTCCCTAAAGGTGTGCTATAGATGTGCTTAACATAGCAATTGTGCTGACTTTTGTCTCAGTACCTTCCTCATTTTTGCCCCTAGAGATCTCAGCCTGTCCTTCCTCCTTACATCAAACCTTTCCCTGCAGGCGAACCATTCTCTATACCCGACTAAGTTTCTAAGTAGAACATTTTTTGTAGTAGATCAGCATGCTTTCTAGACCTGCAGCTAATGTACCCTCCATTTTAACAGCAGCACTTGTATAAGACTGATGAGCTTCCGAAGACTTGATGGCGCAGGCGTAAAAATGATTCATACTAGATCAGCCACACTCAACCCACAGATTCACAGCCACGCTCATGTATGTGTGTATAAAGCTCTGGCCTAATGAGCTTTTCTGTACCATGATACTTCAGTTATCCTTCAGGACATGGAGATTCATGGCCTAATATGGCTCACGATGACTCAAAATAGAGGTGCGGTGTTTGATTTTTCATGTCGATTCACATTATACACCTGCTGCACTAGAGTAGCCTATATCTGGAGTCTGTTATTGTCAAGATGTGCACTTGAATGGGAAAATGTGATTAATTACTGAACCACATGGAAGCTTTTATGTTCTCATATGCTGTTTTTGTTTAGGAAAACAGCTTGTCATGTGTTACGCTTTTGCAAACAAGCCTTTTATCATTTCAGAATGTTTTGGTAATGACGTGTGATGAGTATTTAATCAAATCCGGACCATTTTTTTTGTAGTATTTTGTTTGATTATTACTCATATTTATGGTTAGTGATTTGATTGAGAGGTACTGTAGGTTATTGCTTATCTAAGTGATCAAGCTAATGGTTTTCGATTAAAATTGTACAAAGACAGGCCTAGTGACATCATAAAGATGTGTATATTCCTAGTATAGCAACATCCTAACAATTACAACCACTCACAATGCTATGGCCACTTTTACATGGACAAGCACACTTTTTTCAGACAATGTAAAAGTCTAGTTTAAGCCTGCTCTTGCCCTTACAGTGCTTGTTGATTTTAGTAATGAGAAAAACTCTATAAATGTTCTTGCCACACAGTGCATGACGTGGAGAGAGCAGGAACTTTGCTTTGGCTTCAAGTAGAATGTGATGTGGCACTGAAAGAGAATGGAAAAGCTGCTCATGAGGTTTGGGAGTGGCTGGGCCGTCAGTTTAAAATGTCAAATTTAGTGAAATAAGGCTGTATGTGAGTTATTTTCGTTGTTTTTTGAAAGTACAGAGAAATAAAACATTTATTCTGACTAGAAACTCCCGTGCGGTCCTTTATCTCCAATCCATGTCCTCCGCTATAATGCCAGATTTAAGTTTGAATATGTAGTAATTTAGACACAAGCATAAGTATTTTAATTTTACAAGTATATCAAATCATATTTATTAAAGGTGCCATCAAATGTTTTTTTACAAGATGTAATATAAGTCTAAGGTGTCCCCTGAATGTGTCTGTGAAGTTTCAGCTCAAAATACACCATAGATTTCTTTTAATTATTTTTTTTAACTGCCTATTTTGGGGCATAATTAGAAATGCGCCGATTCAGGCTGCGGCCCCTTTAAATCGCGCGCTCTCTGCCCCCGGAGCTCGCGCTTGCCTTAAACAGTGCATAAACAAAGTTCATACAATATGCAAATATTGGGGGCGTACATATTAATGATCCCGACTCTTACGTTCAAAAATTGAATTTGCCTCGGCATAGTTAAATAACAAGAGTTCAGTACATGGAAATGACATACAGTGAGTCTCAAACTCCATTGTTTCCTCCTTCTTATATAAATGTCATTTGTTTAAAAGACCTCCGAAGAACAGGCGAATCTCAACATAACACCGACTGTTACGTAACAGTCGGGGTGTACCCCCCCCCAATATTTGCATATGCCAGCCCATGTTCAAGGCATTACACAAGGGCAGCCAGTATTAATGTCTGGATCTGTGCACAGCTGAATCATCAGACTAGGTAAGCAAGCAAGAACAATAGCGAAAAATGGCAGATGGGGCAATAATAACTGACATGATCCATGATTACATGATATTTTTAGTGATATTTGTGAATTGTCTTTCTAAATGTTTCGCTAGCATGTTGCTAATGTACTGTTAAATGTGGTTAAAGTTACCATCGTTTCTTACTGTATTCACGGAGACAAGAGCCGTCGCTATTTTCATTTTTAAACACTTGCAGTCTGTATAATTCATAAACACAACTTCATTCTTTATAAATCTCTCCAAAAGTGTAGCATTAGCCGTTAGCCACGGAGAATAGCCTCAAACTCATTCAGAATCAAATGTAAACATCAAAATAAACACTGTACTTAGGCAATTAGACATGCTGCATGACGAACACTTTGTAAAGATCCATTTTGAGGGTTATATTAGCTGTTTGCACTTTTTTAATGTTGTTTAAGGCAAGCGCGAGCTCTTGGGGTGTGGAGCATGAGATTTAAAGGGCCACACACCCTGAATCGGCTCATTGCTAATTATGCCCCAAAAAAGGCAGTTAGAAAAATTAATTTAAAAAAAATCTATGGGGTATTTTGAGCTGAAACTTCACAGACACATTCAGGGGACACCTTAGACATATATTACATCTTTTTAAAAAAAGTTCTAGGGCACCTTTAAACAATGCATTTTAATTCACAAAATCAGAAAAAAATGCAGTTCAATTATTCCCCCCAAATCGTTCAACCCTAAAATAGTCCATCACAACAAAAACATATTATTAAAGTTGGCATGAAATAGATGTTGCCATCATCTTTTCCTCATTATTGTGACATATATTTGAGTAAAATGGCTTTTGGAAAAAAAAAAATGTGGGGCGGGGCTTGATTTTGTCTATGGGGAATTGATTGGATGGTTGTGATATTTTGATTAGAGATTATGATGTACACAAATAAATCATTTATAATAAATCCTGCAATATTCCATAAAAAACAAGAATCGTCAGTTGTGATTTCATGATGACTTTAACAGACCTGCTGGCAACAAGACCATGTGACCCACAGGCCAAATTAACAACCCTGGGTAACACTAACCAAATAACCCAAAGCCAGCATGTTTGTGAGCATTTTATGCCTTTGAGAGTATCAAATATTTCAAAGCACCAGTGCATTTTCTGGTATTTCGCAGCTGTCTGTTGAATTATCCTGAGAGAAGTGTGTAAAAATAGCTACTCAGTGTTTATATGGTGGAGGAAGCTGTTATATTATTCATTTGAGCCGGTGAATCTGGTTGTGCAATCTGCATCCTCAACAGATGAAGATGATCATGCATCCGTTTCTTTAGTAGGTCACGTGTTCCTGTGGCCTTCCTCACATCTAACAACCTTATAATGTTGTGTTTTGGATGTTTCAGTAACCCTCTCTCTCCATCTACAGTTGTTTGGACAGCAGCGTCTGCTACGACAGCGACGAAACCAACGCTCGCAGCATCTCCAGCCTCTCCAACCGCTCCTCGCCTCTCTCCTGGCGCCACGGCCAGTCCAGTCCTCGTCTGCAAGCCGGCGACGCGCCTTCCTCAACTGGCTGCAGCTATATGTCGGGCACTAAGGCCTCGTCCCAATACACCTCTCAAACGATGCCCGCTCGCTGCTCCAGCCGTCTCAGCCACACGTCACGCAGCGAGTTCATCGAAGGCCTGGACGCTGGAGACAGTGACCTCAAGTCTGGTTACCTGAGTGATTCTGATGTACTTTGCAAGAGCCTTAATGACGACGACGATGACGACAATCTGGCCAATGGGTGAGTGTTTGTTTGCTAAATATTTTCATCTGTCAACTTGAAAAAGTTGACGCCACTGGAAGACTTTGTGAAGATGTTCATAATTTGAAGTATTCTTAATAATATAATGTCAAGAATGAGACCAGGAGACGCAGTACGGTTGTTAACCTGCCATGTTAGTACACTAGATTAAAAAGGCAACAGTGAGCATTGCATCAAAGAGAGGTCATGCTAATTATCCACATTACCAGAGAGGCCTGCAGAGATGCTGTGAATGATGAAAAGCCTCCTGGTTCTGGCGCAGCTTCTATCAGTAGCTTCATAACATTAATTCAGACTTTTGTACAGGACACTCTAAAATGCATAAAATTTACATAGAGCTCAATGGGTCATATTTGTTTTGTGACATGTGATTAGTGACAGCGGTGATGCTTGCATGTTTATCTATGGTTTATTTACACTACCATTCAAAGTTTGGGGTTGGTAGGATTTTTAAAATGTTTTTGAAGAAGTCTCTTCTGCTCACCAAGGCTACATTTATAGTAAAACTGTAATTTTGTGAAATCTTATTACAATTTAAAATAACTGATTTCTATTTTTATATAATTTAAAATGTAATTTATTCCTGTGGTGCAAAGTGGAATTTTTGAGATTCATATTTTTGTGGAAACCATGATACTTTTTTTTTTTTTTTAGGATTATTTGATGAATAGAAACTTCAAAAGAACAGCATTTATTTGAAATAGAAATCTTTTGTAACATTATAAATGTCTTTACGGTCAATTTTGGTCAACTTAATGCATCCTTGCTGAATAAAAGTATTAATTTCTTCACAAAAAAGAAAAAAATGTTACAGACCCGAAACTTTCTGCATTGAGGTAAATGTAGTTTCTAGTTATGAGCGTTTCAAAATCTGTTAATAGTGCTGGAATTTCTGGTGAATTTAGTGTTTAAATCACTTTCCTTTACATTGCTATATTTAAATTAGATTTCATATTACATTTAGTTGTGACTAGATTAACAAAAATATTAAACAGACACCATATATATACTCTGGACCTTGGACGTGTGCTGTCAATCTTCAATCATTTTCATTGCTTGGCATTTAAGGAAATCTTATGCAACATATGCATGTGTAACAATCCATGTTTTATGTAATTTAGGATCCCATCCGCATGCTTCACAAGGGTCAATGCGAGTTGATTGAAGCCTGTAGTAACAGTGTTCATTTTGCAGGTGTAAAAAATAAACACACAGTTTGGTCAAGGTCAATATTTTGTTGTTCAGTAGTAGTTTGATAGCTTGCAGCTTTGCAGACAGCAAAAAATTGCACATGCCAAAATAATAGCAAGTAATCAAGTAAGCATTTAGCAGACGCTTTTATCCAGAGATTTGCAGCTCAGTGACAATCCCTCTGGAGCTCAATGGCACAATGATCGCTTGAACTGGCAACCTTCCACTTTCTGGCCCATTGAATTTTATCTGCTTTGTCACACACAGCATTATTTTAGTTTGTATTATAGTTTTATTAATATTTTCAATTAGCTTTATGTATATATATATATATATATATATATATATATATATATATATATATATATATATATATATATATATATATATATACACATCAATATAATAGATCAAAATACAATTTTTTGACTTTGACACCTTTGTTTCCCTTTTTTTGAAGCACCTAAAATGTTGGCAAAACCAAACTTGAAGCATTTCAGTGCACCCGGTCACCATTTGTGTCTTTTTGCAAAGTCGAGCCATCTATGAGGTCTCAGATTATTCTGAAAACTCAGTGATTTCATTTTAATTTGCATGCCATCAGAGTGACCTTGTGTTCCTCTTGGACTCGGAAGTACACAGCCGCAGGGAGTTTGACAGCAGGTGTCTGATCTCAGTAGCATCCAGATTTTCTCCTTTACTGGCCTCCATTGTCTTTCTAATTCCTCTATCTGCTCTTTTTCTACAGAAAGTTTGACATTTTCAGCACAGCTCATTGCTCGGTCACACCCCCCCCCAAATACATACATTGCACGTGTATTCAGATGATGAAATCCAGGCCAGTTCTCCTGGGTGTGAATCTGGGCTTTATCTGGGAAGCTCATGCAGAGGGATTTAGAGAGTGCCGCATGACGGTGGGGTGATCAAACCCAGCCCTCGTTCTCACTTTCTACTGACACTCCAATGCAGCGAGAAGAGAGAGAGAAACTTACATAAGGAAGAACAGGCCTTAACGATATGCATGGTCAGAGAGTTTTGGGTCAGCTGAAGGAACTAGGGCAAGTTAATATCTTGCACATTTTTTCTCAAATTATGAGAATTTTTCTCATTTTTGCTGCTTGTTCAGTTTACTTAATTAAAATGAGCTAACATAACACAATTGTCAACCATTTTATCACAACTTAATTTCATTGTTTTGGGACTACATGAATCTTTTTTGCTTTAACTTTAACCTCTTGGGTGGATTTTTAGTTCCCAGCATTTTCGAGTGATGGGAAAGATCTTTTAGTGTTTAATGTTCGGTTATGTTGGACATTTAAAGAGTACCTGTGTTTGAAGTTTGTGCTGAAGAGTGGGACTTGATTGTGGGATGGTTACATGTTAACTATGGTAATTGTTGCATCATTCAATGAACTTAACTGTGCAAATGTCAGTGCTGTGGCAAGCTAAACAAGTATGTTAAAAATTAAGATAAATTCATTTAATGTAAATACTAGTGATGGAAAGTCTGATTCTTTTCTGTGAACTGGTTCTTTTGGACAATTTGTTTCAATGAACTGGTTCAAAGAAACGATTCACCAGTTTGTTAATCATGCAATGATGTCATGTATACGCAATTCTATTATTAAAATAATGATGTGAAACGTAGATGTTTTATTTGTCTAAAGCATATAAAGTTAATAAACTCGTCTTAATCAACTCATCTCCGAACTGTTTCAGTGTACTGGTGACTCAAGAACGATTGTAACCATTGACCGACTCTTGAACTGCTGTAAGTGTACTGCTGTTGACTTGAGAACGACTGCTATCGGATCACTGTTATATTTCCAATATGTTTTATTTGTTATACTTTATGCTTTTCAGCAAAAGACATCAGAAACATACATTTCGCCCCTTTATGAAACCCTCAGCAGATGTCACACATACTGTTCTCAATTCAGTGTATTGTTGGAGTAACTGAATGAGTTGCAAAAATCGGCATCATAGGATCATACACTACTAGATATTGCCTCATTGGCTCAAGTGACTGTCAGACATGTCCGAAAGTGAGTTTTGTGAGTAACTTGTAGATCTGTGTTGAGACTGTTTCTGACGGTTCAGTCCGATTTGGTGAACTGGTTCATCCAGTTCACTAAAAAGAAGCAGTTCAAAAGAAAGATTCGTTCACGAACTGGACATCGCAACTGAATACTTGCCTTACAAAAACTGAGTAAAATCAAAATTAAGTATATATTCACTTTGTTAAATGTACTTAACATAGTTAAATGGATTGTACTTAATTCCATGTATGAAATTTACTTGAAAAGTCTGAGTGCAAAACCTTGCAAAAGAAGAATTAGTTGCATTATAGTTTCTTTAAAACTAAAAGATTTTTCTGACACGTATAAAATATGTTTGGAAAATAAAATAAATAGCTAAAAGTATTTATTTATAATATTTTAAAATTATTTTATATATATATATATATGTTAGTAGGGCAAGAACAAATCTGAACTATAGGCCCAATTAAGGCCCAAAAAAGAAGAAAATCCTTATGATTGAGCTCTATTAAGTGTATAATTTTTGCTGTTCGTATTGGATTTATAGCTATAAATGTATGTGTGTACAGTATATGGACATCTTAAATGTCCCTGAAAACCCTTAAAAAAGATTACTAATGTGTCTAAAACGGCAAATCTCACTCAGTCCACATATTCTAGTAGGTGTAAATAAATGAATTTAAGTTCAAATGATGAGACTATAGGACAAAATAATCTGCTCAAACTAACTGTTTTGTTAAAAGGGCTTGATTTAATTGCATGGAAAAGTTTTCTTGCATTTAATTAAGCTTGTTGAGTGTTTTTTATCTTTTAAGTTTGTAATAAATGGTTTTGTTTTGTTCCTTTTGACAGCTAGTGGCATATTGGTGATTTGTGCAGAAGAATTGCTCAAATTAATTCAGGGAAGACGAGTCTGAATGTGGTAACCATGGAGATGAGCTGGTGAGGAGAGCTTAGGTTTTTCCCTCGCAGATGCTTTAGTCTTCCTCCATCGATTCCGTGTTCTTGAGTGATAGTGTTGTAAGTGTGTATAGTGTACTTTTGATATAAAATATGTATTAAATGATTACCATATTGATACAATAGAAGGTCTGTAATTAATTTTGAGATTTGTCAATAAAAGTGGACAGAATAGCATAGCTTAGCACATATCATAAGCTGGAAGATGACAATATATTAGCTTTTACAAGATGAAGTAGTTGTAGCTAAGTAATGGTTTTTGATGCCAAATGCTGATGTTTGCGATTCCTGCAGTTTGGGCTCAATTTACAAATATAGGCAAAAAGCTAAGTCTGAAGTTATACAAATAATGTGCATTGATTGTGTCTGGCCTGAGGCTGTAGCGCACGCGTCTGTTTCCATGTGCTCCGCGGTGTATTGCTGTGTCTCCTGAGACTCACCCGTTCTGTTCCCGTTCATGGTCAAACCCATCCTGAATCTTTTATGGTAACGCAAAGTGATTTACAAGTGCTATGTTTTGTTATAAGTTGTCTTTAGGACCTGTGAGATATTTTTTGCACCATTAAGATTGTAACATTACATTCTTGACAATTAAACAAATAATATTATATTACATAATGAAATATATATATATATATATATATATATATATATATATATATATATATAT
Source organism: Chanodichthys erythropterus (assembly GCF_024489055.1). Lineage (NCBI taxonomy): Eukaryota > Metazoa > Chordata > Actinopteri > Cypriniformes > Xenocyprididae > Chanodichthys > Chanodichthys erythropterus. The sequence continues at coordinate 34,608,719 of NC_090241.1, forward strand.
ATATATATATATATATATATATATATATTATGTTATATTTTATTTGTTATATAATATATTATATTATATTTATATAATATATTATATAGTCATTATATAATATTATTTATTATACTTTTTAATTTTAATTATATATATATATATAATTAAAATTAAAAAGTATAATAAATAATATTATATAATGTAATATTATACTATATATTATTTGTCTATATATATATATATATATATATATATATATATATATATATATATATATATATATATATATATATATATACTGTGTGCATGTAAATGTGTGTGTGTGTATATAAGTATATATATATATATATATATATATATATGTATATATATAAATCTTCAATTTATGTTGAATCAGTTTAAATGGAAAATAAATACTTATATTATAAATATTTTTTTCTCACACTTAATGAGGATTTCAGGGTAAAATGTGCTTTATTTTGTATACCATTTTATTTTATTTTTATCTTTTTTTTTTTTATTTTAGGGTGATTTTTTATTTCTGACCTTCATTCTTGCACATTAGGACACTGAAAATAAAGATGATCAAGGTTACTTTAACCTTTATTTGTATTATCTCATCTTCAAGGTCTAAGTGCCGTTTCATGTTCTCGTCTCCATATGTCCCTGTGGCACTGATGATATTACGCTCTCATATTTCACCCTAAAGCTTGACCGTTTGTATGAAAGGGTTTCACAATGACTCAAACATCTGAGATTGTGAATTACTGGGATTTTAGTCTCCTAAAGAAACACATGGTTCGGTTACACTGTCAATTATGGTCAGTGCTCTGGGATGCTGAGAGATCACAGGGTGAGCGGTTTGGGCTTGACCTGAATACATCAGTGCTCCGCCTCCCTCCAACATTTCAAGAGACAGAGAGAAAAGTCTCTTTGGCAATTTTGCTATTTAGCTGATTGATTGACGTAATGATAATTATAACTCTCACAACAACAACAGCCCACCCAGCATCCTCTATTTATCACATTTTGACACATGGAAATAGTAATGGGATAAATAGATTTTTACATTTCCTGAATAGAATGAGCAGTGTTTGCCTGAGCAGGTGGTTGCTAGGGTGTTGCTATGTGGCTGCTATGGGTGTTGCTAGGGTATTGCTCAGTGATTGCTATGGTATTCTAGGTGGTTGTAAGGGTGTTGCTAGAGTGTTGCTATTGTATTCTAGGTGGCTGTAAGAGTGTTGCTAAGTGGTTGCTAGGGTGTTGCTATGTTGTTGCTATGGGTGTTGTATTCTAGGTGGTTGTAAAGGTTTGCTAAATGGTTTGCTAGGGTGTTGCTCTGTGATTGCTATGGTATTCTAGGTGTATGTAAGGGTGTTGCTATTGTATTCTAGGTGGCTGTAAGAGTGTTGCTAAGTGGTTGCTAGGGTGTTGCTATGTTGTTGCTATGGGTGTTGTATTCTAGGTGGTTGTAAGGGTGTTGCTCTGTGATTGCTATGCTATTCTAGGTGGTTGTAAGGGTGTTGCTGTGTTGTTGCTAGGGTGTTGCCATGTGGTTTCTAGGGTGTAGCTATTGGGTGTTGTATTCTAGGTGGTTGTAAGGGTGTTGCTAAGTGGTTGATAGGGTGTTGCTGTAGGTGTTGCTCTGTGATTGCTATGGTGTTCTAGGGGGTTCCAAGGGTGTCGCTATGTTGCTGCTATGGGTGTTGCTATGGGTGTTGCTAGTGTGTTGCTCTGTGATTGCTATGGTATTCTAGGTGGTTGTATGGGTGTTGCTAGAGTGTTGCTATGTGTTTGCTAGAGTGTTGCTATTGTATTCTAGGTGGTTGTAAGGGTGTTGCTATGTTGTTGCTAGGGTGTTGCTCTGTGATTGCTATTGTATTCTAAGTGGTTGCTAAAGTGTTCTAGGTGGTTGCTAGGTGGTTGTTTACAAGCTTGTGTCCTTCCTCCAATGGGAGTTTTTTTTTTTTTTTTTTTTTATCCACCGGGTAAAAATTGTAATACACTGTTTATATAAACATATGTTTCAAAGAAAATCATACACCAAATTTTTTTCAATGTGGGTTTAAGTTTTTTTTTTTTAAGAGCCTAAGATGTCTTGATTACTGCACTTTAGGGTTAAAATCTCTTTAAGCATTAAGAAATATCTGGTGATGCACAGTAAGGTTGCAATGGTGGGATTCATTCCAGTAATCCCACCCCCCGTCCCTCTTGTTCTTTCGCCGTGTTGCAGCGCATGGGTTGGGATGTGTTGCCATAGTAACCCCCATCAGCCTGACTCTGTGTGACCCAGTGAAACATGGTGTGTCAGTGTATTTGTGTGTGTGTGTGACTGCAGATGGAAAATGGCTGCATATTTCAATGCAGGGCTGGAGTGAGAGGCTAATGAATGGCTGTGTGCCATTGATTCTGTATGTGTTTGTAATCATTTCAGCATTCGTTTTCTTCCTGTTTCTCTTCAGCCAGGGTTTTCACATATAGGATTGGGAGCACTGTGCAAATTACACCAGAGTACAGTTATTTTGCACATCTGGAAAATGCATTGAGGTTTTAGTAGCATAAATGGTTATTATTAGAATAAGGAGTATATAAGAAATGTGGATTTGCTGATGGTTTATTATACAACAGTGCAGAAAATAAACACTAAAATTTGTATGATTTTAACTGAAAATAATGTTAAAATGATAAAGTGATCACAATTTTGTATTTCGAAAGACATGTCGGTTTAGTACAAAATACTGTAAAAATCTTCCTTGTTTTTAATTTAAAATATTTATATTAATTATAACAACAATAGAATAATATTTCTCAAAGTAAAAAGTATGGATCACTTTATAATATATGAAAAATATATTTGTTTAATGGTATTATTTAAATTTATATTTAGCAAGACCTCACAGTAAAATATTAAAATATTTATAGTTATTAATTAAAAATATATTTATGTTTCATTGTATTATTTAAATGTATATATTACAATACAAAACAATGTATGCAATTGTATGGTAAAATCATTGTTGATGAGTCGTTTTGTTGTTTAGTTTAGTTTGTATTACCCTGACAGTGTTTTATCTGTGTATGTGTGTAACATTTTAGAGTATCAAACAGATATTTGTAGTTCAAACTTGGTTTATTGACAAATACCTTTTTGAGCTTAAATTATAATCAACAATATTACAAGCCATACTGCCTGAAATGTATTTTTAAAGGGATAGATCACCCTAAAATGAAAGTGAAGTCATCATTTATTAACCCTGGTGTTGTTCTAATGCAGTATGACCATCTTTCTTTCATGGACCACAAAATGAGAATTAAAAAAAAAAAAAAAGTCCCGCTCATGTCTGTCCATATAATAGCAATGAATAGCGACCAGCATCAAGCTTTTTAAAAAAGACTCAAAAGTATCACAGAATGATCCCATGCGGCACGTGTCGTATATTCCCAGTGTTACGGGGGTATACGATAGGGTTTGGTTCCCTATACGTTTTCACAGGATGCAATCCATTAACCACAAGAGGAAGGCTGACCAGCCTAGACCTCTGACCATGTGGACATCAGCTGTCCTTCTACAGAGAAATAAACACACACACATGCCGTCGGAACATCTGGAGAGGTGTCTGGGGTCTTGAGGGATATTTTTCTAGGACTCCCATTACATACACAAACTCTATGTGTGGTCAGGCTGAATGCTGGACACGTCAGGCCCGTCATCTCTTCTGCATCGGGTTGTGCATGACAGACTTCACTGAGGGTGTGACGGGGGTCTTGCTTCACATGTTATGACCCCTGCTGGAAAGACACTGTAACTGCAGGAGTCTTTAGTCTAGCATTTGTGCCATTTTCTCACTGCTTTGTGGGTGTTTCATGTGGGTGTCAGTGAATTATCTCTATTATTAGGTTCCTTTTGTGGCAATGCAACAATTTTTGGTTCCCCAAAGAACCTTTCAGAACCATTTTTGTGTGTGAAGAACATTTTTAATAATCTAGAGAACCTTTTTTTTTAACTGTAAATAAGCTTTTGTGGAATAGAAATGTTGCATGGATTTTAAAGGTTCTGCCAATAAAGAACCTTTGTTTTTAAGAGTGTAAATAAATATTTTGTCTGCATGCAAAGCTCTCAGAATGCTCTCATACCTATTAGAAAGTAAAACAAAAATTAGACATTTGTTTAATATCTCAATATTTTTATCTTTGAGACCTTTTTGCTTAATTCTCCTGTTTTTCAAATTAAAAAAAAATGAGTTTCAGAAGAGATGTGCTGCTGAGATTTGCTAAAATACCAAAATCTGCAATCTAAATCAGAGAACTAAATGTAAACACAAAAATTTCTCATCACATTTTTTCCAGAGCAAATGATCTGATCGGCTATCCACATTAATTTTATAGCTCTATACACTTATTTTATGACAACTATTGACTTTTTTGGGGTATTTTCATTTCTAAAAGCACGTTAAAGTAGCATCTGAGATAAAGTTGACACTTTCATAGCTGAAAAATCTCCTGAACTATAAAAGTGCAACCTCTGAGCGATGAAGTTTTCTTCTGGGCATTTGCATGGAAAGTGTGTATGGCTTTTATTAACGTCTCAGGTCTGAGCTGCTGTATTGTGGTTTGAGAGATTCACATCATTTGTTTCCAGTTCTGTGAACATAACTCACAATCTTACATCTTGATCTAACAGATGCTTGGTGCAAAAGACTCTTTAAAGCACTTTGCTTTGTGAAAGTCAGTCATTTTCTAACATGTGCACATGGAGCATTTGTTCATGCAAAAGCAGTTTGAAGTCATTTGATATATAGTTTTTGACTGAAATCTTCATTTAATAATTGTGTCAGAAATGTATTCATGACAAGGGTATAAAAGTGAATGATGTGTTGTTATTCATGCACTGCATTGGTCTAAATCCCAGAGTCGTGTCTTTAGGAGCCTGTTGCACAAGTAAACTGTGTTCAGTTAATGCTTTTAGTCTGTTTGAGCTGTGATGACAATGAAAAGTGGCAGAAATGCATGTGTTTATCATAATGCCAAACAACAGAAATGTGCATGCACATACAGTAGGTTGTGTTTTTTTAGCTTTTGTAACCTATTTAACTCTCATAGTGTGACATATTTTAGACTGAAACAGACATGTTTTGAATTTGAATTTTAGTCCAATTAACTGAGTGTACGTTTACCTAATCCTACCGTAGATCTGGCCTTATTACATACTTGCTCTGACTGCTGGTCAGCTTGAAGAGGACCTATTATGCCCCTTTCACAAGATGTGATATAAGTCTCTGGTGTCCCCAGAATGTGTAGTGATGTTTCCGTTCAAAATAACCCCACAGATCATTTATTATAGCTTGTCAAATTTGCCCCTATTTGGGTGTGAGCAAAAATACGCTGTTTTTGTGTGTGTCCCTTTAAATGCAACTGAGCTGCTGCTCCCGCCCACTTTCCAGAAGAGGGCGGAGCTTTAACAGCTCAACAACAACAAAGCTGGAGAATCTCACGCAGCCAAAATGAGGATTGTCAGTAACGGTGTTCAGCCTTACATTGATCAAACTGGAGTCGACACTGATGGAGAGACTCAGGAAGAAGTTACAACTTTTAGGACGTTTCTGAATGGTTAGTAGATAAATTGATGTAGTTGCTGTGGAGTTGATTCAACTCATCCACTAGCATGTGCTGTCATGTTCTCTACTCAACTCTTTGTTGTAGTCCTTAAAAAGTGATTTCTGTAAAAGAAAATATCTCCTTTTGCATTGAACTTTGAGTGTCGTAACTTTGCAGATGTTGTTTATGATCAAACAGCAACATTACACACTAACTAAAGTTAAAAAAGTGAAATCATAATCAACCACCCCTTTAAATCAGGGAAAGCATAACAATGAGTCAAGTGCTTTCAGATGTTACTGCTATATACTTTGATTTATTGCATTTTGATGAAAAATTATGAACATGCATGTTTTTAAAAGGTGCAAATACAGTGTGGACTTGCATTTTTTGTATTTAAATGTCTGGTTACACTTTATTTTCATGGTCCTCTTTAGACATTCTACTAACTATAAGTAACTAAATGTCAAATAATTCTCATTAGAGTATTAGTAGACTGGTTAGGGTTCAGGTTAGTAGAATAAGATGACATGTAGTTACAAAGTTACTTAAAGATAGTAGAATGTCTAAAGTGGAAAATAAAGTGTTATCAAATGTCTTATTCTGAGGTTTTATAAAACTTTGATACATTTGTAGGCATCTCTCTTTAAGGCTGGAGAGAATGCATCCATTTGTTATTTGCGGATGCACACTGTGTACATATTATGATTATCCGTGCTTCCAGATGATGTGCGCACATATCCTCGTGGCTGAAGGAGCGCAGGCCACACACGGTGTGTTTAGGATATATATATGTGTGTGGTTATGTGTGTGTTTGTGTATATGTGTAGACATGAATTGGTACCCTAGAGCCACATGAAAGAAATGAGATGAACAAAAAGAGATTCAAGCTTCATTTCACTCAGTAGCTTGCTCACAGATAATATTCCTGCATTTCTCTGTCCTTCTCATGCTCATATGGTGCTCATCGGGTCTTTCCCCTGGCGTGAAGCTCTCGACATCAAAGGTGAACAGTGACAAATGTGTGCAAATCCTCAGCGTGTATTTGCAGTGAGTTTTCTGGTGTGGAAAAGCCATCAGGGGGTCTGTCATGGGAAGCTTGTGTGTTTCTGGCTTTAGCTGGTTCAGACACATAGCCAGAAGTTTAATTCACCAGTGTTTCAGTAGATGAATGATGTTGTAAATTTCAAAACACAAAACATTTTCCATGAAGTTGTATACTGCATATGTAATGCATTATTTAAAGCACTGGAATGATACCATGGTAAGTAATCCTATTTTAGAAAATCAGTGTTTTTGAATACATTTTAAAATTAAATATATTTTATAATTCTGCGATCAAAGCTGAATTTTCAGCATCGTTACTCCAGTCTTCAGTGTCACATGATCCTTCAGAAATCATTCTAATATGATGATCTGCTGCTCAAGAAACATTTCTGATTAATACGGAGTGTCTATTTAGATTTAAGTGCAGATAGCCCGCCTTGTTGGCAGAGGCTATTTACACTAACTCCATCCACCAATGTCTGGTTGGGACAAAAGTACAAAAACCAGCGCTGACCTGTCAACAGCAGTGGCACAGGGAGTAAGGCACGTGGCAGATACTTTTGAGCCGATCGACCCAAGTTCGAATCTGCCTTTTGCTGAACTTGTTCTTTTCCCTTTTCCCATCACATAACAGATTGGAAAGGCATTTATTTTTAATAATTATGAAGAAAATATTGGAATTAATGTGCCTAACTTTAATGTTATTTAATAATAAAGTGTTTATCAGGTACACTCTAAAAAATGCTGGGTTAAAAACAACTCAGGTTGGGTTGAAAATGGACAAACCCAGCGATTGGGTTGTTTTATTTCAGCGGTTGGGTTAAATGTTTGCCCAACCTGCTGGGTAGTTTTATTTAAACCAACTATTATTTAAAAATTGCTCTATGGCTAGCTTAAAATGAACCCAAAATAGTTGGGAAATTAAAAACCAGATGCAATTAGAGACAACAATAATAGACAAAAGATGAATGTTTATTAATAAGCTTCAATATTTTATTAATATAAATTTAATAGTTTAATAGTTTATTCATATAAATGTATTAATAAGCAATTTAATAAATGTTTATTGTTTAATAAATATTCATTGAACATTAATAAATGTTCATTTCCAACATACTTTGGGTTAATTTTAATTAAGCAATAAGTAATTTTTAAACAATAGTTGAGTTACATAAAACTATCCAGCAGGTTGGGTGAACATGAACTGAACTTAAAATGAACCCAAAATATGTTAGAAATTGACATTTATTAATATGTTTAACAAATGAACATTTATTGATAAGTTTAATGAATAATAATTAAATGTTTACTAAATTGCTTATTAATAAATGTTCACCTTTTGATTATTATTGTTGTTTTTTAGTAATTATTTGTCTGATTTTTAATTTCCAACCTATTTGGGGTTCATTTTAATCCAGCCATATAGTCATTTTTAAGCAATAGTTGAGTTAAATAAAACTGTCTAGTACATTGGGCAAACATTTAACCCAATTGCTGGGTTTATCCATTTTCAACCCAACTTGGGTTGTTTTTAACCCAGCATTTTTAGAGTGTAGAATCTATCGCTGTTTGCACTTGGTGCGAATAGCCACTGCTTCATATTTATGTGCAAACTGTGATAGATTTTTGAATAGAAAGCATTTGTTTGAAATTGTAACATTATAAATGTCTTTACTGTCACTTCTGATCAAATTTCACACTAAAAAAATGTTTGCCCAATGTGCTGGGCAGTTTTATTTAACCCAACTAAAAATTACTATATATCTGTCTTAAAATGAACTCAAAATATGTTGGAAATTAAAGTTCAGCGGCCGTATTCACAAAACATCTTAAAGGGATAGTTCACCCAAAAATGAAAATTTGATGTTTATCTGCTTACCCCCAGTGCATCCAAGATGTAGGTGACTTTTTTTCTTCAGTCGAACGCAAATTATGATTTTTTAACTGCAACCGCTGCCGTCTGTCAGTCAAATAATAGCAGTGATTGGGAACTTCAACTATAACAGTAAATAAAACTTGCTTAGACAAATCAAAATTAAAACCTGCGGCTCGTGACGACACATTAATGTCCTAAGACACGAAACGATCGGTTTGTGCGAGAAACCGAACATTATTTATATAATTTTTTACCTCTAATACACCACTATGTCCAACTCCGTTCAGCTTCCTGTTAGTGAGGTCAAAAAACGCGTTGTGATGACGGAAGTGATGTCTCGCCCATATACTTCAATGAGCGCGAGACATCACTTCCGTTGTCAGAGCGCGATCAGACCTCACTAGCCGGAAGCTGAACGGAGTTGGACATAGTGGTGTATTAGAGGTAAAAAATTATATAAATACTGTTCGGTTTCCTGCACAAACCGATCGTTTCGTGTCTTAGGACATCAATGTGTCGTCACGAGCCGCAGGGTTTAATTTGGATTTGTCTATGGAAGTTTTTTTGACTCTTATTGTTCAAGTTCCCAATCACTGCTATTACTTGACTGACAGACGGCAGCGGTTGCAGTTAAAAATCATAATTTGCGTTCGACTGAAGAAAAAAAGTCACCTACATCTTGGATGCACTGGGGTTAAGCAGATAAACATCAAATTTTCATTTTTGGGTGAACTATCCCTTTAAGGCTAAAAGTAGCTCCTAACTTGCCGATTTAAGAGAAACTGTTAAAAGTAATAGGCGTGTCAGTCCTAATTTTAGGAGTCCTACATTTTTGCTCTAAGAGTATTTCACAAAGCATTTTAGCGCTAAAACTAGCTCCTAAATCTGTGAAACGTTAGGAGTAGTCAAGAGGACTCCTAAGTCACTAAGACCAAATCGCAAACAGTCCTAATCCACCCAAAGACACTGAACACCATTGAGGCAACAGCAATAGAGCCTTGGCTGCTGAAACTTTTCTTCATAAATGCAATACATTTTGATTTATAGATTTGAAATCTACGATGAGACACCAAAAAAAAAAAAATCTTTAACAAATAAATAAATATTGTCTGATTACCTGTGGCAAAGGTTTCACACTTACAAATGATTGAATGGATAAAAAAGATCTATATATAATAAGCGTATTTGGTGTGCTGTCCAAGGGGATGGAGGGCTCCGAGCTTGGAATTTAGCCCAAACCCAAAGTTCTCCCCATATCCCCAGCCGAGAGTGAGGAGCGGGGTGGCGGAGGGATGCAGAAAACAGACGAAGTAACTATAGGCGAGTCGGCTCTCGCCTGTGTATATATTCATCCTCTCGAGCTGATTAGAAAGATTGTTTGAATGTGTTTCTCCCAAACTTTGTTTATAAAACGTAATTTGTCACTTGAATTCTGCATTCTCTTGAGATCATTAAGACATCCAAGAGGCGGTCCACAATTAACTGAATATACTAGTTTAATTAGTGACACTTAGCCTACATTTTAAAACCTTTATGGCAACATTTTATTTTGACTTTGGCAACATTTTTATTAAAAAATATTTATTTGAATAAGGCAACATTTGTATTTTAAAACCATTATTTTAATATGGAAACATGACACCTCATTCTACAATATTTCTATGATTAAATCGCTGAATTCAGCCAATCACTGTGTACACTCTAAAAAATGCTGGGTTAAAAACAACCCAAGTTGGGTTGAAAATGGACAAACCCTGCAATTTGGTTTTTATTTTAACCCAGTGTTTGGGTTTAATGTTTGCCCAACGTGCTGGGTAATTTTATTTAACTCAACTGTTGTATAAAAATGACTGTATTGCTTGCTTAAAATGAACCCAAAATATGCTGGTAATTAACATTTATTAATATGTTTAATAAATGAGCATTTATTAATAAGATAATGAATAATAAACATTTATTAAATTGCTTATTAATAAATGTACACCTTTTGATTATTATTGTTGCCTCTAGTAATTATGTGTCAGATTTTTAATTTTTTGGATTCATTTTAAGCCAGACATATAGTCATTTTTAATCAGTAGTTGGGTTAAATAAAACTACCCAGAAGGTTGGGCAAACATTTAACCCAACCACTGGGTTAAAACAACCCAATTGCTGGGTTTGTCCATTTTCAACCCAACTTGGGTTGCTTTTAACCCAGTATTTTTTAGTGTACTGGATCCTTGCTGAATAAAACTATTAGTTTCTTTAAAAAAAATCACTGGCGAGTAACTGTACTGAACATGATCAGGTCCAGTAATGCGGCTGCATTTGTACACGCTGGACTCTGCTGTACATCTGGATACAATTACCGGCTCTCCGGGAGGTGGGGGTGTTTTACGGGGGTGTTGCCTGTGAAAGAGGGACTCCTGATCTCACTCGGATAGTTTCAATGGATGAGAGTTGGATTAAGCACGAACAAAGACAGGATGACTGTGCGTGATTTCGCGTGACTCACCGCCGGCAGAGATCAGCGATGAATGAAGGATACGCTCGCAGGGAGTTTCGCCCTCTGACGACATCTGCGTGTCTGAACACAGCGATGTTCTTTTCAAAGTGAGTAAAGGGGGTTTTTTAGCAAATATGAAAGGAAAAATCATTTGATGTTTTATTTACTAATCCCTCATTTTTTCTAAGGATTATGAAAATGGACGCTGTTCTGTATTATTTATTATAGAACGGATAGATTCGGTTCCAAATTCTGATTGAATAAATTGAATTCGAAGTAAAAAGCCAAAGTAAACACACCTGTGACCACACAATAGTTCAATTATGTATTAATGAGCTAAGCTGCAACCATAATAGCATACAGTTGCTAATGAACTATAATATTGGTGAAAGAGTTTATTATTGTTATGGTAAATATAGACTTATAATAATACTGCTAATAATTAATAAATCTAATAATTAACCGAACATCAGTGTCTTAATGATGTACTTTCAGTTTGCATTTTAATTTTAGTTTAAGTTTCAGTAATTTTTTTAGTTTTTGTTTTTTATATAGCTTTTTTTTTCAGTTTTAGTATTTTCACTTCTTAGTAAATTACTTTAACTCAAAGTTATTTCAGTTAGTTGTCAAGGCGACATTTCTTATTGTCATTTATTTTCCAAATCTAATATTTATATTTTATTTAATCTTTATTTCAATTACCTAAAATAGGTTTAGGCGACAATAACAACACTGCTGATGTAACTTTATTACTTTAAATCCTATAATGCAGACAGATGCTGTGAAATATGAGAAAAACCTCTTTAACTTTCTCTTTAAAGAAGAAATGCGGCGGCTCCTGTTAGTTAGAGACTAACCAGAAACTGTAGCACCTACATGTAAAGTGCATGTTCATGTTTACAGAGGTCAAGGTTGAGTCTAATTAGGATTTTTAAAGGTCTGCAAAGGGTTTCCGTCCTTTTGAAGTGGAAGGATATTTTATTAGTCAGTTTACTGTTAGAGTAACTGTGCTTGTTTGAATCGGTCACCTGGTAAATAGCTCAAGACTCTACTACACGCTCTTTTATTCTCCCTGCGCATTGTGATTTTTCGCCAGTATGGGTGTAACTCAAAATATAGTTACAGCTGATATGAGTGCTGAACGCTGGGAGTTGTCACAAAGCCCCAGATGCTTTTCATATGGAATAAAGTTGGGAGGAGAACATAATTGCTCAATATTTCAAGGCCAACAAAACCTCCCCACCAAAAGTAATTTCTCATTTTTTTTAATCGCACAGAATACAAATCAACCAGCCAATTTGAACTATAGCCAGAATAAACAATGGTTTAACACTCTGTCATCAAGTATTGGTATTTTAGTCAAATTTGGTCAACTGATCTGAGTTTTCTTAAGCATAATCCTTTCTTCATAAAGACCCCAAAGGACCTGTTAAAGTTATCGGCCCCGCTGCAGCCTTTATTCCTGTCAACACTTCAGATTTTTTTTGTGACAGTGAAACCAAGTTTAGAAGTAGTAGACCAAGTTATGATGACATTAAAGGATAAGTTCACCTCAGAATTAAAATTTCCTGATAATTTACTCACCCCCATGTCATTCAAGATGTTCATGTCTTTCTTTCTTCATTCGAAAAGAAATGAAGGTTTTTGATGAAAACATTCCAGGATTTTTCTCCATATAGTGGACTTCAATGGAGCCCAAATGGTTGAAGGTCAAAATTACAGTTTACAGCGATCCCAGACGAGGAATAAGAGTCTTATTTAGAGAAATGATCAATCATTTTCTAAAAAAAAAAAAAAAAAAATTATATACTTTTTAACCACAAATGCTCGTCTTGCACTGCTCTGCGATGTGCCATGCATTACATAATCACGCTGGAAAGGTCACACGTTACGTAGGTGTAAAGTCAAACGCCCTTTACTAATAAAAAGGATAAAACAATGATGTTGGATGATTTTGAAGTTGGAGGAGAAAATGAGATGGAGTTTTCCAACATGATTATGTAATGCGTTGCGCATCGCAGAACAGTGCAAGATGAGCATTTGTGGTTAAAAAGTATATATTTATTTATTTTTTTAGAAAATGGCAGATTGTTTTGCAAGATAAGACTCTTATTCCTCGTCTGGGATCATGTAGAGCTCTTTGAAGCTGCACTGAAACTGACATTTAGACCTTCAACCCGCTGAACCCCAGTGAAGTCCACTATATGGAGAAAAATCCTGCTATGTTTTCCTCAAAAACCTTAATTTCTTTTCAACTGAAGGAAGAAAGACATGAACATCTTGAATGACATGGGGGTGAGTAAATTATCAGGAGAGTTTAATTCTGAATTGAACTAATCTTTTAATTCCACTCAAACTCCCTTTGTTCAATAGTCACAGTTTAGAGAAAAACTTTATCTTATTGCATTATTTTACTGTCATATGTGTTAACCTGATGGTGTTTTGTATTTCTGAGTGTGTACCGTCTATATACGAGTATTGGCCTAGTATTACTAATACTTCTCTACTATATAGTATGCAAAAAACAGTATGCCAAAAGAATATTTATAGTATTTCGAAAAACAGTAGTCGAAAAGTACTCAGACGACCTACTACACTGCAAAAAATGCTGTTCTTACTTAGAGTTTTTGTCTTGTTTCTAGTCAAAATATCTTAAAGTTCTTAAATCAAGAAGGATTTTCTTGACAAGTAAATTTTTTTCTTGTTTTCAGAAAAAATAAGTCAAAATTAAGTGAGTTTTTCCTTAAAACAAGCAAAATAATCTGCAAGTGGGGTAAGCAAAATAATCTTATATCAACCAAAATAAGATATATAATCTTGTTTTCTGTTTGGATTAGGATTATTTTGCTTACAGAAAATGCTTCTTGATCTAAGTATTCTTAGATGTTAAACAAGACAAAAACTCCAAGTAAGAACAGCATTTTTTGCAGTGTACTACTACCAAGATTCTGAAGTGTGCACTTGATGGACACTTTACTATCCCATGAGGCCGTGAGAAGGATTTATGAATGATAGTGAATGATTTATGAATGATTTATGAATGATAATGATAGCAACTGATGCTGGTAGGTCATGTGACTTTAACAACATGGCGGATGTAGTTCGTACAGATTTCATTTATACTACCCATATTCATTCTGTATGTACTTTTTTAACGGTCACGTTCAAATTCAAATGCAGTGTCTACTCAGACTATAGGCGATTTTGGATGCAGCAGATGATTTCTGATTCATCGTTACTGTAAAAAATTATTTATTGGTTTAACATGAAGTAAGCAACCTGGTTGCCTTAAATTTTGAGTTGATTGAAACTCAAAATTTGACTTAACACAAAGAAAGACACTATGTTTATCCAACTAATTTTTAAGTAACATTTAAAGATTTTTTTGTATATATCACGACGGTTGTCAGTACATTTGAAGGTAAAAAGCAGATTTTGATATTTTAGGTAGATTGCTACATTAACATTTATATATTTTGTCCAGCTGATTACTAACAATATTTCTAATGTTTTCAACTACTTGTAAATCATGAGAAAATTCCCATTCTAAACAGTGACACGGGGCAGTGCAGTCGCCTGTCAATGACGTCAGTTACCCTTTGTTACCGCCTTTTCTGATGTAGAAACCACATGACATCAGTGTCGTGGACAAATGCGGAAGTAGTATCTAGCGTCCAGCAAACCACTAGCTTGCTTCAAGCAGTTCCTTATTTACTTCTTGCACGTTTTATGGTGGATTGTGTTACTTATTTATGGAACATAATTACTGTTTACCATCTGCCACTGGTTCTGTCGGCAAGGACAGCTCCCGTAAACGTAAGCGTATGGGCCAACCAAACGACACAAGAAGAGTTTGGGACAAGAGGAGAGAAAGAGCGAGGATCAATATCGGTGTTGCATTTTCTAGATGTAGAGAGCTTCGCGAAAATCTTCACCTAGAAAGAGATGCCGATCTCGCTTGTGTTTTACTCAACAGGTGAGCTGTTTTGATTCGTATCTTTACAGCAAACGTATGCCATTATAACGATAACAACACAATTAGTATTATGGAGCGTACACACCAAACGCGGGGCATCGCGTCTGATCGCGTATCGTTGAACTCGCGTTTGCTATGTATGCCCGATTATTGTGTTTGAATGTACACGAGTGTATATATTTGTTGAACAAGTGGTAATCGTTTTCATATCATCTGACTAGACAGTAATCAATTAATTTGATAATTTACTGTCAAACTATATTTGCTGTATTGTATTGCAATATAGCATGATGCAATATGTAATGGTGGCATGTGAAAATTGTCTTTTTCAGACACTTACGAAATCCAGTATTGGATAGATTTTGTTAGTTACTGTAGCAGCTACAGTGTAGTTATCATAATTTTACATCATAACCTCACAATAAAAATTGTGCTGTCAATACATATGATACATATGTGACCCGTCACGGAAACCAGGGACACAAGTCAGCAGCACAACTTTCGAGCAAAATGAGAAAGAAGCATTTTTTTTCAAAATTGGTGATTTTCGTTTTTTTGCAGAATCTGTTAGTTGAGATCATGAAGAAGCCTTTCCGTGTTTGAGATAGCAGTATTGGTATATTTAAAAAAGCGTACATTTTGAGGTTGAAATCGGCTTGTTTTTCGGAGATTCTAGCACGCAGTAGGGGTGTGTCATGTCTGTGTGTATTTCCATACTGGGAAGCGTGGCTACTTATTATGCAGCGCTCTGGCCGGCTCTAGCTGATATCAAAATTCAATGAAGAACCGTGGCCGTTACACCGAAAATGTTTTGAAGTACTTCTTCAACAAGCCGGATGCTTATGAACAAGCGCTCACTGATTCTGAAGACGATCTGAGCGACGATGAAAGCGGCATAGTAAGACATTACCTCTCTGGAGTCGGGTAACGCGCCGGCGCATTTTGCAGGATTTTTTTCACATTGCAGCAAAACAGACTTAAAATACTCCGTCATTTTTTGTTATAGAGACATAAGTAATATAGTAATATAAGTAATATATCAATTGAAACTATAGAATATCTTCTTTTATTTGTGAGTAAAAACAAAATGTTGTGCTTTTTGTAAAATAAAGAAAACTAACATGATGCGTGATCTCTCATCTCCCTCTGAAGTCCAATCTGATAGTTCTCAGAAAATGAACTGTAACTTAGTGAATACTAATCATAAAAAAATTATACTTGTGTCTGAAAAAACATTGAAATGTCAGGTTTTAAATCGTGTAAGTCAAATCGAAAACAAACATTCTGTGTTTATGTAATCTGTATGAAAAGAGAGCCATGTCAGAAGTCTGTGATTCAGCTCATTATCCGCTAATGCGGCCACGCCCACAGAGGGAGCGCTATTCAGACGCAAATTCAGTCAATACATGCATTCATCGTCTCAATCGTGTATTTATTGTCTTGAAAAGTGTTTTGAATAGCCATAGATAGCGATCTCTGGCCTCTGTTAGTCCAGTTAGTTCCTGGATTGCCTATTCTTCTTTAACAGGCTTCTCAGGTGAGAAAATTTCATTTCATGATTATAGTGACCAAAATGATCACGGTTATCACAGAATCCTGTTCAAAAAGTAAATTCACCAAGTTTTATGTGGAAAACCAGCAAATAACAAATAAAATTAGCATCAATATGTACTTTTTCTTTACATAAACATTAAAATAATAACATTAAAAATGATGGGCAGATTTTAAAGGAGTGTCTTACAACAATCTACAATGCACAAGTTCAAATAGAGTTTTGACAAATCATTTAAATCATTTTTATAAAAGTCAAAAAAGATAAATTACTGACATTTATAATGCACATTAACCTTTATTATTAATAGTATGCGGTCCATGCAGCTTTACAGGGGGTATGGCTTATCTAAATGAGATGTAAATGAGCCCTATTGTCACTCCCAGCAGGTGAGAACAGGTTAGAACTGCAACTTTAGAGGCGTTTTTCTCCCTATAGTGCTTTCTTGAATGCCTACCTTCAAATGGCCACAACTTCTCCAAACATTATCAGATTTTCATATGTCACACATCGTTGGAAAGCTTGGAGACTACACTTTCAGAATCTGTAATAACTCAAAATGCCCCAGAACCAACTTGTGTCCCTACTTTCCGTGACTGGTCACATATGGTAAAGCGGAAGCAGCGCCGGCGATTGTGGCATAATAAAAGTCCCGCTGCTCGTGAGGCGTGTGTTGCGCAATCACTCCAGCAGCCTCGTTCAGCTCCCACAATACTCGGTCCTGCTCTGCTTCATACTACAGTAACGTTAACAATCGCATCCATTAACATGTTTTCTTCTGTTGAGGTGAAGACCACATGTCCCAAGATTCCACACTCAAACTTTGCGTCATCAAGCTACGCCTTTGTTTTGAATAGGCCTCTAGCGGACAAAATTATTACATACTGCACCTTTAATGAAAAATATGGTTATATTAGCTATATAAATAAATATTTATAAATAAATATAAAACTACTAATATACTAATAAATATAAAAGCGGCATATGCCAGCATATGCCATGTTGTAATACCTAAAACATTGTCACAGTCACGCTGAATTTCTGGAAACCACAGCAGCCGTTTATTTACCGTAAATCTAACAGGATATTTTTTACAGTGTGCACTTTAAAACTACTAAAGTAACAAGCTGTATTTCTTACACTGTCATCTTTTTCCATTTTAAACTCGTACCTTTTGGGCTGCATTTTCACGGTGGCTGTGATGAATGATTTCCTGAGCTATTTGGCGGTTTCCACTGAATGTTCAAATGAGATTGATGGTACGGTTGCCCATTCCGGAGACTTCATGAATCGTCCCTCAGCCCAATATAGAGACAACAAGCATTTCCTGAGAGACTGAACAGAACAGGACTTTTATTATCGAGGGTGAAACTCTGATGAACCAATAATGTGCTTGCCTCGGCCGCTTCTCTGTTCAGAGACGTCAATCAGAGCGTTTATGTGAACAAAGTCTTCTTGTGTCTGCATGTTTGAGGTTGATCTGCAGTGTTATTTTACTTTTATTTGTATACTATTATAGTATTTATTAATATTTTGAATTAGATTTTATTTTTATCATTTTAATTTGATGATTTTTCACACTTTTGCTTTGTTTTTGTTCAAGTTTAAGCTTTTCTTAAACTTACCTAATATAATTAATCTCGGCTTTTTTCATTAATGAAAAACACATTTAATAGTTTACTTAGACCAGTTTGTAACCACCTAGAAATCACCCAGAATGCTTTATGGATGTGAGTTTTGCACATGACAGCCACACAAAATGTAGTCCTAGACTATTTTTTTTGTCTTTTCATGATGTAATATCTCAGTATGGTAATCACAATTCCCATTCAAACGAGACTAAAACTAGCTGACACAGGCTTTGGCCAACTTTTGGCTCCAGTGTGCCACCATTACATTTCAAACGGGTGGAAATGGAAACTGAAGTGGAAAAGAAAAGCATTAAGAAATGTCCTTGCGGGAGTCGTCTCTAACCATTGAGACATGTAGGCAAGTCCATTCTCTCCCCTCGGTGCCCGCACAACCAGTAATTAGCACAAATTGCTGGCTCCTTAAGTTGTTCTTCCGAACATCAACAAGCCATTTTTGTCCTCTGATTCTTTGGCACCCATAATTCCCTTTTCCATCTCTGTTAGACTCTGCTGAGTCTGAAACCACAAAGTACTTTAGACCCGACACGATAGCAGATAGAGACAGACAGACTGACATCTACAGTGATTGTGACTCAGGCCCTTTTTTCCACCTGGTGTTAAGATGCGTTTTGGTCGATCAGATCCCAAGTGGACGAGGGAGACACATTCCCATATACACCTGGTGTTTTAATCCGTCTCTTTTGTCCACTTTCAACCACTTCTTCCCTGATTTCTTTGAGGAAAGCTTCTATGGGCAGATAAATATATGGACTTCAAACTAATGGACTAAATAAGCTTGCGCAATTTACATATGAATGCGACCGGAGATGACGGATACACTTTCTTTCGTTTCTGCTCTTGTGCTTGGTACATTTTTCATCTTCAAACCAAACTTTGTTCTTCAGCCGACAAAGTTTAAATCCCGTCTGGTTGGAGTGCTTTCCATAATGTTTAGGCATTAGGTCAGTAGGCGGCCTTTAGTGGATGTTCAAACACATTGTGTGTGAGAATGCGACTACCTCTGGAAGTGGTCGAAAGTGGACAAGCTCAAAACATTTTACACCTGTATTTAGCGTCGTCCACTTGTGACCAAAACACATTTCAATACCATGTGGAAACAGGGCCTCAGGTTCATTTTTATCATCCCACTTGTGTCATTTGATTCTTCAATGGCTCTTTGAAGAACTTTTGTTTCAAAAAAGAACCTCTTTTGGTCCAAAACCATTTTCACAGTTTTCTTGAGATTAGGACAGTATTTTTCATTAAAAATATCACAACACTATCCTTAACCCTTTGATGCATGAATTATTGAATTACTAAATAATAAAAAACATAATGTAGTTAATAATATAAATATTTGTTTATTTATCTTTACATCTCTCTTTACTACAATAGTAGGGGGTACAGATATCGTGGAGCTACTTAATACATCATAACTTGTTGAATTTATGTTCTCAAGAATAGAAAACACGATGACATAAAAAGTAGAGTTAAGCAGAGAGCTAATAAAATCTGCTGAGTTTTAAAACGTGCAGAGCGTGCACAGCGTTTGTGTCGCATACATATGTATGTTTCGGGCTTAAATCATGCAAGACTGAAGATGAATCATTATGATCCTAGTGTGGCTTTCCCTCTTTCAGAACAGATGGACAAAACCCCAAGCTGTAGTGTTTGCCAGAACAGCCCATCCGTAGTTACGGGACTGAGGTTTTACCAATCATAAACTTGCTGACCTTAATCTTTAGCGTTCCAATTGCTACCCATCATTCTGTTTTGCATCTACTTCCTCCACAATGTTTTTAGGGAAGTAAATTCAAGTCTGTTGCAAAGCCAGAATTGAGCTTGTGTGGTACATTGAGTCTCTGGTCATATGGTGAAGACATCTGTGCCATTATGATACTCCCATTGAGATCCTGCTGTCTGTTCCCGGGTCAGGTAATGGAGCAGAAAAGTTTCCTGTGATGGATATTACAATGTTATGATGAACTATATGTCTTTCTCAACTGACTTTCTATGATTTTTAAAGCGTTACTAAGGAAGCTGATTTTTAGACTGAGATGGCGAACGGAACATGGTTTGTGTAACATTAGCAACACATTATTAGCTGTTTGATAATGTAGTCAAGCCAAAGGCTAATCATATCAATTACTGTTATGTGTCAGATGTTGTAGAGAGTGATACATAAAACGCATTACCATTCTGATATGTCGAATTGTAGACAAGCTCTTCCTCTTTTCCTGGATCAGTTTCTGGTTCAAACATATATGGCTGAATTAAACCAGTATTTCCACTTGCTATTGTGCAGCATTTACTACAGTTGAGCGAGTGAATCTGAGCTGCTGTGAATGAGTGGAGGTGGAGACTAATTAGCATATTCATGAATCCTTGTATACTAAATGAAGCAAGGGTGTAGAGTTACATTCAAGGCACAAAGAAATTATTTTCACTGTAAAAAACATTTAAATATGTCTTTTTGATTATCAAAGATGAGTATTAAGGGGTAAAATGATTTTTTTTGCAGGGGGACTTCAAAAATAAAGGTTTTAAAGGGGGTTCGCAGCAAAGGGAGATATTTTCTTTTACAGAAATCGCTCTTTAAGGACTACAACTAACAGCTGGTAGGGAGTACAATGACCTTCTTCCCGTGTTAATGACATCATTAACCAAAAAATTTACATAAACCCCGCCCCCGAGAACATGCAACAAAGGAGGCGGGGCCATGTTGGGCTGCTTTAGAGAAGAGGAAGAGTTGTTGTAGTAGAGTGTTGTTGTCATGCTGTCATTTTACGCCGGACTGCGTCAATGCAACACTGGATTTGCACAAAAGATGAACATGACGATACATGCTAGTGGATGAGTTGAATCAACTCCACAGCAACTACATCAATTTATCCACTAACCATTCAGAAACGTCTAAAAGTTGTAACTTCTTCCTGAGTCTCTCCATCAGTGTCGACTCCGGTTTGAACAATGTAAGGATGAACACCGTTACTGACAATCCTCATTTTGGCTGCGTGAGATTCTCCAGCTTTGTTGTTGTTGAGCTGTTAAAGCTCCGCCCTCTTCTGGAAAGGGGGCCGGGAGCAGCAGCTCATTTGCATTTAAAGCTGCCTTAGAACCAGTTTTTACAAGATGTAATATAAGTCTAAGGTGTCCCCTGAATGTGTCTGTGAAGTTTCAGCTTAAAATACCCCATAGATTTTTTTTTATTCATTTTTTTAACTGCCTATTTTGGGGCATCATTAACTATGCACCGATTCAGCGTGCGGCCCCTTTAAATCGCATGCTCCCTTTACTTCTTTCTTGCATCATTCATCCTTTCTTTGTTTCTTCTAAACATCTTTATCCCTCTCTCTGTCTGTCTGTGTGTTTGGGCAGTTGGGACGAGAGCAGCTCCATCAGCAGTGGTTTGAGTGATGGTTCTGATAACCTGAGCTCAGAGGAACTCAACGCCAGCTCATCTCTCAACTCTCTCCCCACCACACCTGTTGGTTCCCGACGCAACTCTTCCGTCATGGTAAGCACTTCCGTAGAGACGGTTCTTGAATGTTGCTTGTTTAACTTGGCATAAACTTGTAATATCTACTGAAATATAGTAGTTAGCATGTCAACAAGCAGGTTTCAGACATCATATATGTTGCACTAAAAAGTAAATGTTCTGAAAGGGGTTAGGATCAGATGAAGCACATGATACAGATTTCAGCTTGTCTCACGGTTTGTAAAACATGCTGACACTGGAAGTCTATGGAGAAACACACATCACTGCATCCATTAAACATGACTGGATTTCTGTCAACACGCTTTTTCTGTTTGCTTTTGGAAAGCGAGGTATATGAAATTATTTTCTGTGGTAAGAAAATATCCAGAAACTCATCCAACTAGCCAAGCCAGACTCTTGTCTGTGGTTTAGGTAAGAATACAGGGATCCAAATCCAGATCTAGATCAATCTACAACTGTAAATAACGCAACAATTTCAATATGAGGTTGGCCATATTCGGTCTATGAGTCTAAACTTAACCTACAATTGAAAATGTTGGGGTTAGTAGGATTTAAAAAAGAAAAGAAAGAAAGACAGAAAAGAAATTAATACATTCTTCAGCAAGGATGCATTAAATTGATCAAAAGTGACATTAAAGACATTTATGATATTATAAAAAAGTTCTATTTCAAATAACAGCTGTTTTTTGAATGTTCAGTTCCTCCGAGATTCCTAGAAAATATGAATGTTTTCAACATTGATAATAATCATACATGTTTCTTGAGCATCAAATCATCATATTAGAATGATTTCTGAAGGATCATGTGACACTGAAGACTGGAGTAATGATGCGGAAAATTCAGCTTTGATCACAGGAATAAATTACAGTTCACATAGAAAACAGATCTTTTAAACTCTGATAAGATTTCACAACTTTACTGTATTTTGATTAAATAATGCAGCCTCGGTGTTTCAGAAACATTGAACATTTAAACGCCCCTGAATTTGTTCTAAACTGAAATATGATCATGCAACCACTGCTTAAAAACCAAAAACGGATGAAGACACCAAGGCACATATTAAAATGACTTCCGTATCTGTTTTTGACATTTGTTTTTCAGTTCCTGCTGTGGTAAACACTGACATAAAATAACCTCTGAGGATTTGTTTTGTGTCAAGACAAGAGAACTCAAGACGTCATGACAGTTTCAGGCTCTTGTTTCAGGCTGTGGTTTGGTGTTTGCTGCCATCTTCAATTTAACGTGTCTCTGGTTTGGTAGTCTGGTGTTTTTCTCTGAACGTGTCTACTGTTGATAAGAAGCTGTATTGCAGTGACCTAAATTAAACAATTCTCACTTTGTGAGTTTGTTTTTGTCTCACTAAGTTGAGTAATGTTATAGAAGTCACAAATAATGATTACAAATAATGCAACATAACCAAAGTATGAGACACACGTGTATCACATTCACCCCCTACAGTCAAAGTCAGGCTGGGAGAGCTTGTACTTACTTTAAACCAGCTCAAAAGCCTGGCTTTGATTTTCTTGGATGAATTAAGAGCAGCTGTTTCCTATTGGGCACGTCATTTGCTTGTTTGAAGCACTTGCTATCACTTCTCGATGAAATCACACCTTTGTTTTCCTCCTCATTAAAGCTGCAAATGTCAAAAATCAAGCCCAAACAGAAAAAAGCGGTAGAGTAGACTTTCTGTGATGCTTTAGTAATCATGATTACATGAAATTTTGAAGATGTTTTCAATGTGCCATCTGGTCTTTACTCTAAAATGGTGTGAAAATAGAAATGTCTTGTTGTTGATATTTTTATCCACAAGTCAGAGATGGCATGTTATATATAATGCAAAGTTATTTCCATTAGAGAAATGTGCTTGATTTGTTTATTATTGCGGTTAAACTGTGCCCGTGGAAAAGCTTCACAGAATGTAGCTGTAAATGTGGGAACGTCTTTTAGGCTTATAGTCTTTTAGATGAGCTCAGTTTAATCTTTAAGCCTTCGATTGCGGCTACTACCTCCCAGAAAACAGAAACACGTGTTTTTGAATGGGAGTGTTGTATGAGGCCTTTATGCATTTAATTTAACTTGGAAAAATTTTCATGAAGTCATGAATATGGAATGGAATATGAGCTTGCATAATTCTTCATAAAACCTTGCATTTGAAGTATAAAGATTCCATGTGGGCCAAATCATAAATTATAGAATAAAATAAATATAGTAAGCAACAGTAATACATTATAAAATGAATAAATACATTTTATTTGATACAATGTAGTGCAAGTATACTACCATTTTGGGTCAGTAAGATTTTAAAGACATTTTTGAAAGTCTCTTATTCTCACAAAGGCTTTATTTATTTGATCAAAAATACAGTAAAAACAGTAATATTGTGAAAAATTATTACAAGCTAAAATAACTGTTTTCTATGTGAATATATTGTAAACTGTAATTTATTCCTGTGATCAAAGCTGAATTTTCAGCATCATTACTCCAGTCTTCAGTGTCATTTTATCATTCTAATCATTCTAATATGCTGATTATTAATGTTGAAAATTCATATTTTTCATATTTTTGGGATTTATTACTTTTTTGCGATTCATAATAAATATATAAAGTTCAAAAGAACTGCATTTATTGTAAATAGAAATCTTTTGTAAAATTATAAATGTCTTTTCTGGCACTTTTAATCAATTTATTGCATCCTTACTGAATAAAAGTATGCATATCTTTAAGTAAAAGAAAAAAAACATGTAGTATGATATGATTTTTCATACTGAATATACTCTTCTAACAGATATCCTCTTCTGTGTGTGTTTGTGTTTGTGAAGTTGCGAACGGATGCAGAGAAGCGTTCTCTGGTGGAAAGTGGACTGGCGTGGTACAGCGAGGACTGTAAGTCCTTAAGGAAGGCAGACGGAGTTTATGACACAGGCAGCCTTAAAGCGGAGCCGTCCAGCAAGTGGAGGAAAACTCGGCTGCCGGATGGAACGGCACAGGATAAGATGGGGAAAGGAGAACTGAAGAAACCTCAGAGTCTCGGACAATCTGGGAGCTTCAAAAAGGGCCGCAATCCTCCTGTGGGCGTCACCTCACCCATCACACACAATTCACAAAGTGTGCTAAAAATCGCAGGTATGTATGTTTTTTTATTTTATTTAATTGAACTTAATTTTATTTTATTTAAATATATATATTATATAATTAAAAAAAAATAAAATAAATAAATAAATATATAGATTATATAGATTTAGATTATTTTGTGTGCTAACATTTAGGATTTAGCTTTGACATAAACAGACTGTATTTTCTGATTTGGATATATTTCAGACTTTAGATATACAAGGCATAAATTCATTAAGCGGTCCCGTTCTGGGCAGCAAAACAAAACGTTTTTGTTCTCCAAGCATGCATCTCCAGAAGGATTATATATTAACAGCACTATATCATGATTTGGAAATGAATCAGTTGGACAAACTTAGGTTGTTTATGTTACTACTACTGTCATCCATAATCTCTTGTAAATAAAGACCATGTGTGACACAGAGATTGGTGAAGTGTCTCTTCGGCAGATATCAAGCTGATGACACATTTGTGTGGAAACTTTAAAGGAACCACATGAGTAGTATCAAAACTCAGTCTGAACTTAAACAAATAGTTCAAAGTTCTGTCGTCATTTTTTACTCACCATCATATCGTTCCACATTACGCTTTTGTATACAATAAATGCATACAAAGACCAGAGGCTGTCAGGCTCCAAAAAGGACAATAAAACACCATAAATGGATCATAAAAGTAGTCTTTATGACTTGCGCTAGTCTTTTGAAGTCAAATGATATGCTTTCTGTGAGATTCTGAGTAGTCGTCCACTGAAAATCCTGCTTTTTGCTGTAACTCTCAAACCTCATTCATGCATCAGGTCATGCTGGTTTGATATAACATGAACATGCAAATGATGACAGTACTTTAATTTTGGCTGAATCATTCCTTTAACTCTTCTTTATTCTGCTTTCAGAGTAGATTTCATGAGAGAAAAGCCTGTCAGGTTTATCTTTTAACCGTCTTCTCTTGATGCAGTCTTCCTGTTGGCAGTGTAACCTTTCTATGCGGGATCCATAGTTTAGAATGACATTTAAATGTCAGCGATCCAGTGCACTTAGAAGAAAACCAGCAGCCATGGTGCCATATGGAATTTTTCTTTGTCATACTTATGTTCTGATATGAAATTACCCTCACAAATGGCAAAAACATAATCATCAATTTAAGGAACAAAAATTACACACACACACACATATATACACTACTGGTCAAAAGTTTGGAATCATTACTATTTTTAATGTTTTTGAACAAAGTCTCTTATGCTCATTAAGGCTGCATTTATTTCATAATAAATACAGAAAAAAAACTATAATATTGTGAAATATTATTACATTTTAAAATTATAGTTTTCTATTTTGATATACTTTAAAATATAATTTATTTCTGTGATCAAAGCTGAATTTTCAGCATCATTACTCCAGTCTTCGGTGTCACATGATCCTTCAGAAATCATTCTAATATGCTGATTTGATACTCATTTATTATCAATGTTGAAAACAGTTGTGCTGCTTAATATTTTTTTGGAACCTGTGATACTTTTTTCAGGATGCATTGATGAATAAAAGGTTAAAAAGAACAGCAATTATTCAAAATATAAATCTTTTCTAACAATATAAATCTTTACCATCACTTTTGATCAATTTAACATATCCGTGCTGAATAAAATTATTAATTTCTTTCATAAAAATTAAAGAAAAAAAATGTACTGACCCCAAACTTGAACGGTAGTGTGTATTGTTACAAAAGATTTCTATTTTAAATAAATGCTGTTATTTTTTAACCTTTTATTCATCAAAGAATCCTGAAAAAGTATCACAGGTTATAAAATAATATTAAGCAGCACAACTATTTCCAACATTGATAATAAATCAGCATATTACAATGATTTCTGAAGGATCAAGTGTAGACGAGTAATGCTGCTGAAAATTCAGCTTTGCATCGCAGAAATAAATTACATTTTACACTATATTCAAATAGAAAACAGTTATTTAGATTGTAATAATATTTCACAATATTACTGTATTTTTGTTTAAATAAATGCAGCCTTCATGAGCATAAAAGTCCCTCAAAAACATTAAAAACTGAACTGTAGTGTGTATAAAATTATTGCATACTGAGTACACTATATAATGCAGAAGTGGTAAGAGTAGTATGTTAGCATGTAGCTACTCCACTAAAGTTTGGGAGCCAGAAAGCATTGATTTTGAAAAGTAAATTATTATTTTTTTTTTTTTCATTTCAAACCCAACAAATGTGCTTTTAAAAATGTTTTGCATAAAAAGTGTGCTTGAGCAATCTTGCTTAAAAATGGAATGTAATGGAATGGCAAGTGTGAGATTGTAATTATCTCCATAAAAAGTCATAATCGTGATGATAGTTCAGCTGTAGGCACTCTCTGAGCATCTGTCATTAGTATTCGTACAGTCATAGATTTCCTCTCTCAGTAATAATTAGTCCCCCAAACGTCATTTAAAACTCATTAGCAAGTTGAGTTCACATATTCTTGGTAACTATTTTTCATTGTAATATTCAGATGTGAATCCTGTTTGTCTCATCAGTGCGAATCACGTGTGCAGTGGAGTTTATATCTTGTGTGGGCTGAGACGCTCTTTATCTTTGCAGTGTCTCTAATTAAATGCAGATGGGTGCTTGCCCTCGTCTCCGTCCACAATGACTCACGTACTGTAGATTTAAGCCACAGAAACTTAATCATGGCTTCAATCGGGTTCTCTCCATGACTTCATCTGATGTCATACCCCCAAGGCTTTCCTACTCACCTTTTAAATGATACGTCTCTGACCACACGGAGGACGTGTGTCATCCTGGTTTGGTCATTAGCACTGATTCAGCTTCGTGTGTGTGAAAGGAAATTAAACTTTATTGATGATGAGGTTGATGTGGTAATTTCCCACAGAAAAGTGCTGTTGTGGTACCATGGTACAGTGATGGTAATAGCATGGTATTTTGATGTATTCCATGGAGCTGAATGATTATAAGTTCATTTATGTGGTTTTAACATGACATTTCAGGGTATGTCAAAGAATGCAATGGTTTATTTCCATCCTAGAGGAAGATTTTTCCTTCTGCACTCTTTCATAGCTTATGAACATTAATGTAGTATGAACATCTCGGGTTTCTGCTTTTGGCTTTCCTTGTGATTTGGTGTCTTTAAAGATATTGTTAACTATTTATGTTAAAGGGGACCTATAATGCCCCTTTCACAAGATGTAATATCAGTCTCTGGTGTCTCCAGAATGTGTGTGTGAAGTTTCAGCTCAAAAAATCCCCCACAGTTCATTTATTATAGCTTGTCAAATTTGCCCCTATTTGGGTGTGAGCAAAAACACATTTTTGTGTGTGTCCCTTTAAATGCAAATGAGCTGCTGCTCCCGCCCCCTTTCCAGAAGAGGGTGGAGCTTTAACAGCTCAACAACAACAAAGCTGGAGAATCTCACGCAGCCAAAATGAGGATTGTGAAAATGATGTAAAAAGTTATAGATTATATATGATCTTTCTCTGAACATTACATTGAAAACTTTTCCCTGAAATAACACAAAACAAAAGCACATAAAATATTCTATAAAATGAAATTTAGTCATTCACCAATAATATTTTCCCATGTATCTTCAAACTTCACACGTCCAGATGTGTGACACCGAACGCTGGTGCTCAAGAGTTTAAATATGCACATGTCCAAATGAAATATGATGCAGTGTTGTCAGTTTTAGTGACTGTTTTCTCTTTTTCTTTAAAGTCCCAAAAGGAGACTCAAAGGCGGTTGACAAGGTGAAAATGTCTGTGAAGGCAACGGGTCTCCAGCGTTCCCGCTCCGATGCCGGCCGGGACAACGCCGAGCACCGCAAGCCTCCTTCAGGTCTGGT
The DNA here is from genome assembly GCF_024489055.1 of Chanodichthys erythropterus. NCBI lineage: Eukaryota > Metazoa > Chordata > Actinopteri > Cypriniformes > Xenocyprididae > Chanodichthys > Chanodichthys erythropterus. The sequence continues at coordinate 34,637,333 of NC_090241.1, forward strand.
GAAACCCTCCGCCGGCGGCTCCTTCGGTTACAAGAAACCGCCAACCACCGGTACCGCCACTGTCTTGACAGCAGGAGGCGCCACTATCACGAGTGGCTCGGCCACTGTGGGCAAAACCCCAAAGTCCTCGGGCATCCCCATCAAACCTGTCCCAGGTGGAGGTGGGCGCAAAAACAGCTTGGATGCCAGCGGCTCCGAACAGGGTTTCCTTGCGCCCAACGCTCGTGGTAGCATTCAATATCGTAGTCTGCCGCGGCCTGCAAAATCCAGCGCTATGAGTTTAACCGGACGACCTTCCTCTCGCCCTGTCAGTGGCAGCATCGATGCCAGTCTCCTCACTCTTAAACCCGTGCCAGCTTTGCCCAACACCATGCCCACCAGAGGAAAAGAAGGAGGCAGTTTGAAAGCAGTTAGTCGCTCGAGCACCACAGGACCTGTCAACCAAACGGATCGGGAGAAGGAGAAGGAAAGGGCCAAGGCCAAAGCGGACCTGGAGATCAGCTGTCTGAAGGCCGAGAACCAGGGCGAGAGCTGTGGAGAGACTGTAGAGAAGATCCATCGAGTGCGGAGGACGAGCGCGAGTAAATACCCTGAACTGAGCTCTCCGACCAGCACGCCGAGGTACGACATCTGCAGAAATACCTTATGTCAAGTAAAATTCATTGCAATCATTTCATGATATTTGTATATAAAATTAAAATAAAACATATTCTTTTTAAAAACAATAAAATGGAAATAAATTACTGAATTATTTGTTAAAGAAATTATTTAAAGAATTATTAAATAAAATAATTATGTAATAATTATAATAATTAATAATTAAATAAAAATTATATAAATTATATATAAAAATGCATATTTATATATATATATATATATATTTTTATATAATATATATTTTTATATATATATAAGATATATATATAATTATTTAATTATTAATACATTGAAAATTAATTATATATATATATATATATATATATATATATATATATATATATATATATATATATATATATATTTTTTTTTTTTTTTTTTTTTTTTTACCATCTTCATAAATCAGCTGGTAAAAAAATAATATTTATATTTTAAAATTTAAAAAAATATATTTTTGATGTGCTACACAGCTACTTGAGTCACTTAATTTTCCCCATTAGTCTGAAATACATTTATTTCATTTGAAAATATCATTTATTGATTATTATGATTTGTTAAATATTTAAATGAATTCAAATTGTTATAGCTAATGATTCTGATCTGTGTCATTGTAGTTTAAATATCAAATCATAACAAGCAATTGCACAATTGCTCAAAAAATATAGAAAATAAGTGTTTTATTTTACAAATTAAACAACTTTAATATGCAACTTTTTGCAGGAAATACTCTGCAGACGATCTATGTGTTTATATTATGCAAGTTATGCTACTCAATTATTTAAAACCCTTTCTGGAACCGGACATAAAGAGCCTTTGAGGTCGATTTTATGGTTGGCGGCATGTTCTTTATTTAGTTCCTCTGGATGCTCTGAAATCCCTTGTCTTCATGCAGTGCTTGACTACAGAAGGTCTTTGAGTTCATGACGTCATTGTTGCTGATTTTGTCTTTTACTCAAACAGGTTGCTGAGCAGCAAGTCTCTAGCTCACCCTCCCAGCCTGGCTCACCTAGACAAGGTCAACTCCAACAGTCTGGACTCTTGTATCACCATCCATGACCTTCCTCCAAAGATCCCTCCCTACTCCAAGCTCCAGGACTTGGCTGGCTCACGCGTACCGCCTCGACTCACCCCGAGCCCGGCGCCGGTGCTCCATATCGATTCCCCCAGCTGTTTCTCAGGCCAGGCGCTGTCTGTGAGCAGCTCCCCCATCCTCTACCCGAAGATGTCCGGCCTGCACCGCAGCATGGAGTCGCTGCCTCTTCATATGAGCGTGCCCACCAAAACTGATCTCGGGCACCGGGAAGAAGCCAGGAGTACCGGGACGTGGGGCGCAGGCAGTCGGACGTCCATCACTTTAGGCGACAGGTGAGTTTGGGTTTGTATAATGGCTGTATATGTTTTAACTGAGCAAAGTAGAGCAAAACAATGATATATAGAAAAATTATTGATTGAACGTGTTAAAAAGAGCAGCATAACTGTCACCAGCACTGTTTAAAGATGGTGTGCTGGCCTCAATGCTTTATTTATTTATAGAAATTAATATTATTATTTTATCATCTATTTTGTAATAGTTAATATTATAATTTAATAAAATTAATTTAAAATAAATTGTAATTTAATTCATATATATATATATATATATATATATATATATATATATATATATATATATATATATATATATATATATATAATTTATTTTAAGTTTACAAGACTTGTTTATGAAACTTGTTTAACAAGGTTTGACATATATTATATTTAATAAAAATAATATATATATTTATATATTAGAAGAGTGATCTTAATATCATAATAGTAATAATAATAATGTTAAAAAGTTTATTTTTTCAACTTGTTACAAAATGTGTGTGTGTGTGTGTATATATATATATATATATATATATATATATATATATATACATATACACACACACCATATCATAAAATAAATAATAAATAATAATAAAATAAATATATATTATATAACAATAAAAAAAAAACTATATGATCTTTTGTGTTATGTAATACACTCATGTTCCTGTATGCACTTAATGTTGCACAGTAAAATATTAAAAGGATGCTCATGTCATCTGCTGTGAGCCTGTCGCCCCCTGCTGGCAAAAGAGCAACAACTGCAAAATCAAACTAGATGAGTTACACTATCAGATGAACATTGTGGACTGGATATCAGTGTAATGCTAACAGTGCTGGTTTGGGGTGAGGTATTTATATGTGCTGCTCTCTACCCCTCCCAGTTTACAAACTGATAGGAACACCTTACCCAAGAAAGGATTAAGGTACAATTATTTAATTTAAAAAGAACTAGTACAGCAGTGCGATGTAAGATGATTCTGACATAGGTTACACTGTCTTCCGCAGTCGCTATGGCAGCGGGCAGTCAGATGGCGAAGGGAGGGAACGTCGCCATTCCCACACGATCACTAGCATGACGGATTCGGAGAGCCCGCCTCAGCTTCCTTCCCCCACACACGTGACACAACCCTTCCTAGGAAAAACACCGCCAACCAACGTGGGTAAGTGAAGTGAAACACCTTCTCATTTTACACCTTGAATGACTGAGAGAAATCACCTTGAATAATAAAATGACGTTCTCCACAGTGGCGCCAATCCCGAGTTCAAGCTCTGGTTCCCAGATCACACGATCCAACAGCATCCCAGCGAATGACATGGGCTACGAGCTGTACGGCACCTCTCCTCTGGGCAGCTCTCTCTCTCTGGCCGACCGACCGAAGAGCATGATGAGATCCGGATCCTTCAGAGAGCCTAGTGAAGATGGTGAGCCACAGGAAATGTTCAGTACCTGCCCTAACCTGTTCCTCAATTTGATTGGGAATGCATAAACGCTTAATGTTGCTAATAAACAAAAATATTTAGATTTTATTTTCAGTAACCAAAAACATCTTAGTTAATAACAACACTACTCAATGCTCAAACAAGATATATAATGAACAATTACAGTCATCATAAAATCAAAACTGCATGAGTCTATTTTCTTTAATACATATTCCTGGTCCTGATTCATCTGTGCATGTTATTATAAACATCAGTGAAGTCTGTTTTCCTTATTAAATATCTTGTTTCATTTGAAAAATAGACCATATTATAACAAGTAAAATTGGTTGCAAACAGCATTTCATGTTGACTTCAATTATAAAGCACAATCTCTTTCTCTCAGTTCATGGATCTGTGTTGTCTCTGGCCTCAAATGCCTCATCCAACTATTCGGTGAGTAGATACTTGATGAGGATATTAAAATTGGGTTGATTTCTGTATTTGTTCAAATGATGATGTTGAATGATCCTTTATTGGTCAGAGCTCTTTTTTAATGCTAGAATAGAAAACTAAAAAAAAAATCACAACTTAAAGTTTATCAATATTGAACTTTATTATGTAGATAAAGCTTACAATTCTACACGTTCATATGTTCTTATGAATGAAAGTGAATGGAACACAAAATCTGATCTTACCGGCCCTTTAATTCTTGCAGTTTCTCTTAAAGGGACAGTTCACCCAAAAATGTCATTACTCACCCTCATGTTGTTCCAATTATAATTTGAGCAAATAGATCTTTAATAATTAATGTGCGTAAACCTAAACCTGTAATTAATTACAAGTTTAGGTTTACGCACATTAATTATTAAAGATCTATTTGCTCAAATTATGCAGAAAATGCGAGTATGGATATGCATAAATTAATAACGATCTATTTGCTGAAATGTGGCTTTTGTAGGGCAGTTTATATCACGGCCTTATGTCTGCTTTAAAGCATTCTCTGTGACGGCCGGGATATAAATAGCTGTGTGCATTGTTCTTTTTGGCATTTAAAAAACTTTAAAAAGTGCTCAAAATGTGGCTTTCGTTAGGGAAGTGCGTCATTTTTCAAGGACTTATGTCCATTTTAACGTATTTAACTCTGTGGCATCCAAGAATCGCGCTGGGAAATGGGCTCAGTGTGCATTGTCATAACGCCACGTTTAATGGTTCATGAAAAAACATTGGTACAGTAAAAATGATGAAACTTTGTATTTTGTTAGGGCAGTAGGCTATATAAAAATATAAATACATAAATATAAAAATGTAAAAATACTGGTACTGTAAAATGTAGGCGTACTGAAATTTCATATTTCACAAGATCAAACGGCCCTTTATTAAACCACTTTGTTGGATTTAATGTATCCTTACAGGTGACAGAGAAATGCTTATTTTCTTCATTCAATTCTAACAGCACTTATTGCGAGCAGAGCCATTGACATAAAGGACTTTAGATATAAAGGAAGGCACGTGTTTAATTAAAACGAATAATCAACTGGATTCATCCTAGACGATTTGGTCTAAGAAAGCCAGATTTTGAGGAAATACAGCTGTATTAGTTCATGTGCATCCACTCTCATTTTCTCTTTAATTTTCATGATCTTTATTAGTTCATGTGCATCCATACTCTGGCTTTCTTCATAGGCAGTGATGCACAAATGAAATAGGTTATGGAAACTGGAAATTGTAATGCGTGTGCACAACATAAGTTTCTCGTGCGCACGCAATGCATTTCTTGTGTGCACGTGAAAGTTTCTCGTGAGCACGCTAAACTCTGTCATTTTTTTATTTTTGCAGAGGTCCCTTTAGGGGCTCCGTACTTATGAATGTTTATATGTGAGTAAAAGGCTAAATTAAATCTGTTCATCATATAAAGCGATTTATTCTCTTCAGACTAAACCGCTCGATTCATATGAATTAGTTTTATGATCTCTTTATAAACTTTTTGAAAGCTCTCAGATTTCATTAAAAATGTAATTTGCATTGCACGACATGAGGCTGAATAAATGATGACAGTATTTTTTGGGTTGAACACCCTTTAAACACACAGGCTTTTTTTCTCTCTATTTCTTGTCCTTGCTCACTTTTCTTGATCTTTATCCCTGTTTCTGTATCACGCACTCTCAGACTGAAGAGAGAATGCAAGGAGAGGTAAGACTTTTCTTATCAGCTTGTCCTTATCCTTTGCTTTCTCTTGTTTTCTGCTCAAGAAATAAATCATTCATATTCATGTTTGATCCACACTGTAACTCATTCTGGCCAAGAACCGCAGTCTAAACGACATGTAAAACAACCAACCATAGTTCTCTTTTTATCTGACATCATTCTTATACTAATTTCATTACATTTTAAAGGTGCCTTAGAATCAAAAAATGAATTTATCTTGGCATAGTCAAATAACAAGAGTTCAGTACATGGAAATGACATACAGTGAGTCTCAAACACCATTGTTTCCTCCTTCTTATATAAATCTCATTGGTTAAAAGACCTCCGAAGAACAGGCGAATCTCAACATAACACCGACTGTTACGTAACAGTCGGGATCATTAATATGTACGCCCCCAATATTTGCATATGCCAGCCCATGTTCAAGGCATTAGACAAGGAAAGGCAGTATTAACATCTGGATCTGTGCACAGCTGAATCATCAGACTAGGTAAGCAAGCAAGAACAATAGCGAAAAATGGCAGATGGGGCAATAATAACTGACATGATCCATGATATCATGATATTTTTTGTGATATTTGTGAATTGTCTTTCTAAATGTTTCGTTAGCATGTTGCTAATGTACTGTTAAATGTGGTTAAAGTTACCATCGTTTCTTACTGTATTCACGGAGACAAGAGCCGTCGCTATTTTCATTTTTAAACACTTGCAGTCTGTATAATTCATAAGCACAACTTCATTCTTTATAAATCTCTCCAACAGTGTGTAATGTTAGCTTTAGCCACGCGGCATAGCCTCAAACCCATTCAGAATCAAATGTAAACATCCAAATAAATACTATACTCACATGATCTGATGCATGACGAACATCTTGTAAAGATCCATTTGAGGGTTATATTAGCTGTGTGAACTTTGTAAATGCACTGTATTATAGTCGAGAGCTCGGGGGCAGGGAGCACGAGATTTAAAGGGGCCGCAGCCTGAATCGGTGCATAGTTAATGATGCCCCAAAATAGGCAGTTAAAAAAATGAATTAAAAAAAATCTATGGGGTATTTTGAGCTGAAACTTCACAGACACATTCAGGAAACACCTTAGACTTATATTACATCTTGTAAAAATTGGTTCTAGGGCAACTTTAAAGGATTAGTTCACTTCAGAATTAATATTTTCTTGATAATTTACTCAACCCCATGTCATCCAAGATGTTCATGTCTTTCATTCTTCAGTCGAAAAGAAATGAAGGTTTTTGAGGAAAATATTCCAAGATTTTTCTCCATATAGTGGACTTCAATGGGTTCAATGGGTTGAATGTCCAAATGACCGATCGTTTCTCTAGATTAGACTCTTTTTCCTCGTCTGGGATCATGTAGAGCTCTTTGAAGCTGCACTGAAACTGACATTTGGACCCGTTGAACCCCAGTGAAGTCCACTATATGGAGAAAAATCCTGGAATGTTTTCCTCAAACCTAAATTTCTTTTCGACTGAAGAAAGAAAGACATAAACATCTTGGATGACATGGGGGTGAAAAAATTATCAGGAAATTTTAATTCTGAAGTGAAATAATCCTTTAAGCTTAAACCATCCCATAAATATCTGTGTTTTGAATATAGTGCTGTACATGGATTTTTAATGTTTGTAACTCATTTTCCATCTCAGCAAATCCGCATACTGAGGCGTGAGCTCGAGTCGTCTCAGGATAAAGTGGCCAGCCTGACCACCCAACTCTCAGCAAATGTACGTGCAAAAACACATACATTACTATATACACAATTTCAGATTTTTATTTTAAAAATCATATTTTTTAAAATATTATTCAATACATTTTTAATATTTTAATGTGTTGTTTTATTTCATGTTTATATAATTAGATTTTATATCATACAAGTCACATGTATTGTGTCATAATAGCTATAGCAGTTTGAGTCTTTATACTTAAATGTCCATAATATGTTGTCAAAACTGTTTGTTTATCAGACACTCTGTCATGTCAATGACATCACCAGCATTTCTACATTCTACCACTTTTCTAAACTTCTCAATAATCATTGCTTGTTTCCCCAGTCAAACCAGGATTGTTAGTTAATTAATGAGTGTTGCCATGCAGTGCTGGTCATTGTAATCACAATATTTCTAGTGTTTTAAATCCAGCTGTCTGTCTGCCGGGCCAATAATTGATCACTTCTCACTGCAAGTTCCCACTAACCCACCTGCTTTCGACTCACCCTGCACTGATCTGCTGTTTCAGTACAACTGGCTTCAGCAATACAGTCACACACTGTGGTGACGTTCATATGCAGACAGGATTAGTTTTCCCAGTGTGGATTAAAATCACAAAGTACATCCCCTTACGCAAAGAAAATATATTTCCTTATATATGAATGATCGATATATTAAATGATTTAACAATATATTGAAAATATATTCTTTAATATAAAGAATAATATATTGTGTTAATATATTACAATATATTGAATGCATAAGGAATTGCAGCTTTTCATATATTGAAAAATATGACGATATATTTACTTATATATCATAATGTATGTAATTTTATATTCAGTAATACACTTCATAACATAATATATGGTGAATTCAGGTTTATTGGGACACTTTTTCCGAGTCATCTCAAAGGCAAAGTGTCCCAATCACCCTGAATTCACCCTAGATGTACATGTGATGAGATATGGTACTGTATGTGTATAAATATATTGAACATATGTACTCATGCAGTATACGCACACACATATATAGAAAAATATTATGTAATATATATTATATATGTTTCATATTTTCATATACAGCTAGTTTACAATAGCACAAGCACACCTGCATAACCCCAAAAACTACCATAATCCCTTTTAAATTCCAAAATAATAGAACATTAAACACTAACAGATCTCCCACTGTATTAATATTGTGTAAAACAATTTAAATAACACTTAATTTTAACATTTATTCTCCTTTAACAGTCAGAAGCAAAGCATGCTGGGAACTAGAAATCTTCTGTAACTCATTCCGTAAACGTGTAGCCTATGTGTGTATATATTAACATTTATGTATGTGCAATATATGTACACAATAAAGGATAAAACTTTATGAATATGATGGCGCCAATAGCCTTGGGGGCAGCACCAACTTGTAACGCAGTTTCACTTCGGGCGTCCAGAATTCGAGTCCCGGCTCATGGGACTTTTCCCAATCCCGTTCCCATCCCTCTCTCAACTTACTGTCCTGTCACAATGAAGGCAAAAACAGCAAAAATAAATCTTAAAACTTTATGAATATTACATGTAATGTTATTTTTGTCTTCATTTCTAAATATTTTTATGTATCAGTATATAGCCATACATGTTCAATGCATTTATCGCAGTATATTGAAAAATATATAAGCACTAGTTGCCCATATATGTAAATGTATTATGTAATATATTATATTTTGCAGTATATTCCCATATATTCTTGTTACATAAGGATCTATAAAGCATGAATTTACCTAATCACCTCAGGGAAAAGTAGTCCTGTCTAAGTATGGCTCTACATTGAAACAAATGAACCCTCATAAAGGTGAGAGGGCACCTGAGGGCCCTGATTTCTGATGCTGATCCCAGTGCATATATGAATGTGTGTGTGGGGTGGAGAGTTGTGGCCCTATAGTCCTAACAGCACTCTCCCTCTCTCCCTGGCTGATGTCCTCTCCCGGCCTCTGATGACTGACTGATTCCTGGGGTTGCTGGCTGTTGCAGGCAGGCCAGGTTTGTTGGACTGTCACTCGCAGCCCCGTCCGTCACTGTTGCATGTGTCTGTGCCCCTCGCAGGCCTCCCCATAGATATATATATATATACATAGATGCCTCATTAGCGGCTGTTTCTATGGGCCGCTGTTCGTAAGCCGTCTGCCATATTGAAACAGTCAAAGCCGAGAGCAAGTTGACTGAGCGTCTGGAAAAGTAGTTAGACGCATATATGAATATATATATATATATGTGCAAGAGACTTCAGCAGATGATTTTGCTAAACACAATACAAGACGCCGTCAGCTAATTAAAAAAAAATACCATAATAAAAACCTGTAATTTTTGAGTTAAAGGGACAGTTTACCCAAAAATGAAAATTCTGTCATCATTTACTCACCCTCATGTTGTTCTAACCCTGTATGAGTTTTTGAGAATGTTGGTAACCAGACAGTTGATGGTAGCCATTGACATCAACTGTCTGGTTACCAACATTCTTCAAAATATCTTATTTTGTGTTCAGCAGAAGAAAGAAACCCATACAGGTTTGGAACAACATAAGGGTGACATAAGTAAATGGTGATAGAAATTTACGTTTTGTGTGAACTATCCCTTTAATACATATAAAAACACAAAGCAACACATTCTCAGCTGTGAAAGGTTTCTTTTCCCATTTCTTCAAGAATTTAAATCTCGCTAGTTTCACAGCAATGTTGTGACATCATTGATTCTTACTATGAGTGACAACACACTGACTGTTCCAAGATGGCTGACGTGTCTGGAGTGGCCGAATGTGGCATCATCTATATATACACATCTATGGGCCGTCCTGCCATTAGTGTGGCGCTGACTGATGATGTGTGAAGTGGAACTTATTTATGTTTGCTCTGTGGCTTTTTATGCATCATCTGGCCTAATGCTGATGATGTCATAGTGTTGACCCTGGGTGCTGAAAGAAAGAACCGCAACTGCAAACACTTACATAGTCATAAATGCACTAATTGAGGATTAAAAGTTGCATTTGATTATTTAAACAAACCCCTAACCCACAGTATTCAATTTTGTGTGTGACTTGTATTGCATCATTTGTGCTTTGTATATCCACCCAGAACACCCTTAGCAATGTCTTAGCAACCACGACAACACCCCGAAAACCACCTAGAACATCTTAGCAACCACCAAAAAAACCTTTGGAACCACTTGCAATACCCTAGCAACTGCTTAACAACCACATATAACACTATAACAACCTCATACCAAAGTGCTAAATCCATTCAGAACACCTTAACAACCACATAACAACACCCTGGAAACCATTCACAACATCCTAACAACCATTTAGCAATGCTCTTGCAAACACTGAGCAACACCCTAGTAACCACATAACAATGCCCTGACAACTATTCGTAACACTCCAGCAACCGCATAGCAAATACAACGCACTAATAACCACTCGGAACACACCGCATAGCAACGCCCTAGTAACCACAACGAACACCCTTGCAACTGCATAGCAACATGGGAAAAAAAAAAAAACACTCAGCACAAGCAAAAATCATAGAAATTCTGCCATTCATCAACCACTTGGCAACTCTTGCAACCATTGAAAACACCTAAGCAACTGCAGAGCAACACCCTGCTAACAACATAGCAATTCCTTAGCAACTATACATTACACCCTAGCAACCAATGAGAACACCCTAATGATCAGATAGCAATTCCAACATACTAATAAACATTTAGAACACCTTAACAGCCACATAGCAACACCCTGGCAACCATCCATCACACCCTGGCAACCAGCCACAACAGCCTAGCATCACGCCGGAGAGTTTTTCCTCTCACGTTTTCTTCAGGAAATGTAAAACTGTAGTTCAGTATGTGATACAGTAGCATGCGCAGGCGGAGTGAGAAGCATGATGGATATTGTATTTTTTATCAGGATGATTCCATCGTCTCTTTCACACACTCTCTTCTGTAGCGTGTGTGTTGTCACATGGCAACCTCATGTTTTGTCCTTTGCAGCCTGCAGGTCATCCTCTGTTCACCCTACATCATCCATCCGTTCAACAGCTGTTCTTGATTCCCGTCCTTTCCCGTCGCTGTTTCCCAGTCCAGATGGAGACACACACGTCTGAGTGTGTGTGTGTGTGTATGTAGTGATGCATAGTGTATGTCAGACACTAACCTGTTCCTGTCTGCAGGCCAACCTGGTGGCAGCGTTTGAACAGAGTCTGGCCCTCATGACAGCAAGACTACAGAGTCTTTCGGTCACTTCTGAGCAGAAGGTCAGTTTACACCAATTGTTTTTGTTGCATTGGTGGGGAACAATTTTTTTTTGTTACGTTGGAGGGGGGACCAATTTTATTTTTTGTTCCTTTTATTCAAAGGAATTAAATAATTAAAGCATTAAAAGGGTTTTAAAGGAATAAAGAAACACTTTTTCTTTTATTCATCAAGGATGCATTAAATTGATCAAAAGTGACACTTATAATGTTACAAAAGATTTCTATTTCCAATAAATGCTGTTCTTTTGAACTTTCTAGTCATCAAAGAATCCTGAAAAAATGAATCATGGATTCCACAAAAATATGAAGCAGCACAACTTTCAACATTGATAATCATAAATGTTTCTTGAGCAGCCAATCAGCATATTAGAATGATTTCTGAAGGATCATGTGACACTGAAAACTGGAGTAATGATTCAGCTTCAGCTTTGATCACAGGAATAAATTACATTTTACAATAAATGACATAGAAATGAGTTTTTAAATTGTAATATGTCATAATATTACTGTTTCTTGGTATTTTTGATCAAATTAATGCAGCCTTGGTTGGTAAAGTTAAGTAAGTTTAAAGTTTAGTTTATCTTTGGTTTCTAATTTCAGGATTCTGAGTTACAGGACCTGAGGGAAACCATAGAGGTCTTGAAGACCAAGAACACAGAAGCCCAGTCTTTCATTCATGGGGCCCTCGAAACCTCCGACACCACACCCCCCAAAGGTTTGGAAGTTTAGATGTTAATAGAAAGATTGAGATGTTATTTTGTATTTACATTTAATCAGTTCATGCATTAAGCAATTCTTCTTATTTGATTTTTCTCCCAGAGCTGCAGATGGACCGGCAGAACTCGTCAGAGAGCATCTCCAGTCTGAACAGCATCACCAGTCACTCTAGCGCCGGCAGCCTGAAGGAACAGGAGGCCAAGAAGAAGAAGAAGAAGAGTTGGGTGAGGATGTGTCAGGGAAAGGAAATACCAGTTTCAGGAACTTGAATGTGCTTCCAGTTATTTTAGCTGTACAAAAACTGCGTGAGCATTGCAAAATAAGGTGTATAGCTGGTCCAGCAACAAACTAAAAACTAGCCTGGCCACCTTAAACTAGTAGGATCTGTTTGTTTCAGCAGGGATAAGATTGTTATGTTGGGATAGCATGTGTGCTATATATAGTATGTTATTGTTTGCTATCATCATGGGAACAGCACTGTTCCAGCGTTGAAAATAAGTATGACTGTGATCTCTTCCCTATGCTTCCCTGATCCCTGTTTTACAGGTCTATGAGGTGAGTCATTTACCCAGCCCACCTCATCCCATCCTCATCCATCACAAACACATCAGCAACTAAAGAAACAATCGATATTTACATCTCGTTGATGTATTATATGGACAAAATCTCAGTCAATATGTCTGATTCATTCAGGTTTAGAAGCTGCCATAAAGCAATATTTAAAGGATGAATTTTTGTTTCAGTAGTATGCAATACAATATTACGGAAGAGGATTAGGGCCAAGCAATAATAAAAAAATAAAACCATCTCGAGATTGAAGTTGTTCAATTTCGAGAAAAAAAGTCGAGATAAAATGTTGAGAATAAACTCATTAAATTATGAGTTTATTGTCAACATTTTATCTTGCCTTTTTTCTCGAAATTTAATGACATTTTCTCATAATTTAACGAGTTTATTCTCGTAATTTAACAACTTTTTTCTTGTAATTTAATGAGTTTATTCTCAACATTTTATCTTGACTTTTTTCTTGAAATTTAACGAGTTTTTTCTCGTAATTTAATGAGTTTATTCTCAACATTTTATCTTGACTTTTTTCTTGAAATGTAACGAGTTTTTTCTCGTAATTTAACGAGTTTATTCTCAAAATTTTATCTCGACTTTTTTCTTGGAATTTAACAATTTTTTTCTTGAAATTTAACGAGTTTATTCTCAACATTTTATCTCGACTTTTTTCTTGAAATTTAACGAGTTTTTTCTCGTAATTTAACGAGTTTATTCTCAACATTTTATCTTGACTTTTTTCTTGAAATTTAACGAGTTTTTTCTCGTAATTTAATGAGTTTATTCTCAACATTTTATCTTGACTTTTTTCTTGAAATTTAACGAGTTTTTTCTCGTAATTTAATGAGTTCATTCTCAACATTTTATCTCGACTTTTTTCTTGAAATTTAACGAGTTTTTTCTCGTAATTTAATGAGTTTATTCTCAACATTTTATCTTGCCTTTTTTCTCGAAATTTAATGACATTTTCTCATAATTTAACGAGTTTATTCTCGTAATTTAACAACTTTTTTCTTGTAATTTAATGAGTTTATTCTCAACATTTTATCTTGACTTTTTTCTTGAAATTTAACGAGTTTTTTCTCGTAATTTAATGAGTTTATTCTCAACATTTTATCTTGACTTTTTTCTTGAAATGTAACGAGTTTTTTCTCGTAATTTAACGAGTTTATTCTCAACATTTTATCTTGACTTTTTTCTTGAAATTTAACAATTTTTTTCTTGAAATTTAACGAGTTTATTCTCAACATTTTATCTCGACTTTTTTCTTGAAATTTAACGAGTTTTTTCTCGTAATTTAACGAGTTTATTCTCAACATTTTATCTTGACTTTTTTCTTGAAATTTAACGAGTTTTTTCTCGTAATTTAATGAGTTTATTCTCAACATTTTATCTTGACTTTTTTCTTGAAATTTAACGAGTTTTTTCTCGTAATTTAATGAGTTCATTCTCAACATTTTATCTCGACTTTTTTCTTGAAATTTAACGAGTTTTTTCTCGTAATTTAATGAGTTTATTCTCAACATTTTATCTTGACTTTTTTCTTGAAATTTAACGAGTTTTTTCTCGTAATTTAATGAGTTTATTCTCAACATTTTATCTTGACTTTTTTCTTGAAATTTAACGAGTTTTTTCTCGTAATTTAACGAGTTTATTCTCAAAATTTTATCTCGACTTTTTTCTTGAAATTTAACATTTTTTTTCTCGTAATTTAATGAGTTTATTCTCAACATTTTATCTCGACTTTTTTCTTGAAATTTAACGAGTTTTTTCTCGTAATTTAACGAGTTTATTCTCAACATTTTATCTCGACTTTTTTCTTGAAATTTAACGAGTTTTTTCTCGTAATTTAATGAGTTTATTCTCAACATTTTATCTTGACTTTTTTCTTGAAATTTAACACGTTTTTTCTCGTAATTTAACGAGTTTATTCTTAACATTTTATCTCGACTTTTTTCTCATAATTTAACAAGTTTTTTCTCGTAATTTAACAAGTTTATTCTTAACATTTTATTTAGACTTTTTTCTCGAAATTTAACACCTTTAATCTCGAGATGGTTTTATTTTTTTATTATTGCTTGGCCCTAATCCTCTTCCGTACAAAATACAGTTATTAGATGTATTGACTGAAAAATTAATTTAGCACATGATGTTTCAAGTTTCCTACTCAGTAACTCTTCATCATTTCATGCATTTTTGAACTGTTTGATATGTGCTTTGTGATTAACAATGTCATAACTAATACCTGAGACATTAATAATTTATATTTTAGTATTTCAGTTCATTTTAATTAATTCATATTTGTTTATATTAAAGTTTTAGTAATTTTAGTAGCTTTTAATTATTTAGTTAGTTGCCAAGACAACAATTCTAATTTTCCAAATATTTTAAGTTCATTTTTGTAATTTCATGTTTATTTCAGTTGTTGAAAAAGATTTTTAGTAGTTGCAGTTCTAGTTTAGTTATGTTGTACTAGTAATGCTAGTTCAATGCTTTGCTTGAAAACAGAGCAAAAAATAATTCTTAAAGAGTCTTAATGCATACACCATCACACTTCATATCATACATGCCTCCACTGTCATTTTTGTTTTGCTATTTGCTGCCATCATGAATCCAAACCATCTACACTAACACTTTATGTTTGTTTTTAAAGAGAGTCTCAATATAAATGAGTTGCTGTTGTTAAACTTTGATTTCTCTTCTACATGTAGCTGAGGAGCTCCTTCAACAAGGCCTTCAGTAAAAAGGGTTCCAAAGCGCCATACGCAGATATAGAGGAGATCGCAACCCCGGTCACATCCGCCCCATCTTCACCCAAAATCATCCATAATGTGGATACTGTCCCTGCAAAGGCCTCAACTTCAACATCAGGGTACGACATACAGTTGTTGCCATATTATAGACAGCATGTCTTAAGAGATGATTTGAATTATACATAATATTACAGTATGTAAGCTTTGCTGGTATTTACGGCAGATCGTGTGAAGGGCATGAGGAGACTGAGCATGATGAGAAAGTGGTGTCAGAGTTACGCACGGAACTATGGGAGAAAGAGCGGAAGCTGACGGACATCCGTTTGGAGGCGCTTAGCTCCGCCCATCAGCTGGAGCAGCTGCAGGAGGCCATGACCAACATGCAGGTGTGTGTGAACTAGGGATGTCCTAAAGAAGCTTTTTGTGCCCCCGATCGATCAGTATCTGCTGATATCAAGTGCTTGATCGCCCCCGATGTGAATGCAACTTCCAATTCATGTCGACTTTAAGTTAAATCCCTCAATAATGCATTGACAGCTTACAGTAGAAAACCTGAAGGCGGAGAATGACCAGCTGAAGACGGGTGGCCCCTCCTCCAGACCCCCAAGCTCCACCTCCCAGTCCTCTGGGCTCGGCTCATTGGGCGTCTCATCACCACGACAGTCTGTTTCGTCTTTCAGCAAAACCATCGGACAAAATGAGCCTTACCCAGGTGACACATTTTTACACAAATTTCATGCACAAAATGTGAAGTTTTCACATCCAATCGGCCTCAATTTCTATGCTCTCACACTTTAATTTCTGTTCATCTCTTAGATGTCTTTCAAAGCCCCACCGCAACTTTGCAGAAGGACGAAAGTCTCGTCAGAGTGTTGGTTCGCATACCCAATCAGCACCTATTCAAAGACGTGAGTTGTTTACACAAGCATCATGCTGATGAATCAGCAGCTGATATAGTGCATGTTATAAAGTGAGATATTGTACTTAAAACCATTGTTGACCATTGTCATTGTATTATTTTTATACTATTATAGTATTTATTAATATATTTCAAATTATCTTTTATTTTAATTTTTTTTTTCATTTTTATTAGTTTGTTTTTTATAATATTTCTATTTTTAATTTTTTTTTATTTCAGTTTTAGTACTTCAAGTTCAACTTATTTTATTTCAGTTAGTTGTTAAAGCAACATTTCTAAATTTAGTTTAAGTTTGTTTAAGTCTAATATTTATATTTGATTTTATTTCAGCTTAATTTCAGTTTATTTCAGTTTTTTTAGTTAATAGCTACGGTGACCGGGAGGGGACAGGTTCGGTTCACTTAGTTTTGTCGTGGCCACAGCATATAAACTCGTGGGAATGTGATATGTCGTGGCCACAAGATCCTTTTGTTGAGGGAGCGACATCTATTTCTCATGGCCACGAGTTACATGTGTAAACAACGCGCGCTACCATAGCAACCTGGAATTAAGAATGATAAAATAAGTGCTGAATTAAGAAATTATTATTATTTGAATGCTGTCTATATAGTCAACATAGCGCGCAATGTACTAAGCTATAAATAGCCTATTGCGCGATGTTGCCACTATAGCATTCAAATGAAGTTTGTTATTATCAATTTATTATCAATTCAATTCATTTAATAACTTTATTTAATGAACATTTATCTATCCCATCTCACAGCCTTTTAATCTGATCTTATTATTATTAATATGCCTATTAAACCTAAATAAAATGATGAACAAAATTAAGTTTTTGTCTAGGCTATATCAGTGAATGGATTTATTTTTTTTAGCTTAGCCTAAATATTCTTTTAACAACCAATTAATAATAATAAATTATTCGAACTTCATTCAAATGCTGTCACGAGGGTCTACAAATGATAACAGATGCTCATTTATCCTATCTTCACGGCTACAATACAGTCATAAAGTCACATTTTATTGGCATGAACTGGCATTTAAAGTATTTACAAAATATAGCTAACAACATAATATAGGCCTACAGAAAGGATACACGAAATGAAGGGGAAAATAAAGCAAATAGGGCTTCATAACAATGAATTAAAAAAACATTTAACCAATAATGATAGCCTAATAATAATAATAAATAATGTAAAAATATGAAATAAAAAAATGAACAATCAGTGAATGCATATTCTAATATTTCTTGATAAACTTCATTCAAATGCTGCTGTAGGCATCGCACACAGCACAATAGGCAACATGTTAATAATCACTTCTTAATTCCGCGCTTTTTCTTAATTAAAAATAAATATTATTATCATTTTATCCATTTCTGATAGTTCCAGGTTGCTATGGTAGCGCAGATTGTTTACACATGTAACTCGTGGCCATGAGAAATAGATGTCGTTCCCTCAACATAATGAAGTCGTGGCCACGTGAAAAATATCTCGTTCCCTCACCATATGATCTCGAGGCCACGACTTTACATCGCGTGGCCACGAGATCGTTTTGTTGAGGTAACAACATCCTTATGTCGTGGCCATGCGATGTAAAGTCGTGGCCTCAAGATCATATGGTGAGGGAACAACTTATTATCACGTTCCCAGAAATTAATATCTTGTGGCCACGACATATTATCACGTTCCCACGAGTTTATATGTCGTGGCCACGACAAAACTAAGTGAACCGAACATGTCCCCTCCCGGTCACCGTAAATAGCACTGCTGAATACTATGTTATTGTTTGGTATATTTTGTATTGTTTTAATGTTTTATAAGATAAGATTTAAAAATGTAAAATAAATATTTAATGTAATTATTTATATAAATGTGTTGTTTCACAACCATAAACAACCTTGTCCTGCCCTTAATTTTAAAACCGAATGTCTCATTCATAGGAGGTGAAACAGCTGGAGTTTTTCATTGGCACGGTTAAAATCAGCGGGCGGACTGACTGGTTTGCTCTGGACTCTGCAGTCATCCAGGCTTTTAAAGTGAGTGCCATCTGCAGTCTTCTGAGGGACAAAAAATATCCACACATTTAGAC
This sequence comes from Chanodichthys erythropterus, assembly GCF_024489055.1. NCBI lineage: Eukaryota > Metazoa > Chordata > Actinopteri > Cypriniformes > Xenocyprididae > Chanodichthys > Chanodichthys erythropterus. The sequence goes on from NC_090241.1 coordinate 34,656,051, forward strand.
CTGAAATAAAACATGCACACAGAACATGAAAAGCGCTTGTGTCTCTGTAGGAGTATTTAGCGGTGGTGGACCCCAGTTCCAGTCTCGGCCTCTCTCAGGACTCCATCTTCAGCTACAGCCTAAGCCATCTCAAGAGGGTCCTGGGTGCACAGCCGCCCGAGACCCCACCAGTGCGTATCTACACCAAAGGCTCTTCCTGCATCAGTGTCACCCTAAAAGGTCAGTGAGTTGAGGTTTGTGAGTAACATTGAAATGTACATGTAAAGTCTAACACTGGTCTTGTACTGTAGGTCTGAAGGAAAATGAATATTTGATCTGAAATGTCATTATATTTTTTATATATTATTATACAGACATATTTGTATCCATTTAATTTTTATATACTTTTAAAGGGATAGTTCACCCAAAAATGAAAATTTGATGTTTATCTGCTTACCCCCAGTGCATCCAAGATGTAGGTGACTTTTTTTCTTCAGTCGAACGCAAATTATGATTTTTAACTGCAACCGCTGCCGTCTGTCAGTCAAATAATAGCAGTAGATGGGAACTTAACTATAACAGTAAATAAAACTTGCTTAGACAAATCAAAATTAAAACCTACGGTTTTTACCTCTAATACACCACTATGTCCAACTCCGTTCAGCTTCCTGTTAGTGAGGTCAAAAAACGCGTTGTGATGACGGAAGTGATGTCTCGCCCATATACTTCAATGAGCGCGAGACATCACTTCCGTTGTCAGAGCGCGATCAGACCTCACTAGCCGGAAGCTGAACGAAGTTGGACATAGTGGTGTATTAGAGGTAAAAAATGATATAAATACTGTTCGGTTTCTCGCACAAACCGATCGTTTCGTGTCTTAGGACATCAATGTGTCGTCACGAGCCGCAGGGTTTCATTTGGATTTGTCTATGGAAGTTTTTTCGACTCTAATTGTTCAAGTTCCCATCTACTGCTATTATTTGACTGACAGAAAAATCATAATTTGCGTTCGACTGAAGAAAAAAAGTCCTCTACATCTTGGATGCACTGGGGTTAAGCAGATAAACATCAAATTTTCATTTTTGGGTGAACTATCCCTTTAATTATAAAACAGTTTGTCCCTAAATAAGTATTATATATATATATATATATATATATATATATATATATATATATATATATATATATATATATATATATATTACAGTCACTCTTTAGTTCGGGGAACACATATTCACTATCAACTACTCGCTATTAATGACTTTTGCCTCAATAAACTCATAATTTACTGCTTATTAATAATTAGTAAGGTAGTTGTTGTAGTGGTTAAAGGTGCCCTTGAATTAAAAATTTTATTTATCTTGGCATAGTTGAATAACAAGAGTTCAGTACATGGAAATGACATACAGTGAGTCTCAAACTCCATTGTTTCCTTCTTCTTATATAAATCTCATTTGTTTAAAAGACCTCCAAAGAACAGGTGAATCTCAACATAACAACGACTGTTGCGTAACAGTCGGGATCATTAATATGTACGCCCCCAATATTTGCATATGCCAGCTCATGTTCAAGGCATTAGACAAGGGCAGCCAGTATTAACGTCTGGATCTGTGCACAGCTGAATCATCAGACTAGGTAAGCAAGCAAGAACAATAGCGAAAAATGGCAGATGGAGCAATAATAACTGACATGATCCATGATTACATGATATTTTTAGTGATATTTGTAAATTGTCTTTCTAAATGTTTCGTTAACATGTTGCTAATGTACTGTTAAATGTGGTTAAAGTTACCATCGTTTATTACTGTATTCACGGAGACAAGACTGTCGTTATTTTCATTTTTAAACACTTGCAGTCTGTATAATTCATAAACACAACTTCATTCTTTATAAATCTCTCCAACAGTGAGTAATGTTAGCTTTAGCCACGGAGCACTATCAAACTCATTCAGAATCAAATGTAAACATCCAAATAAATACCATACTTACGCGATTAGACATGATGCATGACGAACACTTTGTAAAGAACAATTTTGAGGCTTATATTAGCTGTGTGAACTTTGTTCATGCTGTTAAAGGCAAGCGCGAGCTCCGTAGGCAGGGAGCACGAGATTTAAAGGGGCCGCACAGCATAAATCAGCTCATACTTAATGATGCCCCAAAATAAGCAGTTAAAAAAATTAATAAAAAAAAAATCTATGGGGTATTTTGAGCTGAAACTTCAGACACATTCAGGGGACACCTTAGACTTATATTACATCTTTTAAAAAGACATTCTACGGCACCTTTAAGTTTAAGTATTAGATATGATTAAGGGATGTAGAATACGGTCATGCAGAATAAGGCATTAATATGTGCTTTATAATTACTAATAAACAGCCAATATGCTTGTAATATGCAAGCTAATAAGTTAACTATGAGAATTGGACCCTAAACTAAGGTGTTACCAGTAATACTATATATTCCAACATTTTTCATAGTTTCAAATAATTTTACCGTTCATGTTATGACACTGTCTTTCAGTATTTTTCCATATGAGCTTTTAGCCATTATATTCAGATTTCCATCTTCAGTAACCACCAACAAACAATGCAAATACCCACAGGCAGCACTGCGGTGTAAATTATGCTTATATCCGTCTCAGCTGTGGGTAATGAGGGTTCTTCATAGCTCACATCTCCAGAGAAGAGCAATATTCTGCTAATGTTTCTCTCTAACAGCGATTGGTCCACGGCCCACCCAGAACACTACTGCCCTCCCCCAATCCCATCATTCCTGAGCTCTCAGGTCTGATATACGACCCAGGGAATTGAGGTCGTTACCCAGACTCCTCAGGGCTTGGTCTAGGTGTTATTTTAAGCGCAGGCTGCAACTCTATGTTGTTTATTGAGGCCGTGTGATGCTATAGCCCACCCAGACACATGAAAATAAAGTCATTTGTCTGTTCTCTCTCATAGAAAACGTGTATTCCCTCATTTCTGGGTGTGATTTTACCCTGTACTACATTAAAATATACTTTTAAGATTTAAAAACTATAATAAGAAGCATTAGAACATGTATAAAATAAAAGAATGGTCAAGATTAAGTGTTTTTACATTTATCGGCATCATTCTGAATAGGCTGATATTATAAGCAGATAATATAATGGTGAATTTTTTCCCATTGATAGTATATATGTAACTTTTATTGCAAATTATATTGTTTTGATTCTTGACGTCACTTGAAGAATGCAAAATTCTAGATTGGAGCTTTTGCTGTTTTCTTGAAAAATAAAGCAGAAAAATAGAATTATAATACTGATCAACATATCATAACAAAAATAATTATTGTCATAAAATATTTTTTCTAGTATTTTATGGCAGTTTATATTTTTAGGAGGATAATATTTTATATTTATTATGTTATTATTATTATTATTATTATAAAGATATTTTTAGGTTTAAAATGTATATGTTTAATAATTTTACATATGAAATAATGTATGACAGGATAGTTCTTGTATGACAGATTGCTTGTAAATTTTGTATAAAGGCATTTACTATAAGCCTACTTGTAAATGTAATGTAAAACCTGTATTATCACTGATATTTGATTTCACACACTGTTGTCCCTGAATGCAGGACTGAAGGAGAAGTGTGTGGACGTTCTAGTGTTCGAGACGCTCATCCCCAAGCCCATGATGCAGCATTACATCAGTCTGTTGCTCAAGCACCGGCGGTTGATCTTATCGGGCCCCAGCGGCACAGGGAAGACCTACCTCACCTACCGCCTCGCCGAGTACCTGGTGGAGCGCAGCGCTCGAGAGGTCACACCCGCCATCGCTGCCACCTTCAACATGCACCGCCAGTCCTGCAAGGTACGCTGGGTACATCAGAGGAAGAGCAAGCAAAATATATACATTATATTCATATTATAAATGTGACTTGACTTGACATAATATCTTATTGCATTTTGTCTTTTATCCCAAAAGGACCTTCAGCTCTATTTGTCCAATCTGGCCAATCAGATTGATCGGGAGAGCAGCACAGCTGAGATCCCATTGGTTGTCATTTTAGATGATGTGCATGATGCAACATCCCTTAGTGAACTTGTTAATGGTGCTTTAACCTGTAAATATCACAAATGGTGAGTGTAAACTCTTCACCCACATGACTTATGAGGTCATTTTAAAGGTGTTAAGAGCTGTTTTGTCTCTTTTTCAGTCCATATATAATAGGGACAACCAATCAGCCAGTGAAGATGACCCCTAACCATGGTCTACACCTCAGCTTCAGGTTAGTACCAACATACACTTTACTAGCAAAGGTACTTTTTGCTTGTTGAGAGTCAGTGAGGAACAGCTGTGATTTGCTGCTTGAAGATCATGTGCTTTTGTTTTGATTGTCACTTTGGGTGGCACTAACATGTGCTTGCCTTCACACTAACTAAATACTGCACATGGATGCCTAGTATTTATATTTTAACAATATTTGTGTTTTATTATGCTTTTCTCTTATCACTCCTTTACATAAAATATATCAAATAATTTCACTTCAAATAAATATTTCATGTCCATTTATTCACTTATTTGGTAAGTAGCCATTATAAGCAGGATATTATAGAGTCAGCTGGTCATTCTTAATTTTATACCCTGATCACCCTGTCATGATTTAATTTTTCACAATGACTGGCTGACTGTTTGTTTATCTCTTTCATATTTTTACACACACATTTATAATATTATTGGGGTTTGATGTTGCTGAAATGAATATTTATTTGTGAAATATTTCCACTCAAACCGACACATGTAATATCTACTTTATTTTACCTACACTACAGGTTTTTTTTTACAGATTTTTAAAATGTTTTTGAAAGAAGTCTCTTATACTCAATGCATTTATTTGATCAAAAATAGAGTATAAACAGTAAAATTGTGAAATATTATTTCAACTTAAAATAGCTGTTTTCTATGTAAATATATAGTAAAAAAAAAAATTATTTCTGTGATCAAAGCTGAATTTTCAGCATCATTACTCCAGTCTTCAGTGTCACATGATCCTTCAGATATGCTGATTTGCTGCTCAAAAAACATTTATGGTTATTATTAATGTTCAAAACAACTGTGTTGTTTCATATTTTTGTGGAAACTGATACATTTTGTTTTTCAGGATTCTTTGATGAAAAGAAAGTTCGAAAGAACAGCATTTATTTGAAATAGAAATCTTTTGTAAAATTATAAATGTCTTTAAAGTCACTTTGATCAATTTAATGCATTCTTGTTGAATATAAGTATTAATTTCTTTAAAAAAATATATATATATCTTACAGACCTTATATATTTCCTCTACACAGGATGGTGATGTTTTCCAATAACGTCGAGCCAGCAAACGGGTTCCTGGTGCGTTATTTGCACAGAAAACTAATGGAGGCCGAGGATCCCAGAAGCATAAAAAACGAAGATCTTCTGCGGGTTCTGGACTGGGTGCCCAGACTCTGGTACCACCTTCACACCTTCCTGGAAAAACACAGCACCTCCGATTTCCTCATTGGTAATTTTTTTTTATTATATCAGAATCATAACGGATGATAATAAAGAGGCATTTGTTTCAATAACAAGCTTGATGCACCTATTGATCCACCTATTTGTGTCCAATGTGTGTTGCCGTAGGCCCCTGCTTCTTCCTGTCCTGTCCAGTTACAGTAGAGGAATTCCGCACGTGGTTTATTGATCTTTGGAATCACTCAATCATCCCATACCTGCAGGAAGGAGCCAAAGATGGCATTAAGGTGGGTCAAAGTATCCTAAACCTGAACTTGTATCCTAAACACTTCCTAACTGTCAAAGTGGCTGTTTTTTTCAAGAATAAGTGTGAATGTGTGCGTCTGCAGGTTCACGGACAGAAGTCGGTGTGGGAGGATCCGGTGGAGTGGGTCAGAGGATCTCTGCCCTGGCCGTCTGCTCAGCAAGACCAGGCCAAACTCTTTCACCTGCCTCCCCCGAGCACAGGCCCCGGCAGCCCCAGTCAGCCAGGAGACGATCGGCCACATAAGGAGACGCCGCCCAGCTCCGTGGAGTCAGATCCACTGGTCAGTGCTGTGCTGGTTTGGGAGTGTGTGGATTAGGGCTGTTGGCATAATAAAACAATAATTTAAGTGTATAAATTTGAAATATATTATATACAAATATATGTGTTTTGTGTGTGTGTGGTCCTGGTACCAAAAGTGTACCAAAAAATGCCCTCATTGGTCCCCATAAGAAAAACAGCTTATAAATCATACTAAATTATGTTTTTTGAAAATGTAGAAATCCAGGAAGTGGATGTAATGGGTAGGTATAAAAATCATTATATCTATGGAAAGTCCCCATAAAACATGGAAACCCTATGTATGTGTGTGTGTGTGTGTGTGTGTGTGTGTGTGTGTGTGTGTGTGTGTGTGTGTGTGTGTGTGTGTGTGTGTTTGTCAAAATATGAAATGATTATATGAAACCTGAATAGATATAGATAGATACAAATCTGTATCTAATCTATAATCTAATATATACTTAATATGAACACTTAATTCAATTCAATTCAATTTATTTATAAAGCACAATTAAACACAACTACCATTGACCAATGTGCTGTACAAAGTAAAAACAACAAAACCACAGAATAAATAACACAACATCAAAACAGGACAATCATCACCCGTCATACAGTATAAGACAGTTCGAATAAAAAATGTTTTTAGCTTAGATTTAAAAATGGACAGATAAGTCAATATATGTCAATTCATGCTTGACAAGATTAATGATAATATCTTTAGAACAAATTTTTATCAGAACACAAGTATTTTTTGTACTAATATTTATATAGATAGATAGATAGACATATATATATATATGTGTGTGTGTGTGTGTGTGTATGTATGTGTATGTATATGTAGTTGTTTTATTAGAGTCACCGCCAAAAAATAAGTATGTAAGACAAGTAATATAAGTGACTTTTATATATGAAAATAGTTGATGTCTATACATTAATTAAAAAGAGTAATTAAATTTGCATTAAAGTCGACATGAAACTGATGTTGCAATAGTCATTTCTTCCCTGTTGTGATGTATATCCGAGTGAAAAAGGCTTCTGGAATGTGAAAAATGTAGGGCGGGATTTCATTTCATCCTTGGATCATAAATCATTTATAATAAGCACTTCAACGTAAAAAAAAAAGCAGAAGAAGAATTGTCCATTTTGATTTCATGCTGACTTTAAATGGCTTCCCCTGTATCAGTATTTATTGCTTGAGAAATAATAATCTCTGCTCTTTTCCCAGATGGCTATGCTGTTAAAACTTCAAGAGGCTGCCAATTACATTGAGTCACCAGAAAAAGAAACGGATCCAAAACTCCCTCCTCTCTGAACATCCGACTGACGTTCCCATCATCCCCTCCATCTCTCCTGCCGCCCATGTTGAGGTCCAAACTCCAACAGCTGCCCCACACCTGCAGATGACACTGTACTGTTACTATAAATGCTATCAGTGCATTTCACTCACTAAGTTATTATATTATCCATCCCTCATTTTTTCATTTCAATCAAATGTCCCTTACAAAAAAGTACTGTGGCGGTACCATGGTTCACTGATTCGCTATCACATGGTAATACCATGGTACTTTCTTATATGAGTAGTTGATGTTTTGCAGTATGACATGCTATTTATTCTCCATCTAAAACTATTTTAACTGCATTTTGCTCTTTTAAAGTTAGCATGCATGTGGATTTAATGAGCTCCTGTGAATCGAAAGAGTACATGGAACATTTGTACTTGTTAAAATGGATTTGGTCACACCTCAGGACCTTTTAAAATGGACTAGAGAAGGAAAAAATGAAAAGCCTCAGAAAGAAACAGAAACTAAATCTATACTTTTCCTTATACATACATATATTTACATTTTTAAATATTGATGGTGATACAAAAAAAAAAAAAATATCCATATACCATGGTATTATCATGTTAGTGACCAAACCACGTTTTTTTTTTTATGCTTTTACCATGGTACTTTTATGTAAGGGCTTGCAAAACAATGTTTTGTCATTATAAGTTACTCTTTCTCCTAAAAGAATGACAATATGACAGATGAAAATAACGATCTATTTATAGCACTTTTGTCTGCATATTTCTGTTTACGGATGTAAATGTACATACGGATGTAATTTCTCTTTGTGGGGACCTTTACTGTTCCACTGCTGCCCGTATTAAACACTCAACGATACAGGTGCTAAAACCCACTAGTGTGCACGCGCTAATTCATCTCGCAGTCAAGCACTCGTGAACAACAGCAGATAAATATTAGATGTCTCCTCTCCAATGTAACACTTAAGGCCACTTTAGCCTATGCTGCTTTTTGTACTTTTCATTTCTTTCACGTTTGAATATGGCCACAGCATAAGCTACAGTTCAACCCCAATCCTTTAGTGTCTCAGAAACACTTATGCAGACTTTTTAAAGGGATAGTTCACCTAAAAATGAAAATTATATCATTGTTTACTCATCCTCAAGTTCCAAACCTGTATTAATTTCTTACTTCAGATAAACACAAAAGAAGATATTTTGAAGAATGTGGGTAACCAAACAGTTAAAGGGGGGGGGGGTCACACACAGTTTCTGCCAATCTCATGTTAATCTTGAGTACTTATAGAGTAGTAGTGCATCCTTCATATCTCCGAAAAGTCTTTAGTTTTATTATATTTATAAAAGATACATAAGCTGTACTGAGTATTTCCGAAAACAGCCGAGCGCCTGGAGGCGTGCCTTGTGAGTGGAGCTAAAAAGTGACGAGCACGCGCAGCTTTTGCGTAGCGATCGTCTGCAAACTATCAATGGACAGCTAAACAACTGTACTTAAACACGCACAATACACCATCACATTATCCCTGGATAACTTTTGAATTACTGTAATGACTATAGCGTATAGTGAATGATGAATAATGAATTTGAATTCACTACGTTCGTGTTGTTTACATTATGCGCCTATTGCCAACAAAACAGACATTTGATGCAGTTTTACTCACCACCTGCAGTTCCGACTCATGACTGGGATCATTACTGCTGTGACCGCTCCATCTTTCAGTTTCAAACGATCTGGGCCTTGTTTATGAAACTTTAAGCACCGATCCTGAGAGATCGAGCAGCCATGGAAAAACACAAGATATTCTCCATTCATTTAACCAATAAAAAAGTGATTGCAACTATCAGTTTCTATGGTTATTTTAATAACAAATATCGAGAGCGCATCAATGTAATGCTTGAGCGCAAAACTCTCAGCTCCACTTAACGCTGGGATCTTTGGGAAGCAAGGTTATCTTTCCCTCACAACCAGAAACACACTTCTTTGGTGACATTGTTGATTTCGTGAAGTCTTGTGACTTGTGCAGCGCTGTCGACGACTTCTGTTAAGCCAAACGCGCGTTGATTGGCGTGCTCTTGCTCTGTTGCTCTGGTCGACGTGTGCACGTGCATTCTTCCGGGGGAAGTGCCCGTACAAGGAATTCCGACCTTTCTGATGTCACATAGGCACATACTCAGAAAAAAAGACTGCAAGTATTTTTGGCACAGAATACATCAACTTGTGTTTTGAAACGTTGGCCATGTTTAGCATGAAAATCCAACTCTTTAACAGTGTAAATAAGTCCGAATACATGAAATAGTTTGAATCAACTGTTTGATTACCAACATTCTTCAAAATATCTTCCTGTATGTTCAACAGAAGAAAGAACTTAATGCAGGTTTAGAAGAACTTGAGTGTGAGTAAATAATGACAGAATTTTTATTTTTGGGTGAACTATCCCTTTAAACCCATTTCTTTCTCTTTCTAACACAGTAACTGCCTTATAACAGATTTTAAGCGTGCTATATAGTGTTCCCTTGAGCAAATTTGAGAACTTTGAATCTGAAATGAATTGGCCACAACACACAGGATGTTGAATTGGAATTTGAATTCAAATGAAAGTTGCAATTTTGAAAAAAAAATCATCATTGATTTTGATGAATTATGGTGATTTATTCAGTAGACATATTTCATTTGACTGGATAATTCATTCTCAAAACTGAAATGCATTATTAAACATGCAGTCTTTGAATTTCATTCCATTTTAATGAAAAAAAAATTATGATTCTGCATCCTGTTTTAAAACATGGTAGGGGGCAGCATTCTCAAAACTGAAGCTCGTGTTCCCTATGAAGTTGCCACAGTCTGCAAAGCACCTCAGTAACACGTTGTAAAATTAATTTGTTTTCAGAGACTCGTCCCAGTCACAAACAGACTATTTTTGTGCACTTTGATTTACTGTAATGATACTGTAGAGAAGTTTTACTTGGCTTTGGCACTGATCTCAGCTCAGGGGTTTGGTTATCTCAGGCCTCTAATTAGATTCAATACAGCTACTTTCTCAGTTAACTGCTCTCTTTGTAGCAAATGGTGCAAATGTAGAAAACCAAATACTCAGTGCTTTATTCAGTACAAGCCTTTAATTTGGAGCGCAAGAGACGATTGCCCCAACAAAGTGCACACGGATGTGATGCCGTAGGTTATCTTTGATTATTTGGTGCTATCTGATATCACTATAGGAAAAAGTTTCCAACATAAATGTCTTGGTTTAGTAAAAATCGCACTTGACATCCAATAGCCTTAGTCTTGTGGCGTTTAAGGGCATCTTTAGGTACAACCAAGTTTTAATTTTATTTATATGATCCTTTTTAGTGGTAGTTTTAGAGCTGTAAGCATTAAGTTTCTTTTTGCCTCACTAAAAATCCATCATGAAATTGTTATGTCAAAAGAAATCAACCTCCTTTTTAACTATGGAAGTCAAACATATCAAACCATACAGTGTTTCTCTGAAGCTCACAGTTAATAGTAGTGTACACTACATCCATATGTCCTCACATAGAAGAGGATTCGCTCAAAGAAAGCAGTGGTGGACCAGTAATTTCCCATCTCTGTACCTGAAACTAGTATCCAAACATGCATGTAGGTAAGATCTGGGCTATGAAAGTTAAAATATTACTCAAAATCATTCCATTCCTTTCTACTCATCTTATATATTGCATTATCATTACTCTACTGTGTAAATATGATTTCCGTAGTTCCTTCTCCAAGAAGTGAGGGTTTGTGGAGTTTATTAGCCAAATAGACAGACTCGTAATGCTCAAGATGGCAAAAATGATTCAGTTTTCTTTAGCCTTCTTCAGTTGCGCTGCTGCTTCAAGTCTAATATGTGACATTTATATTTGATTACAGTCCAGACATAAGACAGTGTGCCAATGGCTTTTGTTGCTTATCTGCTGGAGAGCGTCGTTGTATTCGGCCCAATTGCAGTTTCATTTTACGTCAATGAATGCTGTTTCATAACTTGTTGGTAAATTACCTGATATTGAATCTGGATCAGTGAAACAAATCTCATTTAGGTGAGCAGGTAGAGACCGTTCTCATCAACAGCAGTTTTTATTAGTGTGACTAAAGCCGCTGTACACTGTCTGCATCATGTTCCTGGTTATTGTGCCTGTAACCGTGTGATAGCTGTGCTGTGTTGTGCAAAGTCCCATTTAACGCGACAATTCAGCAACTTTTTACTGTCTACTTTGTCTGTCCTGGAATTGTAATGACAGCACAGGGATGGTGACTGTTAAAACTGGATTTTATGCTTTTTTTATCTGTCGCTCATGAGCTTTGGTTTTGTTATGTCCGTCTGTTGCTGTTTTTCACTTTATAGCTCTTAAATGCACCTTTTTATATTGTTGCAATAATTTGTCACGTGCGTTAAACAGAGTCAGGAGCTCCATAGACTCGTTTCATCCCTGGCTTTGGGTGATTGTATGCCTTGATGGTGCTGTCTTGAGGTCAGGGTCAAGCTTGGGCAACTCGTGAATGAAGATGGATCTTTCATATCAGGTGGCTTATGTAAAATGTTTCAAAGAGGACCAATGAAAAATGTAAAGAGATTACAGATAAAAAGTGGTGAGAAGTTGCTGAATAGTCCTTTCACTTCATGCAATGCTTGATATTGATTCAAAAAATCCAATACTATTGCATAAAAGGTAATATGACGGTAGAAGATGTAAGTTACAATGTGCAATGGGTTTTTAAATGTCGTAAACGCATGTGTGAAGCAGAATTACGGATGTGTTCTACCTAATTTGGGGTCGTATAAAAGGAATGATATTTCTTTCTTTCTTTGTTTGTAAGTTTCCCCAAATGATTGTTTGTACAACTTAAGTTCCATTTTTGTACAGAACATTATAAATGTAAACATTGTACATAGCGTGGCCCTGCATTTGCAACAACAATCATTTAAAAAAATACAATGTCATTAACAAATGTGGTTTGTAAGGAAGATGTCTGTTACCGATGGAGTGGCCCAGTACACAAGAACTGGCATGCTTCTTCGGATGTTCGTAATGACCACCAAGACATTGTCCATCTGTCATAATAAAACCACAACGTTCGTTAAGTGTGTTTTTTGTCTGTCTTATGTTTTCACTGCTGGGGTTAAAGTACACAGAGTATGTTTAGAATGTTTAATGTGCAATGCATTTCTAATTACTCAGAGTTAAATATATCAAATAAGTTTGGTATCCTGTAGAAAGTCATGGAAACACAAATGCCAAAGCTTCTTGAGGAGACAGGTGGGTAGACATACAAGATAGACAGAAAAGATATAATGAGCATGTATATCATGAATCCATGATTTTACACCTATAATAAGTTTATATTCTGACTATTTTAGACTAGGTTAGGTCTGCACCGCTGCAGAGTAATGTTAGCCCAGTATCCGCGTGACTCTTCATACACATTAAAGGGATAGTTAACCCAAAAAATTTAATTATCCCATGATTTATTTAACCTCAAGCCATCCTATGTATACAACTATCTTCTTTCAGACCAACACAATCGGAGATATATTTAAAAATTTCCTTATAGTCCTCCAAGGTTTATAAATGGTAGTGAATGGGGGGCAAAAATAATGCATCCATCCATAAAAAAGTAATCCCTATGACTCCAGGGGGTTAATAAAAGCCTTCTGAACCGAAGCGATGCATTTTTTTTTTTTTTTAAAAGATAAATATCCATATTTAAAACTATAAATTCAGATAACCAGTGGACGACCATGCACAGAATGTGCAAGTCGACTTGAACCAAATGAGTAGGCTAACCCGTGACGCAATGCATGACGCAGGATGTAGGAGTTTCATAAGCTTAGACGGCTCTCGCGATTCAAACAAATAGGGCTGTGCAACAAATTTAAGCTCTTCTCTTATTTCAAAATCCTCTAACATTTATCTTTAAAAATGAAACAATCCATGATTTTAAAGGGGCCATAGAATGTCTTTTTAAAAGATGTAATATAAGTCTAAGGTGTCTCCTGAATGTGTCTGTGAAGTTTCAGCTCAAAATACCCCATAGATTTTTTTTTATTAATTTTTTTAACTGCCTATTTTGGGGCATCATTAAATATGAGCTGATTTAGGCTGCGGCCCCTTTAAATGCTCACGCTCCCCGCCCACGGAGCTCGCACTTGCCTTAAACAGCATGAACAAAGTTCACACAGCTAATATAACCCTCAAAATTGTTCTTTACAAAGTGTTCATCATGCAGCATGTCTAATTGCGCAAGTTTGGTATTTATTTGGATTTTGGCTAAAGCTAACATTACACACTGTTGGAGAGATTTATAAAGAATGAAGTTGTGTTTATGAACTATACAGACTGCAAGTGTTTAATAATGAAAATAGCGACGGCTCTTGTCTCTGTGAATACAGTAAGAAACGATGGTAACTTTAACCACATTTAACAGTACATTAGCAACATGCTAACGAAACATTTAGAAAGACAATTTACAAATATCACTAAAAATATCATGTAATCATGGATCATGTCAGTTATTATTGCCCCATCTGCCATTTTTCACTATTGTTCTTGCTTGCTTACCTAGTCTGATGATTCAGCTGTGCACAGATCCAGACGTTTTTATTATTTTTATATTGGGGTCGTACATATTAATGATCCCGACTGTTACGTAACAGTCGGTGTTATGTTGAGATTCACCTGTTCTTCGGAGGTCTTTTAAACAAATGATATTTATATAAGAAGGAGGAAACAATGGAGTTTGAGACTCACTGTATGTCATTTCCATGTACTGAACTCTTGTTATTCAATTATGCCAATATAAATTCAATTTTTACTTCTAGGGCACCTTCAATCCATTACCTTGTGCATAAGGTTCATAAAGTTTTAAATATGGATATTTTAATTACAAAAATGCATCTCTTCGCTTTAGAAGACCTTTATTATCCCACTGAAGTCGTATGGATTACTTTTATGGATAACTATCCCTCTAACAGAGAGAAGTAGCTCTGGCTATGTTCTTATGCAAGACGCATGCAGTTAATGAACCGGTCATCTCTTTCTCTTTACTACCAATTATAGCATGAAATAAACATAATGATCACGCAACTGACACACTGAAAACATGCTGTTAGACATGAACAAACTGTCACCTTTCAAATTCTGTCGTTTTTATTCAACCAATACCGTTTTGTTTCTAATGTGCACGTACACCAATCATCCTCTTTACTACTAGTTATAGCACGAAATAAACATGAATCAGAGAGGGTATGGTGAAAGATACAGTACAACTTATTGACATATCATGTCTCAACCCCAGAAAGAAAACATTTTAAAAACAAAACAGCTTGTAAACAATGTCACCTGACATTATATTTACCTCAGGATCGGAAAGCCACTCTAGAAAAATTAACTACAGAGGAGCATTTTGCTATATATATATATATGCGCTATATTACATATTTATACTATTTTTACGCAAATATCATTTAAAAAAATAACATTTATTTTTTATCTTACTTTTTTGCTGAAATATGACCTTGTTTTTGTAATTATAAAACACAAACTGTGGTGTTCTGTTGCAGTTACCTGACCATTAACAATGTTACTAAACATTTAAATGCTGTTGTTGTCTTCATTGTGTAGTAATTAAATCAGTTCAGTATGTAGGCCTACTTTTCAAGACGCCCATCCCGCACGCTTCTTATCTGAAGTGTGACACTCCTGCGACTGTATATACAGCTGAAGTGACCGGGATGTTGAGAGCTCCGTTCACTCCCTCACTAGTCACTTGAAACTCTTGAGGGGAGGAGTTGACCAGCGCCACATGCCCTAGGATATAAATCTGGGGTGACCCATCTTCAGACTGAGCCGAAGGACTTACTAAGTCAGAGGGATCCCTGAAGCGGACAAGCATGCCGGCAAAACCAGCCCCGATAAAGAAGTCGGCTAAGGCCGCCAAGAAGGAGGAACCCGCACCGGCACCCGAACCAGCGCCAGAACCCGCCCCCGCCGAACCAGCACCCGCTGAAGCTGCACCCGCCGAAGCTGCACCCGCCGAAGCTGCTCCAGCGGAGGCCGCCCCAGCGGAGGCACCTCCTGCTGAAGCTCCACCAGCGGAACCTGCACCTCCTGCTGCAGGTACTGAGTGCTTATGTGGACCCCAAACTTTCCCATGGTTCTTGAAATCAAATTGCAAAAGTGCAATTCTGTGGGTGGATCTCTCCAAGATAGTATTGTACATAAATGTTCTTGTCATTTTTCAGTCCAAAATTGTATGAAAAAACAAGAAAATTGTAATTTGCATATTTAAAATCACCATGAATGCAATTAAGAACAACAAATGCCATAAAGTACAATTTAAATATTAATTATTTGTCATTACAGTGGGAATGAAATATTTTCACATTAAAAAGTCTTAATGGTTGTAAAAATAGGTGTCATTTTCTTTATGCAAAATATAATTTCTCATCTTCCATCTTGTGGAGATTTGATGGTGAAATGTGACCCTGCTTTCTATGAGATCCACATTTGCAATAATAAATGCAAACAAACAAGTAATATTAACATAGATGCATGTCATGTAACAATTAAGTCTTAATGCATGAGAACTCAATGCACATTACTGCTGGAGCCAAGAACTCTTGGTAGCTACTTGGAAAACGTCTGACTACAGCTGATGGTTTTAAAAAAAACACCAGAGAGCATTTACACCTGTTAACCTCTCCTCACTTGAACACTATACTGATCAGACCAGCTGTTCGCCCTGACCTACTCGACGCCTATTCTGATACTTTTACTCTACTTTAGATAATGCCTTAAAACTTAAAACTAAAAAATGCAATAAAAATGTCCTGTACAGAAAATTATTACTATATTAGTGATGTACAATTTAATTTACATACAACTCCAAAGTACTTAAGAGAATATATAGGCAATATATTATTTCAGAAACCTTCACACGAGCTTCTATAGAAGCCCAGTTGCTCATTACTTTGTTCACAAACTCAGTCTTTCAATATAATCTGCAATAATTTACACGATAATCTGTGTGCTTTACTCTCTAACAAGAACAAAGCATGCTTTTCATCACCTGTGCAATTATTATTGTAACCTCAGCTATATCTGCTGAGGCCTTATAAGCCAGAGGTATTTAGAGCTTGTGGCTAACACAGACATCTCTATTTACAGTCCCACAGAGAGCTGATATAATAATAGTAGTAATAAATATTTAACCATGATGTTTTGATTAGTGAGCCCATTCTTTTCCAGTAACACGGTAAGTTAATGATTATGGGGAATTCTTCAGTGATTGTTGGTTTCAGAAATATTCTTTTGTATTAACATAATGATGCATGAAAGATATTAGACGTACACAAAATGGATGAATATAAATTATATTCATTATTTACTTGTGTACAGCTACCATTAAATGACTTAATTTCTTATTATTTTAAACTCTTGATTAAATATACTAAAATGTATTTGGAAACAGATAATGTGCACTATCCATTATCTGTGGATGCCTGTAATCTCAAAACGACCAAATATAGTTTGATGTATCGCTCTACGACTATTTGTATTCTGTGCATGCAAAGCAAGCCTTAAATATTTGGTCCCTCTAACATTTTACTAACATTTAAAAATGATTTGCTGGCCACATCGCTGAAGGAGCCACTGCGACCAGCGCTGCACACGCTGCTGAGGCCCCGCTGATGCTAATAGCAGTGGTA
Organism: Chanodichthys erythropterus; assembly: GCF_024489055.1. Taxonomy (NCBI): domain Eukaryota; kingdom Metazoa; phylum Chordata; class Actinopteri; order Cypriniformes; family Xenocyprididae; genus Chanodichthys; species Chanodichthys erythropterus. The sequence goes on from NC_090241.1 coordinate 34,673,120, forward strand.
AAACAAGTAAATTATTTAATGTACTGCAATTGCAGTCAAAACACCTGATGCTTCACAGTACTTAAAAAGTCAAAGTCAACATGAAAGACAAAGTGTTTGCAACATTTCACATATTCAATGTGAAATCAGCTTGATTTCATCATGTCAGTATTATGGAAGTTTGTTTCCGCCACTAAATAAAAAATAAAAAAGGCAATTACAATTTTTTATCTCGCAATTCTGACTTTATATCTCACAATTCTGACTTTATAACTCGCAATTCTGACTTTATATCACAATTCTGACTTTATAACTCGCAATTCTGACTTTATAACTCACAATTCTGACTTTATAACTCGCAATTCTGACTTTATAACTCACAATTCTGACTTTATATCTCACAATTCTGACTTTATATCTCACAATTCTGACTTTATAACTCACAATTCTGACTTTATAACTCGCAATTCTGACTTTATATCTTCGCAATTCTGACTTTATATCTCGCAATTCTGACTTTATATCTCGCAATTCTGACTTTATATCTCACAATTCTGACTTTATATCTCACAATTCTGACTTTATATCTCACAATTCTGACTTTATATCTCGCAATTCTGACTTTATAACTCACAATTCTGACTTTATATCGCAATTCTGACTTTATAACTCACAATTCTGACTTTATAACTCGCAATTGTGACTTTATATCTCGCAATTCTGACTTTATATCTCACAATTCTGACATTATAACTCGCAATTCTGACTTTATAACTCGCAATTCTGACTTTATATCTCACAATTCTGACTTTATATCTCGCAATTCTGACTTTATAACTCGCAATTCTGACTTTATATCTCACAATTCTGACTTTATATCTCACAATTCTGACTTTATATCACGCAATTCTGACTTTATATCTCGCAATTCTGACTTTATATCTCGCAATTCTGACTTTATATCTCACAATTCTGACTTTATAACTCACAATTCTGACTTTATAACTCGCAATTGTGACTTTATATCTCACAATTCTGACTTTATATCTCACAATTCTGACATTATAACTCGCAATTCTGACTTTATAACTCGCAATTCTGACTTTATATCTCACAATTCTGACTTTATATCTCGCAATTCTGACTTTATAACTCGCAATTCTGACTTTATATCTCACAATTCTGACTTTATATCTCGCAATTCTGACTTTATATCTCGCAATTCTGACTTTATAACTCACAATTCTGACTTTATATCTCACAATTCTGACTTTATATCTCACAATTCTGACTTTATATCTCACAATTCTGACTTTATATCTCACAATTCTGACTTTATAACTCGCAATTCTGACTTTATATCTCACAATTCTGACTTTATATCTTGCAATTCTGACTTTATATCTCGCAATTCTGAGAAAAGTCAAAATTGTGAGATATAAATTTGTAATTGCAAGAAAAAAGTCAGAATTGTGAGATAAAAAGTCACAATTAACTATTTTATTTTTTATTTCATGGCAGAAACAAGCTTCCATACAGTATTGATTTCATGTTGACTTTAATTTTTCTAATGAAAACTTTTGGAATATGTTCAAATCTGACCTGAGCTATGATTCCATAATATTTGACTAAACTAGTGCCTGAAGTTAAATGCTGCTTGTATTAATGTGCCCTGCCTATTTAACACCAGCTGATGCTGAAGCTGAAGCTCCACCTGCTGAGGAAGTCAAAGCACCCACACCCCCTCCGCCGGCAGGTAAACCCACGCGGAATCTAAACCGCTTCAGATCACCGCGGTTCTACCCATACATTGTGCCATTTCCTGATGCTTCACAGTACTGAAAAAGTCAAAGTCAACATGAAAAGACAGTGTTTCAAACCAGTTATATTCAATGTGAAATCAGCTTGAAATTGAACTTGATTACATCATGTCAGTATTATGGAAGCTTGTTTCCACCACTAAATAAACTTTTATATCTCGCAATTCTGACTTTTCTTCTTGCAATTGCATGTTATAAAGTCAGAATTGCGAGATATAAACGCAATTCTGACTTTAGAAGACGCAATTGCAAGTTTATATCATGCATTTCTGACTTTATAACTTGCAAATTTGTAATTGTGAGAAAAAAGTCAGAATTGTGAGTCGCAATTAACTTTTTTATTTTTTATTTAATGCCAGAAACAAGCTTCCATACAGTATTGATTTCATGTTGACTTTAAAATTTATTTTTCTATTAAAGATTTGCACCAAATTTGGAAACTGAAAACTTTTGGAATATGTTCAAATCTGACCTGAGCTATGATTCCATAATGTTTGACTAAACTAGTGCCTGAAGCTCTGTTAAATGCTGCTTGTATTAATGTGCCCTGCCTATTTAACACCAGCTGATGCTGAAGCTGAAGCTCCACCTGCTGAGGAAGTCAAAGCACCCACACCCCCTCCGCCGGCAGGTAAACCCACACGGAATCTAAACCGCTTCAGATCACCGCGGTTCTACCCATACATTGTGCTATTTCCAATTGAAACATAAGATGGAGAATCTGATTTTTCCAATTATTGAATGTCAATGTTTGCTCTCCAGAGCCCACCAGCGAGCCCCTCGAGCTCGGCGTCGAGGATGTCAATGACACTTCAGTCACGATCACATGGAGACCACCAGCCAACATTGGAAACTCTGGTCTGGATGGATACACTGTGGAAATCTGCAAGGAAGGAAGTAAGTCTGCAAATCAAAACAAATTCAGCCTTCTATTGAGCTAGGAAGGGATCAAGACACGTCTAAATCCAATGGTGCATAACACCCTTCCTACTAAAAAGTTGTTCTAGATCCTGTTTAGGCATCGACTTACTGGGCAGCAAGGCAGCTGCTTTCAGTTTCAGACAGCCAGTTTCTTCATTAGGGTAACAAAACCCTCAATGAGGATTAAATGTAAAATCTTAAAGCCTTTTCATTTGATTACAGCGGCACTTCCTTTGTGAAATGCCACCTCACAATACCATACCTTAAATTAAACAGTGCAATGTTCAAATGTTCATTAGCATTTTATTGGCTGGTCAGACCTCTCAGTTGCACCTGTCCTCAATATGTCAACTGCAACATGTACACCCCACCTAAGTTGTGTCCCTATATGGAGTGAGGCATTTCTGGAAGTGCCACACAGAAGTCTGTCTGCAAAACAGCATGGCTGTTGCAGTCATGTCAGTTGCACGTGTAAATAAAGTTAAATTTGCTCATACAGCAGTTAAAAGTGCAAATTAATTCTAGAAAAAGGGTATATACACTCACATATTGATTTGTTCAAGCACAGTGTGGGAAACATAAATTGATGCACTGCAAAATCTTTAAATTCTTTATTCCAATATATATATTTTTAGTTAGACTTTTTCTAAAATAGTAATATTTTGTATCAATTTGTAAATGATAATGCTTACATTTTATTGAAACATCACCTTTACTGTGTGCAATTATTCAATAATCAATCTTAGATTTTTTTTATTTGGATCTTTTAAATAATATTTAAAAATAATAATAATGCTTTTAATAATTTTATTTTAAAAAGGCATTTCTTAATTATATAAGAATATATAGTATTGTTAATTATATATGGCCTTATCAAAAGCTTTACAATCAATGTGCAATTAATCAACAGTCATTTTTATTAATGGGATGCAAATCTCAGATTAACACCAATTGGATTAATTTTTCATTTTCATCTCTATCCTAGCTGGTGACTGGAAAGCCGCTAACGAGGAGCCTACTGTGTCCTGCCGTTATATCATTAAGAACCAGACCACTGGTGACCGCCTGAACATCAGGGTTGTGGCCGTGAACCCTGGCGGTCGCAGCCCTCCTGCCACTCTGCCCGACACTGTCCTGGTCAGAGAGGTTGTGGGTAAGTCAAGATTTTACAAAATGCACACACTACTGTTCAAAAGTGGAGGGTCAGTAAGACTCTCTTCTGCTCACCAAGGCTGATTAAAAGTACATCGTGAACATGAAATAACTGTTTTCCTTTTGAATATATTTTAAAATATAATTTTAAGCATCATTAATCCAGTCTTCAGTGTCACATGATCCTTCAGAAATCATTCTAATATGCTGATTTGCTACTCAAGAAACACACAACATAATACTTTTCTTTTTTTTTTTCAAGATTTTTTGATGAATATAAAGATTATTTTTTTTAACCAAAAATCATTTGTAACATTACAAATGTCTTTACTGTCACTTTTGATTTGGGATGCACGATATATCAGCCACAATATCGGTATCGGACGATATATGTTCATTTTTAATGTTCTCGTTATCGACCCAATAAGAAAATTTGGCTGAGATATATTAAGGTCGATAAAAAATGGATTATTTCCTTCAGCTGAGACACTTCAGATGAGCACTGTCCTCCATGATGGTTTTGAATTGCTTGAAATATGATTAAAATATGATTAAAAGGGAAAATACAGTTAAGTGAAAGGTGCAGCATCTGTCATACATTAAATTATAATGAGAACATTATAATTGTTTGCTTGGGACATGGCTTTTAATAGTGAGACTTTTGTTTTTTATAATAAGGCTCTCAAAAATTATATAAAAATTCGGATTTAGATTTATCTGCCAATATATCGGTTATCGGCTTTCGAATATAAAGAATTATCGGTATAGGCCAAAATTTTCATATCATTGCATCCCTACTTTTGATCAATTTAATGCATCCCTGCTGAATATAATAATATAAATAGTTCTTTAGAAAAAAATCTCACTGACCCCAAACTTTTGAATGATGGTATATCTAAGGAAAGACATTTTATGAGTTTCATCTTGGGATGATTGTGTTGATGCTTCCGACATCATCCTCTTCCATTTATTTTAACTGTACAAAAACTTTTGTTATGCAGCTTGATCACTTTATTTTAATGTATTATCGTAATCATAAACACACCGGTTTGTAGCGCAAATTATTTTACCATTAACAGCATTTTGTTTTTCTTCCCATTATTTACCTATAGCAGCAAATGATTTGGAAGTCTCAGCACATTCACAGAAAATAGCTTACTTCTGTTTTGAAAAATTAGGATTACTAAAATAATTGCATTACTGAATTAAGATGACTTGAATTAATATTCAAGTGGCAAGCTGAAAAAACTCTCACTTTTCAGATCGTTTTCACCCCTGCATCCAAGCCAGTTTTCTTTGGACGTAATTACTGTAAATGTTGGAACATAGAGTTACCCTGCATTTGCCTGCACATGTTGCTGCTCTAAAGATCAGGGGCCGGTCTCCGGTCTCAAGTATCCTAGACCTCAGAGCTATCTAGAGAGGTGAAATTGGTACCATGTCAAGCAAACCTCTCATGCTGTTCTTCAGGGCCCCCTAATTGGCTCTGAGTGGTTGCCAGTTGTGAAAAAATAAATCTACCTGACAAGCGCGAAGAGGTGTTGCCTTACGAACTTCAGGCAAAGATCAGGCAGTGGTGTCAGAAACGCCATGTTCAATCTACAATGTAGAGTTATCTGTTGCTGTGACATATCATAAACGGCACAAAAATCTTTGTTGTTGCATAGCTTTAGTAGTACTTTTTTAGTAGCTTTCAACATATAAAATATCAAACATTGTGAAGCAACATGAGGCAGTACTCTACATTTGGCCGCATTATCGCAGCCGTTGCGCAAACCAGTTTTGTGTACGAATGCTTGTCATTTTACATACTCCAAGAGTGTCCAGCGTCTAAAGAAAGAAATCATAAATGTAGAATGGAAAGTCAAGCAGGATTGGAATGTAACTTGAATCCGGTCTACGTAAAAGAGGGGGAGGGGAATTTTGGCAGATCTCTGGTTAAAGGTCTTCATGCACCGAAGCATGTCATGAAATGTCTTTTCCAATGAGAAATATCATTAGAAAATAGTTAGTGCTGTGCATTAACACGGATTATGTGGAGAAGGTTTTACATGGCTTCACAGCCATTGACAGCTAGCCGCCTGGACCAGTGTCAAGCTACTTCCTTTAAGAGCGATGGCGACAAGTGTGAATGGTTCAAGTCGGAGGGTGGAATACATTCCCAAATGTTCTCGCGCCACATAAGGAGTCAAGTGGCATCTAAGGTTACTCCATGAGACTTTTTAACTCGCTAGAGATGCTATGTTTATTTAGAGGCATGCTATAGCTTGAAAGAGTTAGAGCATCCGGCTAACACTTCAAGGAGTTTTCCAGAAACAAATGCACCATTTTATATGCTGACTAAAAGGCAGAAATGCATTAAATGCATGCAAAAACAATTCTCCTTTTTTGTAGCATTG